>NC_080428.1:64579100-65179100 GCF_029873635.1 Malania oleifera
TTGAGTAAAGCCTTTCAAGATTACCTCAAGAGTCGCATTTGGTTTTAAAAACTCATTTACATCCAACGCTCTTACAACCTTCTGGCAAATCTACAAGATCCCAAACTTCATTTTGTTCCATAGACTTTAACTCATCTTTCATAGCATCCATCCATTTATCAAAATTATCACAGCTAATGGTCTATGAAAAAGAAACTAGATCATTTTCAATTCCTAAGTCAAAATCTCACTCTCGAAGATAAACCACATAATTATCTGAGATAGCAAATCTCTTTTCTCTTTGAGATCATGTTAACACAACCTCTTGTGGTTTTTCTATAATATGTTCACTTTAAATAGTAGGAGTTGTAATTTCCTTAATTTCCACATTTAACGGAACCATACTCCCACTAGTTTCATCATTCTTAATGAACCTAACATTTCCAGTTTCAACTATTCTGGTGGCATGATTATGATAATAAAATATATATACCCTTTCTTTTCTAGATAACGAATGAAATTACCACTGATTGTTCTTGCATCCAGCTTCTTTTCTTGTGGATTATAAACTTCAATTTCTACCTGACAACCCCAAACATATAGGTGTCGTAAATTAAGTTTCCTGCCAGTCCAAAGCTCAAATGGTGTTTTTGGAACTGCTTTACAAGGAACACAGTTTAATACGTACATGGCAGTTTTTAAAGTATACATACACAATGAAATGGGTAAAGACTTTCTGCTTATTATGCTTCTAACCATATCCATCAGAGTCCTATTACACCATTCTGTTCTGGTGTACCTGACATTGTGTATTGAGCAAAAATACCACGTTTTTCAAAGAATTTAGCAAATGGACCAAGAAGTTGTCTAGCTCTGTTATACCTTCCATAATATTCACCTCCTCTATCAGATCTAACAATTTTCACCTTTCTATCTAATTGTCTTTCAACTTCATTTACATAAATCTCTAAAGTATTTACTACTTGAGATTTATCATGTAGCAAGTAGATATATCCATAACGTGAAAAATCATCGATAAAAGTGATAAAATATCTATCATTACTAAAGGTATTTACATCAAAGGGTCTGCATATATTAGTGTGTATAATTTCTAGAAGCTGAGTGCTCCTTGTGGCTCCTTTCTTTGTGTTTCTTATCTGCTTTCCTTTGATACAATCTATACAAATATCAAGGTCAGTAAAATCCAAATCTGGAAGTATTTCATTCTTTACTAATTTTTTCAGTCTTTCTTTGGAAATATAACCTAGCCGTTTATGCCACAAACAAGCAAATTGTTCATTCACTAAACTTCGTTTAGTGTCAATACTATGACGTGAGGTTAAAAGTGTTTCAGCATAATGATTATCAAGTTTTAACTTATATAAACCATCACAAAGCATACCATAACCAACCATACTGGTATCCTTTAATAAACTGAAACATCATTTATTAAAATTAAAAGTGTATCCAGAAACATCCAATTTAGATAATGAAGCTAAATTCCTAGAAATACTAGAAACATAAAAAGTCTCATATAAATCCAAACAATAGCCAGTGTCAAGAATTAAACGATAAGTTCCAATAGCTTCAACTGGCACTTTTATTCTATTCCTCATGAAAATAAACTTCTCATTTGGGTTTATGTTTCAGTTTTGTAAGAAATCCATGCATTATATTAGAAATATGAGTTGTACATGCATAATCAATCCACCAAATATTATAAGGAACTTCTGCTAAATTTGATTCGAAACATACATAAGCACTAGGCTTACCCTTCTTTTCGAACCAAGCTTTTCGTTTCAAGTAGTACTTTTAGTAATGTCCATGTTTCCCACAGAAACGACACTTGTCCTTACTTGATACCTTCCTCTAGATATGGGAAGAGGATTCATTATCCTTTAAAGATCCTTTCCCCTTCCCATGCTTCTTTACTTTCCTTTTAGATCCTTGATTGTTCACATAATGAATAGAGTGAATTCCTTTATTATTCAATCATGTTTCCTCTTGAACTAGCATACTGTGTAACTCATGCACATTCCATTTATCTTTCATGGTGTTATAATTCATTTGAAAAGCTCTATACTCAGTTGGTAATGAGTTTAAAATGAACTGAACAAGGAAATTTTCATTCACATCCATTCCCAAAGTCTTAAGTTTTGCTGCAATATTTGTCATTTCAATAACATGCTCATGCATAGTACGTGAACCATCAAACTTCATGGTGGTTAACATACTCATTAATGTCCCAGCAAAAGACTTATCTGCTGTTTGGGAATGCTCTCCCACAAACTTTAAAAACTCTTTGGCACTTTCAGTTTAGGAATAGTTGTCTTGATGTTATTTACAATACTCATTCGCATAAACATCAAACTTAATTTGTTTGATCTTTTCCTATTATTATAATAGGTTATTTCTCTAGCATTGCTAGAATCAGTAATAACAGCAGACTAATCATTTAAGAATGTCAAATCAAGATTCAATACACCGAGGTGAAATTGACCTTGGTTACTCCAATCCGCAAAATTCAACCCATTAAATGTTGGAACAGATAAAGCATGCTAGTGTAACGCTCCAGGCACATATACTACAAGAATTAAACACACTTAATGCTTGGAATGAAATATTTATAAGATTACAAACATAAATATACTAATGTTTTCTTTTGGGAGAAACACTAATATAAAGAACTTTAAAATGATGCAAATTAAATACTTTGGTAACATTATATGCACTCATTATAAGTATCTATTATCTTTGGATAAATAGACAAAAGAATAATACACAATAATATTACCAAATCATTATTCTTATATTATAAGAATAATTAATCGACCTTTGGGTGATTTTTTATGTCTTATAATAATTTTTAATATCATTCTAGCATAAACCATATGAGAAATTTACTTAATGATTTAATCACTTTGGTGATTGAAATTAAAATACTTTATAACATCACAATGTTAAAATATTGTAACATAAACATGCTAGCAGAATGCTAGCAGATTCATGTTAGCATGCATTAACATTATATATCCTATTGATTCTCACAGATCAGGTCATGAAAGCTATATAACTTTTGTAGCCCATTCATCTTATGCGTCACAAAAGGAATAAATTTATACCTTCAGAAATAACATTTCTTTTACTTAAATAATTATAAAATCATTCTAGCCACTCAATCACATAATAACATTAATATATATTTGTATATATTTACCATCACAACAAACGTTTTGCACCGTCAGACTTTATTAACCAAAGCGTACCACACTTACATCATTATACCTTAGAAAAACATAAGATTACTGTGCCTTGATTTATTAACCAAAATTAATGGAACATGAACCTTTAATCATAATCGAAAATCATGCGTTTCTACAACTTTGCTCTGATGCCATATGTAAGTTTATACACACACGGTAAACATGATTTATACGTCTTAATAACATGATTATTCATACGTCTTAATTTTAAGGACATTCGAAACTCATAATTTTACACAATAAATGTTAAAAGAAAATCATACCTTGGTCCATAGCCTCCAAGCATATATCCTTAAACTGTATTTTTATCTCACAATCTTACGCTTCCTTATGCTCTATCTTAATTTGATGAAAATCTTAGCAAAAGCTTTCTAGGTTGAGATAAGACCAGCCTCAAACCTCCTTTATATATTCATCACCTTCGTCAAGTGATTAATTAACATACATAATTGATTATAATTATAAACTTCTCATATTCTAAGATATTATTATTAAAAATTATGATAACATTATTATATTTAATATTAAAGACCTTTCATATTACCTCAATAAATATGATCATAATTTTATTTGAGACAATTAATGTCTTACATGAGGTACTCAAAAATCAATAGTTATTGTCAGTCACTTTTCTTGTTAAAGGGAAAGAAAAACTAATATGGCAGGACTCGACTTTGAACCAGGCAACTGAACAAGAGACACAATGTCAGTCAAAGACTAACTCCTATGCAGAAAAAGACGAGTTTTTTTTTTTTTTTTTTCTGAATTTATCATTTTTTTTTAAAAAATATATTAAATAATACCTTTCTTGGAAAAATAATTTCTGAAATAATCCTAATGTAATCTCGCTACTTGAAGTCGCGAGATTTAAACAAATCTCGCTACTTCAAGTAGCGAGATTTAAGCAAATCTCGTTATTTCAAGTAACGAGATTTGCCACGTGTCATTTCGGGAATTATTTTTATAAAAAATATATTATTTAATATATATATATTAAAAAGTAATAAATCAATAAATAAATTCTTCTGCGTAATAAATCAGGAAATAAATTCTTTTAATATATTTTTTAAAAAAATGATAAATCGGGAAATAAAACAAAATTTAATTCTTTCTCTTATTACTTTTGGAACAATAAATTTTTGAAAAAAAGAAAATTCCTATTTAATTATATCTATTTTTTTTCTATTTAATATATTTTTGAAATTTTTTTTACTTAAAATTATTGTTTTGTTCACTAGATTTAAAGATTCTTTTTAGAACGATTTAAAAATGGGACAAGTGTTAAATATTTTTATTTAGTCTATCTTATATCAATAAAGAAAATGTATAGACGATATCCATTTCTCTATTTGGTTTATAACAAAAATAAAATTTCTACATAAGATTATCATGGGTTGCATGAAATTAAAATTTTCATATTTTATGAGCATTGTCATATGTGAGCATAAAGATAAGAGTGTCACATTTTTTAAAATTTTATATTCCTCAAAATATAAAAATTGTCATCATATATGGCTTTCTAACCACCAGTTAAATGTAAAAATAAATATCATGAAGACTTTGAAAAAATATTAAGGGTCTATTTAGTTATGGAAAATATTTTTAATTTTTATTTTTAGTTTAAAAAAATATTTAAAAAATAGCTAATGTTTCATTTTTTAGAAATTTTTTCTAAAATAAATTAACAGTTTAAAAAATTTGACACTATTTTCTTGTAGAAATAGTTCTATTTTTTTAAAATAATTAAAAATGACGTTCTTTAATTTTTTAAATTCATATAGAAAAGGTTCCAATAAATTCTTGAGAGCATGCATTCATATAATAAATTTTGATTTGTGAATTCAAATCCAAAATTAGTGATAAAAAATATTAACTTATATAATTTATTTTTTTTTTAAAAATTACTTTAATAATTATTTAAAAATCTTAAAATTACAAATAAACAATTATTTTGACTTTTTAAACAAAATATTTATTTTCTAACTATTTAATATGAATCTTAAAAACTAGAAAATCAATTATAATTTTAAAAAATAAAAAATAGAAATGTTTTCCACAACTAAACTAGGGTGGTGCTTGATAATTGGGACTATAGGAATTGAAATTAAAATAATTGATTCCCGTTCCCAATGTTTGCTTATTAGAAATTTTATTCCAATTCCGCATGCAAAATGAGATTTCCCCTTTTGTCTATATTTTGATTCCTACCTCTTCGGAATCAAATCCTGATTCTTGAAAACACAATATTTATTACAATATAAAAATTTATATATAATATATATTACATAAATTTTAAAAATAATATTAATATTATGATATCATTATTAATATTTTTATTATATATAATAATATTATAGCATATAAAAATTTATAGAAAGAATTTATTTCCCAATTTATTACGCAGAAGATGTATTTCCCGATTTATCATTTTAAAAAATATATATATTGAAAGAATTTTTTTTTATTTATTACGCAAAAGAATTTATTTCCTAATTTATCATTTTTAAAATATATATATATATATAATAAATAATATCTTTTTTGGGAAAATAATTCCTGAAATAACACGTGGCAAATCTCGCCATTTGAAGTAGTGAGATTTGTTAGCGAAATTTGTTTAAATCTCGCTACTCCAAGTAGGGAGATTACATTAGGATTATTCCGAGAATTATTTTCCCAAGAAATGTATTATTTAGTATATTTTTTTAAAAAACGAATAAATTGGGAAAAAACTCAGAAAAAGACAGCCAATAATCCATGCCAGTAACATCATTTTTCCAAACAAATTTGTGACATTGGCCATTTCATACATTAAATAAAACTTTAGAATCAGTACATCATCAATTAGTGAATACATAATTCCCATACACATTTTCATATTCCATTTTTAAAATAAATATTTCTTTGATTAATGTTTCTATATCTATCAATTATGCTACCTATTTTACTCACCCACGTGAATATGTCTTAGCTTTTTTCTTTCTTTTCTAAAATTTGAGATTAGGAGGAAGATCAAGTGCTCTAGTACTTTGCTACCTCGATCAAACTTGTGGATCACATTAATTTCTTCTCAAGAATTTAATTGTTTTTCTATTTTTATTATAAAATATTCATATATAAAGAAAACTTTGTATTTGAAGATGCTACAATTAAACCCAAGCTCTAAAAAAGATTGTTCTTCTAAAATTTTATTTGATTATATTAATAGATTTTTGTAGGACAAAGACTATTGGAAAGGCAGTATGGAACAATTGGTTGGTCCCAACTAGTTGAGAATTAGAGGTTGAGGTGTTCTATGACCAATTTGTATAATGAAGGTTAATCAACTTTGGTGCACTGACCCCAATATTAACAACATTATTAAAAGCGAATGTTAATTTACGTATGAGTATGGAATTCAGATCATAGAGTTTGATTTGTGTGCTTTTTATATATTGAGTTTCTCCCGAATCTATACAAATCCAAATTCATGATCATAAATGCTATCTTATATAATTACTAAGAAATTGAAAATAAAGTTATATTTTTTTGTAATTATTTTGAAAAATCTAAATAAAAATTTAAAAGAACTATTTTGCAACTAAATAAACTCTTCATTTTCTACACTTTTAGTATGAATCTTGAAGAACTAAAAAAATAAGATGATGTTTATATATATATATATATATATATATATATATATATATATATTTGAAAAAACGAGAATAAATAATTGGAAATTATATTTTCCACAACTAAATGGGTTCCAACTTTTGGTATAGGATTAAAGAATTAAAACGACCTTAGAATGCAGAATACAATGATACACCATTAAGATACAATTATTTAATGATATTAACTTTTCTTTTAAAAGGCATGAAATTGTAATTGGTTTAATCACTATATATGGAAAACAATTTGTACTTTTCCTTTTTAGTTCTTAAAAAATTTAATAAAAATATCACTTGATTGCTCTTTTTTTTTTCTTGCATTTATATAAGAAACCTAAGATATGTCTTTCTCATTGTTTTTAAGTTCTCCATATAAGGTGTTAGAAAAGTTATGAAAAAAAAGACAGGTGATATTTTTCCTATTTTTTTTTGAAGAATTAAAAAGCTTTTAAAATATTTTTCCATAATTGATAAAAACCAATAAATCCAATTTAATATATATCTCAGTGAAAATCTGCTTTAATTTGAAAACGTACATACACATTAAGGTCTTAAAGTAGAAATATTTGATTGCACAAATAAATGATGACAAGAAATAGGAAAAATGGTGGCAAGTTATGGTATGTAATAATATATAGAAATATTTTAGTAATATCGATAATAAATGTCGATTCAAAACTTCATGACAACTCTAACTCTATATAAACCACAAGGCTTACACTCAATCTCATACCAAAATTCATTTTAGAGAGAAAGAGTGGGGGAAAAGAAAGAAAATGATTCTTGCTGAAGCCTTGAAGTTTATGGCATCCATAGTAGATGGTTCATTACTATTGGGAGATTTCAATTGGAAAAAATTTTGCTTGAAGCTGAAAGATGAGAGGAAGAATTTTGTTCGTGGCAACTCGCTCAACAGTACTTAGATTCGCAATAAACTATTTTCATGTTTGTGATGTTGAAAATAATGTTGATCACCATGGTTGTATCTGCTTTATTAATATGCTCTTCCAATGTATTTAATTTTTAATGTCTCGTTTATGTTTTTTATAATTCTATGTTATAGTACAAAAATCTATGTTCTGTACTTGCATGGGGCATTCTTGAAGACTAATCAAATTTTGATTTGCGTGTTTATGTGAAAATTAATAATTTTAATTTATGTTTTATCAAAATTCATATAAATCAAAATACATTTTTCGTAAAAACTCCCATTCCAAGTTTGTAACTTTGAGATTTGAATTTTGAATTTGAATGTATGGATTTAGATAAACTATTATGCAAAATTGTAAACCCTATGTTTGGAAAAACTTTAAATTTAGAGTTATGGTAAATTTAGATAAGATGTAATATAAAATTATATTTAAATTTATCCAAATGCACCTAAATGCACCATTAAGTTTTATCTAAATTCGCATAAATTAAAAATCTAAATCTAAATTAATTCTATACTTTGTTTACACTCAGATTAGATTTGAACTTTGAATTTCAAATTTTTTATTTTAAACAAGTGGGAGTCTTTGATTTTAGCTATCTAGGATATAATAATAATAAGAGATAAATTCCCAATAACGAATGTTGGGTCGTCTTTAATCTTTGAAAGCTTGATGGATCATAGAATTTTAGTAAAAAGTCGTTATTTTACACATTACTATTCTAAAAAGTAGTTTTTTTTTTTAATTATTTTAAAATATTGAAATAAAAAAATAAAACTATTTTTTAAAGCTGAACGAAATCTTTCCTAAGGTTTCAAAATCTCAGGAACTCCCTTAAGGTTTATCAAAATGACACAAACCTCCTCTTCTATTTTACAAAAAGACAAATTTTTTGAGGAAATGTTTGTATTTTTTTTAGCAAATATGAGAAAAGGTTTGTGACATTTTTAAAACCTTGAAAAAGGTTTGTATTATTTTTGACAAACCTTAGAAAAACTTTCTCTATAATTTTTGAAACCTTAAGGAAAATCTCAATACTTTTACCAAACCTTTGCCTTTTATCCTTTTACTAATCAAAGACTCAAGATCCTTGAATTTTCAGATTGCTCGGAGCAGTGATCACATTTTCAGATCAAGCCAAGATAGAACCATCCTTGACCATTCAGCTTCAAGAATTCAAAATTACAGGAGTAGAACTAGTCTTTCTTCCTAATGATACTTGTGCAGTGAAGAGTTAAGAATGTAAATACCCAATTGACAAAGCAGGAATTGCCACCATCGCTGATCTATAGACATACCAAAAGATTAGAACTGTCATAGTCTTCTCTGACCCTTGAGCTGTCATTCCAAACCATCTTAGGAAATTTTAATTTCTTATCGTGGGCTCACATATTTAAGAATAATTATTTTATTGGGTCATTTTAACATTTGTTGGGCATGGACTTTGTAATGTGTAGAAGCCCAATGCTAAATTAATTTAGGACTGATGAACTTCAAAAATTATCCTAATATATAAAGAAAGTATAATAGGGTTGTGATCCCCAAGTCAAATCAAAAACAGTTTTCACGTTGTTACTTTCCCCATCCAAAGAGAAAAACACAAGAGACACTCAGGGATTTGATTATGAAAAATCAAAACTCTCTGCTAAAGGCTATTGGACAATCAAATTAGACACATCTATGAATCCAAGTATTTATTCCGCATTTAGTTTTCCTAATTGAATAACATAATTATTTAAGTTATTTGATTTATGGATTAAAATTAATTTCAACAAGTGGTATCAGAGTCTAATCATGTTGTTAATTAAAAAACTGTACATGATCTAAGAATGATATTGATTGTATTAAAATCCTAAATTTAGGTTTTGCATGATAAAATTTAAAGAAAACTTAAATTTGATGTGTTGTTGCATGATTTTATGGATTAACATATTTTAGGATTAAAGAAATTTTATATGCTATGGTTCAAATCATGCTTCTCCCTGCATGTGGAATGGACAATTGTGATGTCCAATGCAACTACGGTGAACCTATTATGTGCATTATTACAAGGCTGTTAACACTGGCATTTGCTAATGCATGGAAAGCTCCTTAATTTTACAATTTTAAAAGATTTGGATGCCCTATCATTACCTGTTTGTTTATCTTAGCAATTTGTGTGGCCCACGATTTTGGAATTTGAAATCATTTTCATCATCATCATTTTATGAATTTTAAAGAGAAGGAAAAGATTTCAGGCACATCAGTCCCGAGTGAAACGCAGAAATTAAATTTTCTGGAGGAGTTTTTTTTTTTTTTATAAAAATAAATAAATAATAGCCTAGATTCCCTAGAAATTGTGCATGGTATATGCATGGGAAAAAAAAATTAAGGTAATTTGTGCATGCCTACTATTTCACTATAAGTATATTAAAGCAATAAGTTGTCAAAGTAACCTCTATTATATAAATGCATTTATATTGAAATATTAAGGACACATATGTGTTATTTGTGCGAGTAATGATCGGCCCAAAGAAAGGTCATTATTAGGCCAAATAACTTGCATATTTGTGGTGATAAATACGTTACAATTGTTAGGTTATACATGTGAATAATATGTAAGAACCCGACTCGAGTTAGGTGAATTATATAAATAAGAAAAGAGAAGGAAATGATGGGTGGAGAGGAACACTCAGTCACTGGCTGTGACTGAAACCCAGTGAGGATAAATTCCAAACAAGTATATTTCAATCTGAAACAATAATACAGAGGAATTCAAAAACAAAATCTCTCGCTCACTCACTGGCTTTCAACTCTCAATACACCACATTTACAATGCACACATACTCACCTATTTATAGCAATTACAGAAACCAAATAATCAATAATGGTGGGAATTTAAACTTCAACGATTGTGGCTGGTTTGGTAAGGTTGGTGGCCAAATCTTGCTTAACTTCAATGGAGGTGGGCTGCCAGTTGATGAAGCTTCTACAGTCAAATTTTTGCTGCTACCGTCCCACTGTTCTCAAGTTTAATGTTCAACATCCCCCCTTAAACTTGACTCTCCTAACTTTGTCATTCCGAGCATTGTCTTCAGTCTTGCAAAAATATCATGCCTGAGTGGCTTTGTGAAAATGTCAGCAATCTGATCATACGTTCTGCAAGATATCAATTCCACTTCTTTATTTTTGACATGCTCCCTGATAAAATGATACCGAGTATCAATATGTTTGCTTCTTTCATGATAAACTGGATTTTTCGCAAGGGCAATCGCTGATCGATTGTCGATGTAGACTTCTGTGGGGTTATCTTGAAGAAATCCCAGATACTTCATTACATTCCTAATCCATATACCATGACAAACAGCTGAGCTGGCAGCAACATACTCAGCTTCACATGATGATAGCGTTACGATGGGTTGCTTCTTCGAAGACCATGTAAACAATGTATCTCCTATAAAAAATGTGAATCCCGTCGTACTTTTTCTTTCATCTAGATCTCTTCCCCAATCGCTATCTGAATAGTCGATAAGTTTGTAATCACCTCTTGATGAATAAAACATACCATCGGTGATGGTACCTTTGACATATCGGAGTATCCTTTTCGCTGCATTCAGGTGGGACTGGTCAAGAGTCTCCATGTACCTGCTGACAAGTCCAACTCCGTAGAGTATATCTGGTCTGGTGCACGTCAAATACCTCAAGCTTCCAACCAGACTCTTAAAATATGTGGGGTCAACATCTCCTTGCTCATTCTTTCTCAACTCCAATCCTGTTTCAACTGGAGTTGTCACTGGGTTGCATTTGTCCATCCCAAACTTCTTCAATACTTCTTTTGCATAGTGGCTCTGAGAGATGAAAATTCCTTTCTCGTTTTGCATGACTTCTATGCCAAGGAAGTGAGCCATCTGACCAATATCCGTCATTTCGAATTCTTTGACCATGCTCCTCTTGAAAGCGGTAAACATCTCTGGATTGTTGCCGGTGAAGATCAGATCATCAACATATAGGCAGGCTATCAGCATGCTTCCATCTGTCTCCATCTTTATGTATAGCGCATGCTCGTAGGGACACTTCTCAAATCCATTCTTCTGGAAGTAGTCGTCAATCCTCATGTTCCACGCACGAGGTGCCTGCTTCAAGCCATAGAGTGCTTTCTTCAACTTGTACACTCTATCTTCTTTGCCCTTCTTTACATATCCAGGTGGTTGATCGATATAAATCTCTTCTTCCAGAAAACCGTTCAGAAAAGCTGATTTCACGTCCAGCTGGTAAATCTTCCACCCATTTTGTGCTGAAAGTGAAATAAGTAATCTGATGGTTTCGAGTCTGGCAACCGGGGCAAAGATTTCTCCATAATCAATCCCTTCTTTTTGCTTGTAGCCTTTGGCGACAAGTCTTGCTTTATATCTCTGAACTTCTCCTTGAGCATTCTTTTTGGTCTTGTAGACCCATTTCACACCAATGGTTTTGCGGCCCTTCGGGAGATTTGTCAACTCCCAAGTTTTGTTCTTCTCGATGGATTGAATCTCCTCATCCATTGCTTTTCTCCATTTGTCTTCTTCGTTAGCTTCCTCAAAGCTAACCGGGTCGCTGGTTAACAATAGACAGTAAAGAGTAACATACTCTTCAATTGGTTCTGTAGTTTCATATAGGTCGGCTAGATTTCGAGCTCCTCTAGGTCTCATGTCTGAGATTTCACACTCTATTGGTGATGGAGCTTCATTCCTCTGTGGTGAACCATGTGGAGGTGTCTGCAGCTCAAGAATTTGTGGCTCGATAGCCACTTCTCTTGTCTGTGTAGGTTCTTCTACTTCAAGTTTCAATTCCGCATCTTTGGAACATTCAACCTGGTCCCATTTCCAGGATTCATTTTCTTCAAAGATGACATCCCGACTGTGAAAGACTTTCTTGTTGATGGGATTGTAGAGTCGATATCCCATGGTGCTATCGCCATATCCTACAAGGATACACTTCTCTCCTTTATCATCCAGCTTTGTCCTTCTTGCTTCTGGGATCTTGGCGTAGGCTATGGAGCCAAACACCCTCAGATGACTCACACTGGGCTTGTGAGTACTCCAGGCTTCATATGGTGTCTTTATATCAAGACTCTTCGTCGGACACCTATTGAGCAGATAAACTGCGCATAACACTGCTTCTGCCCAAAAACTCTTGGGCACATTTTTATCCTTTAACATGCTTCTAGCCATGTTAAGGATTGTGCGGTTCTTCCTTTCAGCTACACCATTCAACTGGGGAGTGTATGACGGTGTGAACTGTTTCTGAATCCCTTGTTGTCTAAGGAATTACAGGAAAGCTTCGTCTTTGTACTCTCCTCCTTGATCTGACCGGAGTGACTTGATGCGGAAGCCACTCTGTTTCTCCACAAGGGTTTTGAACTCTTTGAACTTATCAAACACCTCTGACTTCCTTTTCAAGAAGTAGACCCAGGTCTTCCTGCTGTAGTCGTCGATGAAGGTGAGGAAGTATCGATTCTGTCCATTTGAAAATGGTCTTAGTGGACCACACACATCTGTGTGTATTAGTTGATGCGGCATAGTTGATCTCTAGTCGGCTTGCTTTCCAAAGCTGTTTCTGTGTTGCTTGCTCAAAATACAGCTTTCACACATCACATTTGGATGATGGATATTGGGTAAGCCCTTCACCATCTTCTTGCTTCCCAATTGTTTCAAACTTTCAAAGTTTAGATGCCCATACCTTAGATGCCATAGCCAGTCTTTGTCTTTGATGATAGCGCTCAAACACCTTGGCGTATCATGTTGAATGGCAAGCGAAAACATTCGATTCTTTGCCATTTGAACTCGAGTAACAAGCTTTCCTCGAGCATCTATTATCACCATCTGCTTATCACTGAGGCTAATTCGATAGCCTCTCTCCACGAGCTGTCCGAGACTAAGTATATTAGTCTTCATGGCTGGCACATAGTAGACGTTGGAGATGTAAGCATGATCTCCAAACTTCTGTTTGATCAAAACATCTCCTCTCCCTTGGACTGGGATTTTAGAATTAGCGCCGAAAGATATCTCCCCCTGAACTTTCTCATAAAGTTCAAAGAATAGGTTCTTTCTACCAGTCATATGGTTGCTGGCTCCAGAATCAAGGTACCAAACACTCTGGTCCTGAGGAGTTGAATTGTGTGCCATCAGCATCAACGACTCTCCATCTGCATGATCAGTTTCGGCAAGGTTGGCCTCCTCGCTAACCTTTTCTTGTTGTCGCCCCCAACATTCATTGCTATAGTGTCCATACTTGTGACAATTGTAGCATTGAATGTTTCTTTTGTCTACATTCGATCGATTATTGTATCCTCCTCTTCTTCCTTGTCCTTTGCCTTGTGGGACATAGCTTTGTTGATTTCGTCCTCCTCTAGTGGGACCTCTTCTGCCTCTGCCACCTTCTCTGGAGTTAAAATTCCCAGAATTTCTTCCACGAGATCCTCGGTCTCGTCCTCTTCCTTGTTGTGACGTCCCCCCTTTGTCGTATCTATCTATAGTGAGGGACAACTTCGTTTGGAGAGCTTGCTCCAGTGCTTTATCATCACTTCTTCTATTGACTTTTTGCTCATGGGCTTGAAGTGAGCCCACAAGTTCTTCTACAGACATTGTTTCCAAGTCTTTTGTTTCCTCTAGGATCATAGCTATATAATCATATTTTGGATCTAAAGATCGCAAAATTTTCTCACAAATTCTCTCATCATTGAGAATCTCTCCATTTCTTCTCATTTGATTTGATACTACCATTACTCGTGTATAGTAGTCTGCAATGGATTCAGTAGACTTCATTTTGAGAGATTCGAACTCACCTCGCAATGTCTGGAGACGAATCTTTTTTACTTTATCTGCACCTTTGTGTGTTCGATGGAGAGAGTCGCAGACTTCTTTGGATGTCTTCGCGGAGGCGATAATTTCGAACGTGGCCTCATCAAGGCCTTGGTAGATTATGGATTTTGCCTTGTAATCTTTCTTTCGATCGGCTCGCAAGGTCGTTCTTTGAGCTTCGGGCATAGCTGCTTCGACTTCTTTTGATGGGCTTTCTCTGTACCCATCTTCAACGATATCCATGACATCCTGAGAACCTAGAAGGGCTCTCATTTGAATCGACCAGTTGTCAATTTTGGAATGACCGATTGGATAGTACCATTAGCCATCGAATTAAATATATAAAAAAAAACAGAGAAATGGGGGCTGATTTTGGTAAATTTAATGCCACCAATAAATTCAAAAGATTGAAAAACCTTAGGAACCGGTTTTGGTTTGCAAAGAACCGGTCTAAAAATCACCGAACCGGCTATAGGAAAATTCTGGTGAATTTTTGAACTAACCGGTTTAACTTAATGGCCACTTAACGGCGTTAATTTTTCCGTTACGCCACGTGGCGTTCTCTGCGCTTGCCGCGTGTCCGCTTCTGGAGGCGGGTCAAGTCTCGGGTACGGATTCGGGTTGCTGGTGGTGGATCCGGTTCGCGGGTCGATGGGCCGGGTTGCGGGTCGCTGTCCGGGTCGGATCTCGCCAATCGGGCGAGGAAGACGCGTGCGGGAGCGTGAGGCGCGTGTCGCCATCTGCCGGAGTCTTTGTCGGCGCGTGCAGTGCTTGGGAAGAACGCTGTCTTCGTGGGAGGCGCGTGGGAGAGCGTGTAGTGTCCTCCGGTGTCCGTTTGAGACGTAGTTTTCACCGTTGCAATTGTCTTGGATGGAATTTCAAAATGATAGGATCAATTTGAATTTTGAGCAACTTCAAAACTGGGAGAAAATCGGATTTCTCCTCTGTTCGCCTCTGTTTGGCGAATTCCGGCGTACCTAGACGCTCTGATACCACTGATGGGTGGAGAGGAACACTCAGTCACTGGCTGTGACTGAAACTCAGTGAGGATAAATTCCAAACAAGTATATTTCAATCTGAAACAATAATACAGAGGAATTCAAAAACAAAATCTCTCGCTCACTCACTGGCTTTCAACTCTCAACACACCACATTTACAATGCACACATACTCACCTATTTATAGCAATTACAGAAACCAAATAATCAACAATGGTGGGAATTTAAACTTCAACGATTGTGGCTGGTTTGGTAAGGTTGGTGGCCAAATCTTGCTTAACTTCAATGGAGGTGGGCTGCCGGTTGATGAAGCTTCTACAGTCAAATTTTTGCTACCACCGTCCCACTGTTCTCAAGTTTAATCTTCAACAGGAAAATTAAAAAGGTAAAAATCAGCGAGGCTCGTTGACGAGACTTCTTTTCTTGTCGATGAAGTCTCTTGTGCAGCTCGGCGACGAGATTCAGTAGCCGTCGACGACGAGATATCGAGGGATTTTGGGAAATCCTAAAATCTCAGGCTTGTCTACGAATCCTCCTTGACGATCACGAACTTCCTTCTGTGGCGTCAACTTGGTTATAAATATCTTTTGGCTTTACTTAAGAGTTAAGAAATCAAAATCCTCTCTCTCTCTCTCTCTCTAGGATTTCGGGTTGTCTATTACCAAAATCAACAACTCGACATTGCTACCTGGGTCAGGAGGAGAATCTCTTCGAGGATAGCGAATCAGATCTTCATTCGGAGGTTTTTACCCAAAACTCGGGTAAGGGTCTGAATCTATTTTCGTTTTGGTAGATCTGTAGAGAATAGTATTGTAAGGAAGTATTGTTCTTCGTTGTCTAGGTTTTGGGAACTTGGTTCGTAGTTTTGGAGCCGTAGAGTTCAAGTTTTTAGTATTCGAGAAAAGGTAAGGGGATTCTCTTTATATCAGTAATTTTTGGAAATCAGAATCGATAAACATGTAGTTTACGATTGTATGTATGATTTGACTACTTATTTGCGAAAATCTATCGGGTGAAAACACGATATTTTTGGGTTATTGTTTTGAGAAAATTTGGGGGTTTTGGGTATCATATCTATTTTTGTTGGACAATTGTATGTTGTATAAAACGATGATATTGAGATGACCATACCTATATTTGTATTAAATTGTATTCTCAAATTGAAAACGATATGATTTGTTGTATACTCAAGTAAGTGTGGAATGAACTGTTGTATGTAAAATGTTCTAGGTGTGTGAAAATAGTCATGACGGCTAATTACCGTAAGCTGAGAAGTATAGAAACATGAGTTCCAAAATTTTTCCAGATTTTGTGAAATTTTGCCATGTCTCGGCTAATTACTGTGGGCAACGCCATGTCTCGGCTAAATACCGTGGGTGAGAGTGTCCAGCTCTATATATGAGGGTGTAAAATATCGCTTGTTTGTTTTGGTTGGTCACTGATGGGTGTGAGTGGACATCGTATTAGCAACGATATCTATGTGGGGCTTCGCCTGATTCCAGATTATCGGGTGCTCTATGTAATGCGGTCGATTTCGACTGAAGAGTGTGACGACACTAATCGTATGTTTGGTATTGTATGTACTAAAACTGGATTGTGAAAATACTGGAATTGTATCGTGTTATGTTTTATGTTGAAATAACATTTGTATGTCACACACTGATATAACCTATTTCTTCCTTACTGAGAGGTGTCTCGCCCAGATTATACAAATGTTTTTCAGGTCTTTTGAGTAGCCGTCACTAGCATCCTAGCTTAACGGGAGCGTGGTGGTCGATTAGCTGCGTATAGTACTTGTGTAAGTATGAATTTTGTAACCAGGTTGTCATTGTTGGGTTTTATAAACACTTGGGGTACATACTGTATTTTGGAGCGTAGACTCTAGTTATGTATAAACTCTGGTATGGTACGTTGTATGTACTAGAAAGAACATTTTCACTGCGTATGTGATGTGTATGTATGTGTATATAAATGTGTATAGGGTATACGTGTACTGCACGAGGTCGGACCCTCATTCAGTATAATATCATGTATGTTTTAATTGACACAGAGACATATTAGGTTACTAAATTCACACTTGGGGCTCATCCATAGGTTCGGGGCTTGACAGCTTGGTATCAAAGCTAACCAGGTTGTCAGGTCTTGTAGACTTGGTTAGGCGTAGTTATGAGAACATAATAGAGTATAAGATGTAGGAAATGGGTAAAGTAGGTCGAGGGTTGTCTTGTAGCTAGACGTGGACTCATTGGTGGTGTTTTGTGTTTTTCCTAGAATAACGATTTCAATAAAATCACGGCAAACCATTGATGGTTTCGTGTCGATGTGGTAGTGTAACAACTCAGAAAATTTTAAATAATTTGAAATAATAAGGAAGATAGAAGGGAAGGAAGAATAAATTCGAAAAAAAGGTGGCAGCAAACATTCATCGATGAATAGACTAGTCTCGTTGACGAATGCTCTTCTTAGCTCATCAACGAATCGACGTGTGTTGTCGACAAGGAATTATTGAGAGGGGTTCTTCGTATGACTAAAACTTGTCGACGAATTGGTTGTCTCGCTGACGAACTGTGTACTTAAATCATCGATGAATCGACGTGTCTTGTCGATGAATCTCTATGTATAAATAAGGGATTTCTTTCATTTCAACGCGAATTTCTTGCATGTTCTCCTTCTCTCTCTAAGAACTTCGGCCATACCACCTTCTCTCTTCGATTCTGGACCAGATTTAGCTCAGTTCGATGATCAAAAGCTACCACGAGACTCCTAGGAAGATTCTCTGCAATATATGCGAAGTAGGTCTTTGATTTGAGTAGTTTGGGAAACATCTCAAAACTAAGGTAAGTGAATTATTTTGGAATCTTTAGTAAATATTGTCATTTGGAGCCTAGAAAGTGTTATAAGGGAGTTTTGGCTAAGATTTGAGGAATTTGGAATTTCTGAATTACAGGGTCTTGTTTTGTTGATTTTGGGTCGAATTTCGAG
This sequence comes from Malania oleifera, assembly GCF_029873635.1. Classification (NCBI taxonomy): domain Eukaryota; kingdom Viridiplantae; phylum Streptophyta; class Magnoliopsida; order Santalales; family Ximeniaceae; genus Malania; species Malania oleifera. The sequence goes on from NC_080428.1 coordinate 64,597,723, forward strand.
GAGTAGGTAAGGAAAATATTTTATAATGGCTTTTTGATAATTTTAAACGACTAGTTTCGAGTACAAATTTATATATATACAACTATAATTTTCTAAACCTTACTAGTATTGAAAACATTGTTTTTAGATAGATAAATTATATTGGAAAAAACCGTGTGGTTGAAATCATTTTGATAAATAAATGATTATGAATAATATGGAATGAGGAATTGTTGAGAATGTGAATATTGATTGATTGTGAAATTCTGGTTGATTGAATATGCTGATGTTGGGTATGTTGTGCTGAAATCTTGGGTAATCTTGGGTATGTTGTATGGTTGATTTCTGTTGATTCGGTTGTGTGGTTCATGTAAATTACGATATAGCATTGGCAGTCGTATGAGGAGGTCGTTGTATCGTACGTGGTATAATCATCATATAACGTTGATAGTAGTATGAGGAGGTCATTATATGGACGATTATATTGGGAGGTAAAACTTGGTAGTGGTATGAGGAAGTTGTTTACCTATTTACTATGAACGGAGTGTTGTCTTGTATCCTGTGTGATTTGATGAGTCCTGTGTGGACAATTCTTCTATGATTTGATTAGTCCTGTGTGGACTAGTCCTGTGTGGACATTTATGCTATGATTTGATTAGTCCTGTGTGGACATTTCTGGTGTGAATTGATTAGTCCTGTGTGGAAATTTCTGCTGTGATTTGATTAGTCCTCTATGGACATTTTTCCACAGTGATTTGATTAGTCCTCTGTGGACATTTCTATTGTGATTTAATTAGTCCTGTGTGGATCAGTCCTACTTGGACATTTATGCTATGATTTGATTAGTCTTGTGTGGACATTTAGGTTGTGATTTGTTAGGGTCCTGTGTGGACGATTACATGATATGTGGACGTAAACCCTGTGTGGGTAAAAATTGGAAACTGTGTGAATATTTTGTGTGGAATGATTATGATAAGGGTATAAGTGTGACTTTAATTAATTAAGTATTTATAGTAAAGTAGATTATTCCACCCGAGGGCTTGTTGAGAAAGGCGAGTACTCTGGTAAGTAATGGTGGGTACCAAAGTAAAGGGAAGCCACTTGTTTGGGCGGGTGATCTTCCCTATTCTCGGTGACTTTACCTGAATACATAACCTAAGGGCTTACTGAAAAAGGTGAGTGCCCTAGTGTTAGCACTAGAGTAAAGGGAAACTACTTGTATGGACGGATACATTTCTCTATTCTTGGGAATTACCAATAAAAATATTGATAATTGTGGAATGTGATTGGTTGGTAAAGTCGTTGACTTTGTGTGATTATAGGCACGATATTTTGGGTTACCTGCGGATCATGGTTGCACTTTGGATAAATATTTTAATTGTATATTAAACACTTCAACCACACACTATTGTAAACTATTTCTTTCTTACTAAGAGGCATCTCACCCCGTCATATGTTAAATCTTTTTAGGTCATTCGGGTGATTGAGCTTAGATAGCTTCAGGGTAGGGTAGTTTTATGAGTGGGACTTAAATGGTTATGTTTTAATTTTTATGTGTTATTATATTTCTTTCATGTTTTGTAACATAGAGAACGTGGATATGTAAAATGAGTTTGGTGATGTATGATTATAGAACTCTTGTACAATATATATTCGAGATATTATATTATTATTATTCCGCTACGTTAATGGTATCAGAGACGCGTCTCATTCTCATAACACCCCGGGCCTCACATAGCAGGTCCGGGGCGTTACAGGTAGGACAGACCTGGACTCGTGAGAGTTGTAGCTAACATGATTAGCTTTCAATGATTGTGTTAACTGTGTATGATATATGAATTCTAACTAATTCCTTTCTTACTTTCAGAATGGAACCCAAGGATAACAATTTGGATAGTGGTTCCTAGGAATTACGAGTGACGAGTCTCCTTCAGTGCCTCAGGGTTTGATGAGGTAGGTCATATGAGAGATCGGGTGAAGTGTTAGGAGACGTGAGCATTCTCCTACTGCTACGGGTTGTACCATAGAGAGGTTCACCCGCATGCACCCTCCAATGTTTACGGGACGACCCGATCTGATAATATCAGACAACTGGGATTTTCAGTTGTAGCAATCTTTTGAAGAAGTATCTTGCCTCCATCAATAATAACCTGCAAAAAATGAAACCGAACGTCGATGTGCTTCGTTTGCGCATGGTAGACTTGCTTCTTTGCCATATGAATAGTACACTAGCTATCATAGAACACAACATTGTGCTTTTGAACAACTCCCAAGTTCACAAGTAAATCCTGTAACCAAGTAGCTTTCTTAACAATCTCTGAAGCTGCCATGTACTCTGCTTCTATTGTAGACAAGGCAATGGTAGACTGTAAGGTAGACCTCTAACTCACTAGACCATTAGCAAATATTAAAATATGTCCAATAGTTGCTCAACATTTATGTAGTGACCCGAAGCATAATATTATTTTAATAATAAAAAGAGAGGAAAATAGAAACAGGAACAGAAGGAGGCAGTAGACTTTGTCGACGAATGCGGACGTTGCATTTTGGAGATAATAATAATAATAATAATAATAATTTCAAGGAATTGTTAGGACTCGTCGATGAATACAAGGGTTCGTCGATGAGTGCATAAGGAAATTCGTCGACGAATATAGGGTTTTGTCGACGAAGGTCTTCAGGACCTTGTTGACAAAGGCAAGATTTCGTCGATGAGAAACTACCGAGCGAAGGATGGGTTGCTCTAAATTTCGTTGACGAATACAGGATTTCGTTGACGAATTTAATGAAGGACTTGTTGACCAGGTGATGTGTCTCGTCGATGAATATGGCCTACAAATATTAGAAAATCGGGATTTTTATCATTTTCAACGCCTCTTTCTCTCTCCTCTCTTTTTCTCTCTACGTCCCTCTCTCACTTCTCTTTTCGATTCTGGCCCCATTAGTTGCTAGATCGATGATCCGAAGTCACCACGATGCTATTGGCGAAGTTCTCTGCAAGTCTACCGGAGCAGATCATTGGTGAAACGAAGTTGGATTTTATCCCAAATTCAGGGTAAAGCCTTTTAGTCCATTTTTGACCTTATGACAGTTACAGGAAATGATGTAGGCGAAGAAATATTGATATTCTGTTCTGTCAAATGTTATTTTCAGGGTGTTATGTAGGAGGCCCTACGGGGATTAGGCCAGTATACCGTAGGGGCTTTCTGGTCGTCAAGTAAGGGAAATATACTATGTTAGGTATTTTTAAAATATTGTACAGTTTATTAAATTATGAATATTATGTATTAAAGTAAGGTGTGGCTTGAGAATATGAGTATAGTACGGAAATATGTTTTACGAATTTCAGTATCATGATTTAATGAATTTCAGTACCATGATTATACGAATTATAGTACCATGATTATACGAATTTCAATATTATGAATATACAATTCTCAGTACTATGACATATGGATTACAGTTACAGTTTATTCAGTATCATGGTAATTACGGTTATTTCAGAATCATGGTAAATCATATAGCTGTATATAGAAATATATTATATAGTATCAGACCCTGTTGGACTATGCAGTTACAGAGCACGGTACCGTTGTTACAGATATTATGTTATGTTATGAGTCCAACCACCTATTTAGATAATACGTGGTAGTAGGTCGATCACCTGGACCCTTAACGTGGATAGGCTTCCCATCAGATATAGGTTGAGGTGGGTAGATCAGACCGATGGAGTATAGTGATTTACCCTGGTCGGCCAGCCAGTGTAGATCCCGCCTACAAGCCGCACAACCCTGTCATGAGGGGTTAAATCATGACACATAGTTATCCACAGGGAAAGTTTTCAGTTACTATTATGCATGTACAGATTTATAGAAAAAGGGAACATACTTATGTATACTATAAGTATTTTGAATAGTAACCTACAATACTGTTATGTTAAGCAACATGGAAAAAGGTAGTGTATTTTATTACTTATACTGTACTTACGTATCCAGTTATATATGATTATATGAAAACAGATTTTCATAATACTGTAGCTCATTTGTCACACACTAATAATAGCATATTTCATCTTACTGAACGTTGGCTCATCCCAGTGTTGAATCATTTTTCAGGTGATATAGGTAGGCGAGCAGACCAGGCTCACAGATAGAGGGGCTTCAGTAGTGCCCTGTCAGCGAAGTGAGTATTGTGGAGGATTTTCGTATATTCTAGTATAATTGAGGGTATTTTGGGAAACAAATATATGTGTATATTTTGAGGAAACATGTTAGTACTCTGGTATTGGTGTTATATATTTTTTTTCATATGGTTATGTCTATGTGATTTCTGCTTCTCGTTGCTTAGGTTAATGATTGGGTTTACCTACAGTTTGGTATCAAAGCATGTAGAATATCATAGTATAAAAAATAAAAATAAAAATATGGAAATTAAGTAGGTCGTTACAGTTTATCCAGATCACCTGAAAAATCAAAATCCACATATCCAACACGTTGATCAATAATATTATTTTTCTCAAATACTATACCAACATCAATCGTATTCATAATATATCTCAAAATCCATTTCACAGCTTGTCAATATCCTTTACCCGGATCAAGCATATACCTGCTCACTATACTAACATCTTGTAAAATATCAAGTTTAGTACAAACTATTGCATACATCAAACTATCAACAACACTTGCATAAGGAACTTGTGGCATATACTTACGTTCCTCGGTAGATTTAGGAAATAAAGCTGCCTAAGTTTGAAATGAGGAGCAAGAGGAGTGCTTACTGGTTTTGACTGCTTAGACATGCCAAAACTTTGTACTACCTTCTTCAAATACTGTTTCTGAGATAAACTAACTCTTCCTCTCATTCTGTCTCTACGAATCTCCATGCCAAGTATCTTCTTTTCTTCACCAAGATCTTTCATCTCAAACTCTTGATTTAACTGACTTTTCAACTTGTTGATTTCTTCACTATTTTTTGAGGCTATCAATATATCATCAACACAGAAGAGTAAATACATACAAGATCTAGTTTGTAGTCTACGAAAATAACCACAATGATCATGTTTATTTCTTATGTACTTGTGACTCATCATAAACTGATGAAATCGTTTGTACCATTGTCTTGGAGACTGTTTTAAATCATACAACGATTTACCTAGTTTACATACCCAATTTTATTTTCCAGCAACCTGAAATCCATATGGCTAAGTCATATAGATTTATTCTTCCAAATCACCATGTAAAAATGCATTTTTTACATCGAGCTGAACTAGTTAAAGATCAAATCGTGCTACCAAAGCCAAAAAAATTTGAATGGAAGAATGTTTAACAACTAGAGAAAATACCTCATTATAATCAATACCTTCCTTCTATGCGTGGCTCTTAGCTACCAACCTAACTTTGAAGCGAACATTATTTACATATGGAAATCCTTCTTTCTTTACATAAATCCATTTGCAACCAATTGCTTTCTTACCCTTGGGCAGCTGGGCTAGCTCCCAAGTCTGATTCTGATGAAGAGATTGCATTTCTTCATTCATCGCTCTTTTCCACTTGTTTGATTCAGAGTTCTTCATTGCTTCTTTGAAAGTGCAAGGAACATTATCATCTACAACTAGAAGTGCATAGGCCACCATATCAGTATACCGAGCATATTTTTGAATTTCTCGTCTTGGCTTCTAAGAAACAATTGATTCTCATTTCTGTGAAGATTCTAGAATTGAAATCTCCTCTTCTTGTCCACTATTCCCCACCGTAATTGGAGAGTTACCTTGTGTAGTCTCATTTCTCACTAGGTTTCCCAAAATTGTCTCAACCTCCACCTATTGTTGAGTACCACTAGTCTTTTTTTCAATTGGTGACTCCTTGGATATTTTTTTCTTCATCATCGCAAGTTCATCGAAAGTCATATATCTGCTTAAAATCATTTCCTTCATCTCTAGACACCAAAGACGATATCCTTTGACTCCTGCACTAATCCCCAAGAATATTGCTTTCTTCTCTTTTGGATCCAACTTTAATTCTTTAACATGACAATAATTCATAGTACCAAATACACATAGAGAATCATAATCACTAGCAAGCTTTCCAGACCATACCTCATAGGGTGTTTTTCCCCCTATCGCAGATGATGGTAGACGGTTAATGAGATGACACCATATCTAATAGCCTCAGCCCAAAACCTTTTTTCTAACCCGGCCTTAGACAACATACATTGAACTTTCTCCAATGAAATCCGATTCATGCGCTCTGCCACCCCATTCTACTGTGGTGTATCTCTAACTGTGAAGTGTCGAGCAATATCGTCATCTTAACATGCCTTTATAAATGGGTCACTTGTGTATTCACCATCATTATCTGATCTTAGTCGTTTAATATTTTTTCCAGTTTGAGTTTCAACTAATTTTTCCACTTAAAGAAAATATCACACACTTCATTTTTATGTTTCATAGAATACACCCAAACTCTCTTGGAAAAGTCATCAACAAAAGTAACAAAATAATGCATACCACCCAATGAAGCCATTTTTTGGGCCCTCATACATCTGTGTGGATGTAGTCTAAAATACCTTCAGTCTGGTGGATTGCAATGCCAAATTTCACTTTAGTCTGTTTTCCCAGAATGCAATGCTCACAAAATTCAAGTTTGCACACCTTTGCAGCCTTCAACAAATCTTGTTTAGCTAATTGTTGCAAAGATTTTTCTCCTACATGTGCCAATGGCATATGTCATAACCTGGTTGTATCTGAACCTATATTTTTCTCAGAAACAACAGCTACTGAGCCAATAACTGTACTACCTTGTAAATAATACAAGTTATTTTTTCTTATTCTTTTCATCACCACCAGCGCACCTGATTTAATCTTCAAGTTCCATCTTTCAAAGTGATAGTGAACCCTCTAGATTCCAAGGCACCTAATGAAATTAGACTTTTCTTTAGACTTGGAACATACCTAACATCAGTCAAGGTTTTAACACTTCCATCTTGACATTTCAACTGTATTGATCCTATTCCAGTTGTTATAGAGGTATTATCATTTCCCATAAAAATAACCCCTCCATCTAATTCTTCAAAATTAGAAAACCATTCCCTATTGGGATACATATGATAGGAACAACCAGAATCCAAAATTCACTCACCAAAATAATGTGACGAAGATGTTCCAATAAAAGAAAAATGTGACTCACTTCCATCATCCTTGGCTATATTGATATTAGAATGTGTTTTACCCTCATTCTTCTACTGTAATTTAGAGCAATCTTTCTTCCAATGCCCTCTCTCATGACAAAAGGCATACTCATCTTTGGCAGGTCTCCCATGAGATTTACTCCTCCTATGAGATTTAATCCTCCTTTCAAACTTACGACTCTGAGAACGTTCCCTTATTGTTAGTGTTTCTATTGTTTCCTTATGGACCCTCTGATCCTTCTTTCTGCATTCAGTACTAATCAATGCAGTATAAACAGCATCAAAAGTAACTTTATCTTTCCCATACAATCAAGTGGTGGTCAGATGTTCATAATCATAAGGGAGAGAATTCAATAACAATATGGCTTTTTCCTTATCTTTCACCTTTCATCCAAATTTAACAGATCGGCCAAAATTTTATTGAAAGCATTTATGTAGTCATTAATCAAAATACTTGGTTGATACTGGAAGCAAAATAATTTCTTTTTCAAATAGAGCCGATTTTCCAGACTCTTGGTAATGAATGTATCTTTCAATGTCTTCCACAATTTCTTTGTAGATGTCTCCCTCATAACACAATATTTCTGATTTTTAGCGAGACACTGACGAATCATATCACATGTATGATGATTGATCTTTTCCCAATCTCTATTACTCATATCCATTAGTTTATCATCCTAAGCAATATTCAATTCTTGCTGATACAAGATGTCCATCACCTCACATTGTCACATACCAAAATTATTGGTACCATCAAATTTCTCCACCTCAAACCAAGCATTAGCTATGGTCTTTGATGATGAAGTCAAAGCCGAAGGGGTTGGAGTTCGTGTGGACAAAGTTTTTTCTACTGTTGCCCTAGTTTCTATCATCTTCTATATATTCAATAGCAACAAACAAAGCAAAAGGCATAGGATGAATAGTACATGTCGCGACGTCCCGGACCCGGCCCAGAGAACCAATCTCTGGTTCAAAAATGGGTTCGGCTTGCGAACTGGGAAAAATGAATGTGTATTTTGAAAATGTGAATTTTCGTGGAAAACGATGTGTGGTGGAGTCGCCACTAACCTTTTGAAGTGTGGTTAGAACACTTGATTGCTACCCCGTTAGGGGTAGAATCGGTCTGCGTCACCAAAGTTAGGCTCGGGAGTATGGTTACGCAAGGGGAAGGTATTAGCACCCCCTACACGCCCGTTCTTACGAATGGTACCAGATTAATAAAGAGTTTTCCTGAAATAAATGTAATAAGCCTTTAAAGATTACTCCCTTTCAAAAGTCAAAAACAAAATGAAAATACTATATAGGTATTCCCTCAGAACCGGGGCAATCTAGTACTCCGAAGAGTCAATGTTCTCGTTTGCAATCATCGGGAAGGAAAATCGAAAATAGGATACAAAATACGCTCCCGGGGATTTTGAAATCTATAGGTTTTTTTTAAGTATCAAAAATACTATTTCGGGAGGTTTTTGAGATTGGTTCGGGATTGGAATGAATTTTCTTGTGCCTAAAAAGATATTTTTGTGATTTTTCCTAAGTATGAAAATGATTTTTGTGATTTTTCCCGAACTTTCAAAATAACACAAATGAAATCAATTGAAACCAAAATGTGAAAATACTTTTGGAATTTTTGAAAATTTCATGATTTTTGTGAATTTTATGGATACAACAATAATATACAAGCGAAATGGAGAAGACTGGGGTGAACCAGTTTGGGAATGGTGAGCTGGTCAAATGTTGACCAGTTTGGGGGGAAAAACCAGTTTAAGGTCTTGGTCGAGACCAATGATTTTTCAAAATTTTCCAATGTCCTTCCGAATACAACAGAATTTTAGACAACAATCACGAAAGTCATGGTTTTAAAGATATGCCTTTAGAATGTATTTTTGAAAATCTTGAATGTAGGGAAACAAATCTAACATTTGCCAAACATGTTAGAAACTTTCTTGGATTTTCTTCAAAAATTTTCAAAGGTAAATAAGTTTCAAAGCTTTAAAAATATTTGAATTTTCTTTGAAAATTTTTCTGAATTTTTGTGTCTTTTATGAAATTTTTTTTTGTTTTTTGTTTTTTTATGAGTTAAAAGGAAGCTATTTAAAGTAAAGAAAAGTGAAATAAAGTCAAATAAACCAACAGAGGCCGATTAGGGAAAGGGGGACGGAAATGTAACATAGGAAGAGAAAGTTCATTGGTCTTACCTATCGTCTTTTTCTCCTTCGGTCTTCTTCTCCTGTCTGTGAATCCGCAAGGTTAGTCTACAGCGCCTTCCCGAGGGTTGTTATTGAGTTCCGACTCGAGGCACTAGGGAGTACCTTCTTCAAATGGAGTGACTCGGTACCGGTAGGAAAAGGGATCAATCGATCGCTTGATCTTCTTTCGTTTTCCTCTGCTCCGGTCTTCTTTTCCTGTTGATGAGTCTACTAGGGCCGCTCTACAACGTCTTCCCAAGAGTTGTTCTTGAGCTCTGATTTGAGGCACTACGGGGTGCCTTCTTCAAATGGGGTGACTCAACACCGATAGGAAACGGGATTAGTCGACCTCTTGATTTTTACTCAAAAAAAAGACTAACTTCACAAACTCGTGATAGAAAACTTCAATATTTAAAATCTTCTCCTTACCACCACTAAGAGCTCTCTCCTTGTGCTTGGAATGAGAGGGCTATTTATAGGCTTAGCTTAGGGCAAGCATAGGAAAGAAGACATAGGGGAGTCATGATGGGGGGAACCAAGTATGGGGGGAAGAATGATGAAGGGAAATTAGCATGGGAAGAATGATAAAAGGAAGAAACATGACATGTGGTGAGTGGTGATGGAGGGAACAAAGTATGGGATGAAGAATTATGAAGGGAATATATTATGGGAAGAATGATAAAGGGAAGAAACATGACATATGGTGAGTGATGATGGAGGGAACAAAGTATGGGATGAAGAATTATGAATGGAATATAGTATGGGAAGAATGATAAAGGGAAGAAACATGACATATGGTGAGCGATGATGGAGGGAACAAAGTATGGGATGAAGAATTATGAAGGGAATATATTATGGGAAGAATGATAAAGGGAAGAAACATGACATATGGTGAGTGATGATGGAGGGAACAAAGTATGGGATGAAGAATTATGAATGGAATATAGTATGGGAAGAATGATAAAGGGAAGAAACATGACATATGGTGAGTGATGATGGAGGGAACAAAGTATGGGATGAAGAATTATGAAGGGAATATAGTATGGGAAGAATAATAAAGGGAAGAAACATGACATGTGGTGAGTGATGATGGAGGGAACAAAGTATGGGATGAAGAATTATGAATGGAATATAGTATGGGAAGAATGATAAAGGAAAAAAAAAACATGACATGTGGTGAATGATGATGGGGGGACAAAATATGCTTGCATTTGACAAATTAAAATAAATAATAATAATAATAATAATAATAATAATAATAATAATAATAATAATAATAATAAGGTTCTAGAAGCTGTGCGGAGCCCATAAAAAATGTGTGGGGTCCACGCACCATGTGGGGTCCACAAGCCGTTTAACGGTTACAGGAACCCGAGCTAGCAAGGCATCGGATATGTGGATCCGAGCTAGCGAGGCATCGGATATGCGGATCCGAGCTAGCGTACCAAGAGAGGTGGGGCCCACCAAACATGTGGGGCCCAATGAAGATATGTGGGGCCCACGCACCATGTGGGGTCCACGAGCCATTTGAGGGTTATAGGAACCCGAGCTAGCAGGCGCAAGCATGCCAAAAGAGGTAACGTGCATCGGATGTAAGAATCCGAGCTAGCGTACCAGAGGGGGTAACGTGCATCGGATATAAGAATCCGAGCTAGCGTACCAGAGGGTAACGTGCATCGGATGTAGGAATCCGAGCTAGCGTACCAAGAGAGGTGGGGCCCACCAAACATGTGGGGCCCAATGAAGATATGTGGGGCCCACGCACCATGTGGGGTCCACGAGCCATTTGAGGGTTATAGGAACCCGAGCTAGCAGGCGCAAGCATGCCAAAAGAGGTAACGTGCATTGGATGTAAGAATCGGAGCTAGCGTACCAGAGGGAGTAACGTGCATCGGATGTAAGAATCCGAGCTAGCGTACCAGAGGGTAACGTGCATCGGATGTAGGAATCCGAGCTAGCGTACCAAGAGAGGTGGGGCCCACCAAACATGTGGGGCCCAATGAAGATATGTGGGGCCCACAAGCCACGTGGGGTCCACGAGCCATTTGAGGGTTATAGGAACCCGAGCTAGCAGGCGCAAGCATGCCAAAAGAGGTAACGTGCATCGGGTGTAGGAATCGGAGCTAGCATACCAGAGGGGGTAACGTGCATCGGATGTAGGAATCCGAGCTAGCGTACCAGAGGGTAACGTGCATCGGATGTAGGAATCCGAGCTAGCGTACTAAGGGGTAACGTGCATCGAATGTAGGAATCCGAGCTAGCGTACCAAGGGGTAACGTGCATCGAATGTAGGAATCTGAGCTAGCGTACCAAGAGAGGTGGGGCCCACCAAACATATGGGGCCCAATGAAGATATGTGGGGCCCACAAGCTACGTGGGGTCCACGAGAATGTGTGGGGTCCACAAGCAGTGTGGGACCTACAAGAATGTGTGGGGTCCACAACCAGCGTGGGACCTACAAGAATGTGTGGGGTCCACAGCCAGTGTGGAAAGGTTTTGACATGAGGTCTCCTCGGAAAGGCCTAGTTAAAATTGGGGTGTCGACAGTACATACCAACTGTGTCTACTCTGTTTTATCCAATGAAATTTCACTTTGACTAGGCCGACCTCCAAGAAATGACGAAGTTGCAATGATCTCTGAGCACTCGCTTAGACAAGGTCTTTCTTGGGCATCAAACGTGGAATCAAGGATCCTAACAGAGGAACACCTCTGTATCGACACTATTCAACCTATCTCTAATACAAATTGTTGTGTCGGGCACCCCACTTGTGCCAAACACCAATACTACAACTAATGCTATTGAATATATAAAAACTAAAGTAATGCAGAAACTAATAATAAAAGACAGTAAAGAACAAGACAAGAATTTAACAACGTTCGGTATAGAATTACCTACATCCTCGGGCGCCGACGATCAATCCACTAGTTCTTGACAAAGTATAACTTTGAGTTGTGTTTTACAAATGGAGAGTTGAGCTATTTATATAGCTTCAACCTCAAATCCAAAAAACACTTCTCATCAATGTGGGACAAACAAAAAAAAGTTGAAAACAACTTTTCTACCAATGTGGGACAAAAAAATAACACATATTAAGGTTAAGAAGCATGCATATTACTATGCTACACATCCATACTCGATCTATGCCATTGAGTGTATTAGTGTGGTGACCATTGATGGGTTTAGTTATAAATATGAGTGTAACGAATGCTGCTTTGATCCCATACTAGTATATGAGATGAACAAGATCAAATTAAGGAGATGTTATAAAGATAATAGTCATATTGTACACACTTAAGGTTTGGGTAATATAATTGTTTTCGATTTTTATGTGTCGCCCAGGTGGGAGATTGTTAGGAAATTTTAATTTCCTATTATGGACTCATATATATAAGAACAATTATTTTACTAGACTATTTTAACATCTGTTGGTTAAGCTTTGCAATGTATATAAGTCCAATACTAAGTCAATTTAGGACTGATGGACTTCTAAAATTAACCTAGCATATAAGGAAAGCATAATAGGGTTGTGGCCCCCAAGTCAAATTAGAAATAGTTTTCACATTCTTACTTTCCCCATCTAAAGAGAAGAACACAAGTGAGATACTCAGGGATTTGATTGTGGAAGATCAAAACTCTCCACTAAAAGTTATTGGACAATAAAATTAGACACATCTATGGATCCAAGTATTTATTCCGCATTTAGTATGGATCTAGGTATTTATTTCGTGATTAGTTTTCTTATTGAATAATATGATGATCTTGGGTTATTTGATTTATGGATTAAAGTTAATTCCAACAAACCATAGATAGATAAAAAATCAAAAACCCATGATGGGTGGTCAATTTCCTCTCCCCTTAACTCTATCAGGCCATAAACTGGCTTAGTAGCATCCAACTTACCCATATATTCTCAGTTTGGTCGATTTGGGTGATCAGCTTACACAAACCTAATGCTTTGCAAGTATTGTAATTAAAATTTTGATAACAAGATTAGGGTCATTCAAGGATAACGAGAAGAAAAATATTTATAAAAAATTAACTCTCATCCTCTTAATTAATCGTTGAGATGAGTTTGGTGTCAATTAAATATTTTTATTATATTATGACCTCGTCATAAACTGTATAAAATTTAAGATATTAATTTTTATACAGAGGGTAAGGTTTTTTTTTTTTTTCTTGGAACTCAACTTCTCAATAAAAAAGAATTATCTAAAATTTTGTTTGGATGTAAATATCCTTTACTAGCTAATTCAGATTGAACAAATATTAAGAAAGAGAGGAGAGATTAATTTTTTGCATTATAATTTTCTTCAACATTGGATGCACATTAAATAAAATTTTAGAATCTTCACATCACCAATTAATGAAATATAATTCCCATATACATTTCATATTTTAATTTTAAAATTAATATTTCTTTTGTTGACGTTTCATTCCTTTTCAATTATGGCACCTATCTTACTCACGTGATTCATGTTTTAGTTTTTTTTTTTTCTAAATATGAGATCAATCACTCTCGCACTTTTGTAACTGATACTTAAGGATCACATTAATTTCTTTTCAATTATTTTATTATTTTATTATGTTTTTAATATAGAATATTTATGCCTAAAGAAAACTTTGAATTAGAGTGTTCTTTTGGTCAACTAGTAAAAGGAAGGTTAATCATTTGACCTTAACTAAACTATGGTATGACAACAATAATATTAACAACAAAATAAAACCCTCAAGTCTTGTTTTCTTGTACTATTCTTCCTTTAGGAGCACTATATGACTAGCAACTCACCCCATTGGACTGACTTACCCTAAAATAAAAAAAAAAAAAAAAAAAAATTTATATAAAAAAAAAAGGTTGGTAAATTTCAAGCATAAGTTTTCTCCTAAAAAAGATTGATAATTAAATATAGTTTAATTATAATTGCAATACCAAAGAAGCTGAATAATTTAAATCTAATTTATCTATTGCATCATCAAAGAAAAAAAATTGGAAAGAAAAATTAATTATGCTATGTTTGGGAGCATGAATTTCAGACCTTATATTTAAATTTATATGGATTTGGATAAATTTCAATACAATTTTATTTTATTTTATTTTTTATTACATAGGAACTCCACCCACCAACGAGCCCTTCGGACCCCTTAGTGAGGCACCAAACCTACGGATCAGCGTCTTTAGCCCCTAGTTCTCACTGATCAGGGTAAAGTCTGGATGCGGACACGACTTCTGTGCGTATTAGTTGGACATTCGGCTAACTCGACTCCCGGGACATATCTCCATTACCATCCACGATCCCTGCTGGTTCACAAAGAACTCTCACCATCCACAGTCTCCGCTAACTCACAAAGCAAACTCTCACCATCCACATGTACTGTTGGTTCCGTGAGTGTATCTATATAAAATTGAACCTCCAATGCTCCTTCTTACTTGCTGATACCTTTCCACTGCGCCATGCTATAAGGGCCAATACAATTTTATATTACATGCTATTTAAATGTAATACAAATTTAAATTTAAGCTCTCACTGAACATTAGGTTAATGTAATTGTAACAAATTGTCAAAATAGAAGGCCAAGTACTCACATGAATCATGCCAAGTACTATTTAAATCTAATACAAATAATTTTTTTATATTATATTATCAATTAATGAATAAATAATTCCCATATACATTTTCATATTCCATTTTTAAAATAAATATTTCTTTGATTAATGTTTCCATCTCTATCAATTATACTCTACCTATCTTACTCACTCTCGTGAATCATGTCTTAGCTTTTTTCTTTCTTTTCTAAAATTTGATATTAGGAGGAAGATCAACTGTTCTAGTACTTTGCTACCTTGATCATCACATTAATTTCTTCTCAAGTATTTAATTTTTTATTTTATTTTTATTATAAAATATTTATATGTAAAAAAAAATTTGTATTTGAAGATGCTGCAATTAACCCTGAGCTCTAAAAAAGATTACTCTTCTAAAATTAAGCTTTGAAGAAGGTATTGTGACATTGTTGACCAATGTCATCCAAATTAACCTAACATTACCTTTGAAAAATGTACTACTATTAATGGATTGTTTGGTAATGAAGATTGGAAATGAAATAGAATGAAAAAAAAATAGAATTAGTTTTTATATAAAAAAACAAAATGAATAAAAATAAAAGGTTTAGGCACTATAAAATAGTCGTAAAAATAATTTTATTTTTCATTTATAATTCTTAAATAATCACAAAAATGCCACCTTATTTTTCATTTTTCTATATCCGTATAGAAAAGTGGAAAAGTATTTTTTTTATTATTTTTATATTTTAGACTTCTTAAAAATTTAAGTATGAAAGTATAAAATTCAAATCTTAGAATTTAATTTGGGTGATTTTTATACATTGAATTTCTCTCAAATCTACACAAATCCAAATCCACGTCCCACAATTCATGATCATAAATACTATCTTATATAATTAAGGAAAAATAAAAAAAAAGGAGTTTTCTTTTTTTTTTGTAATCATTTTGAGAACTCTAAATAAAAAGTAAAAAACCTATTTTGAAACTAAACAAACTCTTCATTTTCTACACTTTTAGTATGAACCTTGAAAAACTAAAAAACAAGATGATATTTATTTATTTATTTTTTTTTTAAAATCAAGAATCAAGAATTGGATAAGAGAAATATTTTCCACAACTAAATGTGTTCCAACTTTTGGTATAGGATTAAAGAATAAAAACGAATTTAGAATGCAGAATACAAAGATACAACTATTTAATGATATTAACTTTTCCTTTAAAAGGCATGAAATTGCAATTGGTTTAATCAGTACATATGGAAAACAATTTGTATTTTTATTCTTGCATTTATATAAGAAACCTAAGATATGTCTTCTCATTGTTTGAAGTTCTCCATATAAGGTGTTAGAAAAGTAAAAAAAAAAAAAAAAAAGGTGATATTTTTGTTAATTTTTTGAAGAATTAAAAAGCTTTTAAAATATTTTTCCATAACTGATAAAAACCAATTAATCCTAATTAATATATATCTTAGTGAAAATTTGTTCTAATTTGAAAACGTACATACATATTAAGGTCTTAAAATAGAAATATTTGATGGCAAAAATAAAGGGTGACAAAAAATAGGAAAAATGGTGGCATAATATGTAATAATTTATAGAAATTATTTTGTAATATCGATAATAAATGTCGATTCAAAACTTCATGACAACTCTAATTCTATATAAACCACAAGGCTCACACTCAATCTCATATCAAATTCATTTTAGAGAGAAAGAGTGGGGGAAAAGAAAGAAAATGATTCTGGC
Organism: Malania oleifera; assembly: GCF_029873635.1. Lineage (NCBI taxonomy): Eukaryota > Viridiplantae > Streptophyta > Magnoliopsida > Santalales > Ximeniaceae > Malania > Malania oleifera. The sequence continues at coordinate 64,614,383 of NC_080428.1, forward strand.
CGAAGCCTTGAAGTTTATGACATCCATGGTGGATGGTTCGTTACTCTTGGTAGATTTCAATTGGAAAAAATTTTGCTTGAAGCTGAAAGATGAGAGGAAGAATTTTGTTTGTGGCAAGTCGCTCAACAGTACTTAGATCATTATAAATGACATCAGTTTGATTTACTTTATTAATGTTTTCTTTCTCAGTGTATTTACTTTCATTGTCTTATGTGTGTTTTTATAATTATGTTGTTATAGCACATAAATATATGTCTTGTGCATGCTTAGAGTGCAGGGGCATTGTTGAACACTATCAATTCAGGCATCGTTTGGTTTGAGTGTTGATATGAAAATTAATAGTTTTGATTTATATTTTATCAAAATTCAAATAAATAAAAATTCATATTTCATAAAACTCTTATTATATGTCGACACCCCAATTTTAACCAGGCCTTACCGAGGAGACCTCATGTCAAAACCTTTCCACACTGGCTGTGGACCCCACACATTCTTGTAGGTCCCACGCTGGTTGTGGACCCCACACATTCTTGTAGGTCCCACGCTGGCTGTGGACCCCACACATTCTTGTAGGTCCCACGCTGGCTGTGGACCCCACACATTCTTGTAGGTCCCACGCTGGTTGTGGACCCCACACATTCTTGTAGGTCCCACGCTGGCTGTGGACCCCACATATTCTTGTAGGTCCCACACTGCTTGTGGACCCCACACATTCTTGTAGGTCCCACACTGTTTGTGGACCCCACACATTCTCGTGGACCCCACGTGGCTTGTGGGCCCCACATATCTTCATTGGGCCCCACATGTTTGGTAGGCCCCACCTCTCTTGGTACGCTAGCTCGAATTCTTACATTCGATGCACGTTACCCCTTGGTACGCTAGCTCGGATTCCTACATCCGATGCACGTTACCCTCTGGTACGCCAGCTCGGATTCCTACATCCGATGCACGTTACCCTCTGGTACGCTAGCTCGGATTCCTACATCCGATGCACGTTACCCCCTCTGGTACGCTAGCTCAGATTCCTACATCCGATGCACGTTACCTCTTTTGGCATGCTTGCGCCTGCTAGCTCGGGTTCCTATAACCCTCAAATGGCTCGTGGACCCCACGTGGCTTGTGGGCCCCACATATCTTCATTGGGCCCTACATGTTTGGTGGGCCCCACCTCTCTTGGTACGCTAGCTCGGATTCCTACATCCGATGCACGTTACCCTCTGGTACGCTAGCTCGGATTCTTACATCCGATGCACGTTACCCCCTCTGGTACGCTAGCTCGGATTCTTACATCCGATGCACGTTACCTCTTTTGGCATGCTTGCGCCTCCTAGCTCGGGTTCTTATAACCCTCAAATGGCTCGTGGACCCCACATGGTGCGTGGGCCCCACATATCTTCATTGAGCCCCACATGTTTGGTGGGCCCCACCTCTCTTGGTACGCTAGCTCGGATCCGCATATCCGATGCCTCGCTAGCTCGGATCCACATATCCGATGCCTTGCTAGCTCGAGTTCCTGTAACCGTCAAACGGCTTGTGGACCCCACATGGTGCGTGGACCCCACACATTTTTTATGGGCTCCGCACAGCTTCTAGAACCTTATTATTATTATTATTATTATTATTATTATTATTATTATTATTATTATTATTTATCAAATGCAAGCATATTTTGTCCCCCCATCATCATTCACCACATGTCATTTTTTTTTTTTTTTTCCTTTATCATTCTTCCCATACTATATTCCATTCATAATTCTTCATCCCATACTTTGTTCCCTCCATCATCACTCACCACATGTCATGTTTTTTCCCTTTATCATTCTTCCCATACTATATTCCCTTCATAATTCTTCATCCCATACTTTGTTCCCTCCATCATCACTCACCACATGTCATGTTTTTTCCCTTTATCATTCTTCCCATACTATATTCCCTTCATAATTCTTCATCCCATACTTTGTTCCCTCCATCATCACTCACCATATGTCATGTTTCTTCCCTTTATCATTCTTCCCATACTATATTCCATTCATAATTCTTCATCCCATACTTTGTTCCCTCCATCATCACTCACCATATGTCATGTTTCTTCCCTTTATCATGCTTCCCATAATATATTCCCTTCATAATTCTTCATCCCATACTTTGTTCCCTCCATCATCACTCACCATATGTCATGTTTCTTCCCTTTATCATTCTTCCCATACTATATTCCATTCATAATTCTTCATCCCATACTTTGTTCCCTCCATCATCACTCACCATATGTCATGTTTCTTCCCTTTATCATTCTTCCCATAATATATTCCCTTCATAATTCTTCATCCCATACTTTGTTCCCTCCATCATCACTCACCACATGTCATGTTTCTTCCTTTTATCATTCTTCCCATGCTAATTTCCCTTCATCATTCTTCCCCCCATACTTGGTTCCCCCCATCATGACTCCCCTATGTCTTCTTTCCTATGCTTGCCCTAAGCTAAGCCTATAAATAGCCCTCTCATTCCAAGCACAAGGAGGGAGCTCTTAGTGGTGGTAAGGAGAAGATTTCAAATATTGAAGTTTTCTATCACGAGTTTGTGAAATTAGTCTTTTTTTTTGAGTAAAAATCAAGAGGTCGACTAATCCCGTTTCCTATCGGTGTTGAGTCACCCCATTTGAAGAAGGCACCCCGTAGTGCCTCAAATCAGAGCTCAAGAACAACTCTCGGGAAGACGTTGTAGAGCGGCCCTAGTAGACTCATCAACAGGAAAAGAAGACCGGAGCAGAGGAAAACGAAAGAAGATCAAGCGATCGATTGATCCCTTTTCCTACCGGTACCGGGTCACTCCATTTGAAGAAGGTACTCCCTTGTGCCTCGAGTCGGAACTCAAGAACAACCCTCGGGAAGGTGCTGTAGACTAACCTTGCGGATTCACAGACAGGAGAAGAAGACCGAAGGAGAAAAAGACGATAGGTAAGACCAATGAACTTTCTCTTCCTATGTTACATTTCCGTCCCCCTTTCCCTAATCGGCCTCTGTTGGTTTATTTGACTTTATTTCACTTTTCTTTACTTTAAATAGCTTCCTTTTAACTCATAAAAAAACAAAAAACAAAAAAAAAAATTTCATAAAAGACACAAAAATTCAGAAAAATTTTCAAAGAAAATTCAAAAATTTTTAAAGCTTTGAAACTTATTTACCTTTGAAAATTTTTGAAGAAAATCCAAGAAAGTTTCTAACATGTTTGGCAAAGGTTAGATTTGTTTCCTTACATTCAAGATTTTCAAAAATACATTCTAAAGGCATATCTTTAAAACCATGACTTTCGTGATTGTTGTCTAAAATTCTGTTGTATTCGGAAGGACATTGGAAAATTCCGGAAAATCATTGGTCTCGACCAAGACCTTAAACTGGTTTTTCCCCCCAAACTGGTCAACGTTTGACCAGCTCACCATTCCCAAATTGGTTCACCCCAGTCTTCTCCATTTCGCTTGTATATTATTGTTGTATCCATAAAACTCACAAAAATCATGAAATTTTCAAAAATTCCAAAAGTATTTTCACATTTTGGTTTCAATTGATTTCATTTGTGTTATTTTGAAAGTTCGGGAAAAATCACAAAAATCATTTTCACACTTAGGAAAAATCACAAAATATCTTTTTAGGCACAAGAAAATTCATTCCAATCTCGAACCAATCTCAAAAACCTCCCGAAATAGTATTTTTGATACTTAAAAAAAACCTATAGATTTCAAAATCCCCGGGAGCGTATTTTGTATCCTATTTTCGATTTTCCTTCCCGATGATTGCAAACGAGAACATTGACTCTTCGGAGTACTAGATTGCCCCGGTTCTGAGGGAATACCTATATAGTATTTTCATTTTTTTCTTTTTTCTTTTTTTTTTGACTTTTGAAAAGGAGTAATCTTTAAGGCTTAATTTACAACATACATTTATTTTCGGGGAAAACTTCGACTCCCACTCTTGTGTAATTACTTTTTTTTTTGTTATCTAATGGCCCACTCTTCCCTCTCCTGGTCACATCCGTTTGTTATTCTATAGTCGTATCTTTTTTCCCCCCCCTACGACCACACACCCCCATCCAGTCAGTTTTTTATCTGTGTATGTACAGAGAGTTATTGCAACTATGGCCAAACGTGCCCCCGACAGGGTGGGACCCTCGATTCCTGTGCAAGGAAAAAAAAAAACTTCTGACCAGACGAGAACACAGGTCGAGAGCAGCTATGTGTCCGTCTAAAAGACTACCCCCACGAGAACAGTTCCAAAACAGGGGGTCCAGTGATCCTCAACTGAACCAAGCAAGCGACCAAAGATTCAGGGCTCGCCATCAAGAAGAAAGCATCGGCCAGTTTTGAGACAAGAGACGCAGAGACGTCAAACGATGCTCGATCAAAAAGTCCAACAATTGAGGGAGTCAAGAGCAGAAATTGAGGAAAAATCTCAGTACATACGAGACCTAGAGAAGCAGTATGAAAAACAGAGATACTATTTCAACAAAGTACTTGAAAAGATGGAGCCTTGTGTAAACAAGGCCAACTATTGGGAAGCCCAGTACAAAGCACTGAAACAGAAGGTGGAAAGTGCAGCTCTCACAAAGTCAGAACCAACCCCAGACGATTCAGGCTGCCTCGTTAAGAGCGGACCAGGAAATCAGGATCTGACGCCTGTGTCGACTAGTTGGAAGTTTTTCTATTTTTCTCACTAAAAGTGTATGAAAATTTGAAAGAAATGATAAGGATTTTTTTCAAAACCTTGGCTAAAGCACATAGGACTGCATGATTGCACCTTTTTTATACATACTCATAAACATCCATTACATGCATTTATTCTGAAGGATGCGGGTTTTCATGAACAGGGAGGCGGAAACAAGTTGGACGTGACTGAGATCCAGCAAGATTGAGGCAAGTACGCACCCATACAACACCCGCGGAAAAGCTAAGGCCATGGCAGAACAGTTAGAGAGCCGTGTTCTGGGGATCGAGCAGGGGCAGGAAGAGCTGAGCAATCAAATAAAGAAGATATTGGACCTATTGCTGAACAAAGGGAAGATAGTCCAAGATCAGGATCATGAAGAAGAAAATGACCCTATCCACCCGCCCGGTTTTACGCCAATTCAGGGGCAATCTTCTGGTCTGCCCCCATTCACCTCAGAGAAACCGCCGCATGGCACGCCACCTTTTATCCCAGCAGTGACAGGAATAGGGATGCCCTCATCAGCGGTTGCGGGTGTAGGGACAAGCAAGACTGCGACGGAATACCGTTGTGACGAATTGGAAGAACGGCTAAGGGCCATAGAGGGGACTCGGACCACCAGTACCGCCAGACCCTCAGATTACTGCCTAGTCCCTAATGTAGTCATTCCTCCAAAGTTTAAGATGCCAGACTTCGAGAAGTTTGACGGGACCACATGCCCTCAGACCCACCTCCGGATGTATTGTCAGTCGATGGCCGCCTATACCGATAATGAGAAGTTGATGATGCATTGCTTCCAAAGCAGTCTTACCGGGACAGCGGCTAGATGGTATGTCCAACAGAATAAGGCCCAGATCCGCACGTGGGGTGACTTGGCCGATGCCTTTGAAGCGCAATATCGTCATATCTTGGAAATGGCTCCAGACAGGATGTTTCTTTCTGAAATGGAAAAAAAGCCAACAGAAACTTTCAGGGAGTATGCACACCGTTGGAGAGACGCGGCCACTCAAGTGGACCCTCCGGTCAACGACCGTGAGGCAATATCGATGTTCGTAGGGACGTTAAAAGATCCCTACCGTTCACATCTAGTAGGGTCCACTCCTCATAACTTCATGGACATTGTGTCGGCAGGGGCCAGAGTGGAAGCCGACGTCAAAGCTGGACGGATAAAGACTGGCACTACCGATAATGGCCCAAGTAAGAAGTGGGTCAAAGGTAAAAAGGAAGAAGAGACCCAATGATACAGGGACCTATGAGAAGCCTAAGACAGAGAAGCCGAAGTCAACAACCTAGGGGAAATTTCTACATGGAACCAGTAGTAAACCAAACACTGCATATGGGCCCCAGACCCCAGTTTGTGGCCCCCGCGCTTGTGCCAACCCAGCCGAACATACCAACTCGCCCGAGCCAGCAAACACACACAAGGAATACACCCAAGAGTTTTCGGAGATTGGAACCGATTCCCATGTCATACGCAGACTTATTCCCCCAACTTTTAGAACAAAGGATGATATCTACCATCCCCGGGATTCCTCTCACAAATCCTCCCCCACACTGGTATAATCCCGAGGTCCGATGCGCGTACCATGCCAATTCTCCAGGGCACCCTATTGACCAATGTTGGGCCTTCAAACACAAGGTGCAAGATTTGAAGGATGCGGGTTGGTTGTCATTCGATGCGAAGCCGGTTGGTATTCAAGAGAATCCTTTGCCTGACCATGGGAAGGACAATGTCGGAATGATCGAGGAACAAGATGGAGAAAAATTCGAAAGAAGATGGGAGCAGATGACGCTAGACTGGGTGTATAGTGAACTGACAACGGCAGGCCTAGCAGGGTTAAAGGCTATTTGCCCTAAAGACGCCCCATGCACATGCCAAAATACTATGAAAAGATCAGTACAACAATGTGAGACTTTTCGGATTTTTATAAGTAGCTTGATTGACAGCAAACGAGTGGAAGTTAGCTGCGTTCAGAAAACAAATGAAGTTTCGGTCATAGGGGAATCTGACCATCCCCAATTCACCAATAGACCATTTATCCCCATCATGGGAAAAACCCCACGAGTCCCAGAGGCCCCAGTTCGGGTAGTGATCTCAGCCCCTCGCCCTTTCGCATACCACAGTGACCAGGCAGTGCCATGGAGATACAATTGTGAAGTACGCACCGAAGGAGAAACTAGCAGTGCTGCTGAAGCAAGAGGGATAACCAGAAGTGGAAGGGTTTATACGCCGAAGGTCTTGGATAAGGTGCAACCTAGCCAAGAACAGAATAGGAACCTGAAGAAGCCAGTTCAATCTCAGGAAGCCGAAGAATTCTTGAAGATTATTAAACACAGTGAATACAACATTATTGATCAACTGAAGAAGATGCCAGCCCATATCTCTGTTTTATCACTGTTGTTGAGCTTGGAAGCCCATCGGGAAGCCCTATTAAAGGCTCTTAATCAGGCCTATATTCCCCAAGACATCAGCATCGATAATTTTAACCATGTGATTGGTGGTCTTACGGCTACCAACTACATTACATTCGCTGATGAGGAGATCCCCGTGGAAGGACAAGGGCACAATCAGGCGTTGCACGTTTCCGCTAAATGTCGAGATCACATGATTGCACGAGTGTTGATTGATAATGGGTCATCTTTGAATGTCATGCCCATGACGACCCTACAAAAACTGCCTGTTGACCCGTCCTACATAAGGCAAAACAATTTGACTGTGCGGGCTTTCGATGGCACCCGCAGGGAATCGGTGGGATCTATTGAAATTCCTGTGCAAATTGGACCAGTCACCTTCGACATTACATTCCAAGTCATGGCCATAACCCCGTCTTATAGCTGCTTGTTGGGGAGGCCGTGGATACATAACACCGGGGCAGTTCCGTCTTCTCTGCACCAACGGGTCAAATTTGTAGTAGATGGGAAATTGGTTTGTGTATATGGTGAAACCGATGTTATGATAACAAAGCCCACTTCCACTCCTTATGTGGAAGTCACGGAGGAGGCATTGGAGGACTCATTCCGAGCCTTCGAGATCATAAATGTCACAACTATAGTAGAAGGATCTCCAATCCCACACCCTCAGATCCCCGCCGCAATGCATATGATGGCGTCCGAAATGATCAGACAGGGGTACCATCCAGAAAAAGGGCTCGGAAAATACCTACAGGGGATCCGAAAGCCGTTAATGCTTAAGGAAGTCAAAGACAGATATGGCCTTGGCTACATACCTACGGTGGCAGACCGAAGGAAGAAAGCCGAAGAGAAGAAGATGCGGAGGGTGGAAAGAATCACTGGTGAAACAAGCTCCAAGGAAGGACTGTACGTCCCGTCCATCAGCCAAACCTTCGTAAAAAGCAGTCAATCCAACCTGGAGGCAGAATTGCGGCAATTAAGTATATCAGTATTGGATGCTGAAGTCCCGTCGAACACTTCTACAGAGTGGATCCATCATCTCCAACCAGGAGTACAGCTTCAGAACTGGAGTTCTTTTGATTTACCAGATATCATCATGTAATGATCTTTGTTTCAGGATTTGTTTAGTTCTACTTTTCTTTTGTATTCCCCCGGCCACTGAAAAATCAGGGAAGCTCTTTAATGAAAATGAATCATGCATTTCTTGTCATTTATGTGCATTTTGGAAGTCAACTGTCGAAATTTGTTTGTTAATTTCATGCAGGAATAAAGAAAATAACAACACCAGAATCCCTCGCCAAGTAATTGACATTAACTTTGAAAATCTAATCCATGAAACCGAAGTTGAAGATCAAGAAATAAACTTGTCCCCTGAAATGGAAAGAATGTTAAAGTCCGATGAAAAACCAACCTTGACCAGTAGCGATCCCACCGTCATGATTAATCTTGGAACTGAGGAAGAGCCCAAGCAGGTGAAAATCGGAGCACTACTAAAGGGTGAAGAAAAAGACAAAATGATTGAATTACTAAGGGAATACCGAGACGTGTTTGCCTGGCCGTACCAAGACATGCCAGGTTTAGATACGGATTTAGTAACCCACAAGATCCCACTTCACCCAGATTCAAAGCCAGTAAAGCAGAAACTGAGGAGAATGCGGCCGGAGATGTTACTTAAGATAAAGGAGGAGGTACAGAAACAGCTTGAGGCAGGATTCTTGGAGGTAGCCCAGTACCCTGAATGGATGGCCAACGTTGTCCCAATAATCAAGAAGAATGGTAAAGTACGAGTTTGTGTCGACTACCGGGATCTAAATAAAGCAAGCCCTAAGGACAACTTCCCTCTCCCACACATTGATGTGTTGGTGGACAATACTGCAGGGCATGCTTTATTTTCATTCATGGATGGATTCTCCGGATACAACCAGATTAGGATGGCACCTGAGGACAAGGAAAAAACGACTTTCATCACATTATGGGGGACTTTTTGCTATAAAGTCATGCCATTCGGACTAAAAAATGCCGGAGCCACTTACCAGAGGGCTATGGTAACCCTTTTTCATGACTTAATGCACAAGGAGGTTGAGGTTTATGTCGACGACATGATCGTTAAGTCGCGAAATGAGAAAGACCATGCGTTAAACTTGGAAAAATTGTTCGAGAGGCTCCGGAAGTGCCAATTGAAGTTAAATCCCGAAAAATGTACTTTCAGTGCTACGTCCGGGAAGCTATTGGGGTTTATAGTAAGTGAGAAAGGGATTGAGGTAGATCCTGACAAGGTCAAAGCCATTCGAGAGATGCCTAGCCCAAAGTCTGAAAAGGAAGTGCGAAGTTTCTTAGGTAGGCTCAACTACATTGCTCGGTTCATATCTCAATTAACCACCACCTGCGAACCCATCTTCAAGCTGCTGAGAAAGAACAACCCAGAAAAGTGGAACAAAGAGTGTCAAGTGGCCTTTGAAAAAATAAAGGAGTACCTTTTGAATCCCCCAGTACTAGTGCCACCAGTACCCGGAAGGCCTTTAATCTTGTACTTGGCGATTTCAGAAAACTCCATGGGTTGCGTATTGGGCCAGCATGATGAGACCGGGAGGAAAGAAAGGGCCATTTATTACCTTAGTAAGAAGTTCACAGATTATGAGTCTAAGTACTCTGATCTGGAAAAAACATGTTGCGCTTTGGTATGGACGGTCAGTAGGCTGAGGCAATACACCTTGTATTACTCCACCTGGCTGATCTCCAAAATGGACCCAATAAAGTACGTGTTTAAAAAGCCCGTAGTAACTGGACGAGTAGCACGATGGCAGATGTTGTTGACGGAATATGATATTTCTTATGTCACCAGGAAAGCTATCAAAGGTAGTGTCATTGCCGAATACCTAGCTGAAAGAGCCGTGGAGGATTACCAACCTATGGAGTTCGAATTCCCAGACCAGAATATAAACTCCCTAACCCAAGAGGAAGAAGACTTCGAAGAATGGAGGATGTTGTTCGATGGGGCAGTCAATGTTTGGGGACGTGGGATAGGCGCAGTGCTCATGTCACCAGATGGGAAACATTATCCGGTGGTAGCTAAGCTCATCTTCCCTTGTACTAACAACATAGCCGAATACGAGGCATGTATATTGGGTTTGCAGACCGCTTTAGATCGGGGTGTCAAGCGACTAATAGTAAGAGGAGACTCGGCCTTAGTCATTCACCAGCTAACCGGAGAATGGGAAACTCGCGATTCCAAGTTAGTACCGTATCGAGAGTACATTCAAAAGATAATAGAAGGGTTTGACAGTATCAGTTTCTCTCACACACCAAGAGAAAACAATGTAATGTCTGATGCACTAGCCACACTGGCAGCTTTATTCAAGGTAGAAGAAGGGGTGAAGATCGAAGCTATTCATATCAGAGTACAACCCGAACCTGCCTACTGCACGGTGATAGAGGAGGCCGACGGAAAACCGTGGTTTTATGATATCAAAACCTACATCCAGAAAAATGAGTATCCCGAAGGGGCATCCAATAATGATCGGAGGACTATTAGAAGGTTGGCCATGGGTTTCTTCTTAGATGGTGAAGTTTTGTACAAAAGAAATCATGACATGACCCTCCTACGGTGTGTAGAGGCACAGGAAGCCCAACAAGTCACGCGTGAGGTTCACGAGGGAGTCTGCGGTACCCACGCTGGAGGCCACTCATTGGCACGAAAAATACTTAGGAATGGGTATTATTGGATGACCATGGAGAGAGATTGCATTGACTACGCCCGAAAGTGCCATAAGTGCCAAGTTTACGGTGATCGGATCCAAGTCCCACCAGCCCCACTTCATGTTCTCTCCGCACCTTGGCCCTTTTCAGCCTGGGGCATGGATGTGATCGGGCCAATAAGCCCAAAAGCCAGTAACGGACACCGTTTCATCTTTGTGGCAATCGATTATTTCACTAAATGGGTAGAAGCCGCCTCGTATTCCAGTATCACACAGAATGTAGTGAGTCGTTTCGTCAAAAGAGAGTTGATCTGCCGGTACGGAGTTCCTGAGAGAATAATCACGGATAATGCCAAGAACCTGAACAACGCAGTAATGACCAAGCTATGCAATCAGTTCAAGGTTAAGCATCACAATTCAACGCCTTATAGACCACAGATGAATGGCGCGGTGGAAGCAGCCAACAAAAACATTAAGAACATTTTGGAGAAGATGACAGAAACTTACAGAGATTGGCATGACAAGCTTCCCTTCGCCCTAATGGCTTACAGGACTACGACTAGAACCTCCACGGGCGCTACTCCCTTCTCTTTGGTGTACGGAATGGAGGCAGTGGTCCCTGTAGAAGTTGAGATCCCATCTCTAAGAGTTCTAAAAGAAGTAGAGTTGGCTGAGGCAGAGTGGGTACAATCCCGATATGACCAGTTAAACTTGATTGAGGAGAAAAGGATGGCCGCCATGGCCCATGGACAACTATACCAAAGAAGGATGATGAGAGCGTTTAACCGAAAAGTGCGGCCCCGACAGTTTCAGGAGGGGGATCTAGTGCTGAAAAAGATTTTACCGATTCATACAGACCCTCGTGGCAAGTGGACACCAAACTATGAAGGGCCTTACGTTGTAAAGAAGGCGTTCTCAGGAGGTGCCCTACTGTTAGCAAATATGGACGGAACTGACCTATTGCACCCTGTTAACTCTGATGCTGTAAAGAAATATTATGCCTAATGGTTGTATACATCTCCAAAAGAAATTAATGAAAGGATCACAGTGTTATTTCATATGTTCCCTCTTTGCTCATTGTTTCGATTAGATGACGGAGGGCCATTTTTGGACCACCAGCTCCCTTAAAGAACCTAATGTTTTTAATCACTTGATGAACCTTTTTGAGCTTTGAAATCAAAACCATCTTCTTTGAAAAAGTCATTTCCCAAAATTTAAACCGGGTTGGGATTTTCAAGGGTCAGACAAATCATGCGAGACAACAATGGGCTATCAAAATGATGGCAGGCCATTTTTCTGCTACCCAAAAGAAATTCAAAGAAGAAATCTCTTGCAAGCCCTTTTGAGCCTGAAAAATTCATTTATTGATTAACCCGTCAAAGGATCACATCACACACTGGGGCAGTTTAAAAGAAATCAGTCCCAAATGAAGTTCAAACAAAAATGACAAAATCCCTTCATGAAAGAGAAAAACAAAAGGGAGCAGTAAAAGCACATGGAAAGAGAAAGAAGAAAAGAGAAAGAAAATAAAGGACATACTACGCATGTGATCCTTGACCAAATTACTCTTAATGAAAATTATGATTTTGAGCCTTATTTAACCTTTTTCTTCTTTAACCTATAACCCCCCAGCCTACATTACGGTCCAAATGAAGTCCTGACCAGATTGGTATACGTTGTTGTCTCTAATGATTTGTCAGACTCAATGACGAGTCTGAACTACGTAATGACCTGATCCTGAAAAGGTACGTAGGCAGCTTGTTCAAAAGGACGAGTTCGGTCAAACTCTCGCAAAAATGTCTCGCCCCAAACTGGGGCAGGATTTGTTGCCATGGGATGGGTTTTTGAGCCTTGGTTTCCTTATTCTTCTGAAAACCTAAATCCCCAAGCCTACGTTTCGTCCCGAGTCTTAAAGACCATCCAGAGATCGAAATGTGAAGCAAAGTACCAAAATAAACCTTGAGCAAACAATGGACCTAAAGGCACTATTCAACCTTACAGTACCAAAAGGGCCAGTCTCCTTCTAGTTGAAACAGGGGCAGTTTTCGCGAAAACAAGAGGTTTTAGTTTTCACAAATTAATGTCGATACCTTTTAAAACAAGGGATGCTGTTGTAAAACTTATCTTTTTCCTGAATAAATTTTGAATGTAACAGAACAACTATTTCGCACAAATTGACGTCCTGATTCAGCACATTAAAGACATAAATGCATGATTATTCTCATTATTAGGGATTCCCCGTTTATTGAGGTCAAAAATCAGGAACCTAATACACCAGGAGGGTGTTCAGGCACCAATGGGGAGCCTAAAGCATGTCAAACATCGGTAATGAAGGAATGTTGGGTCAGATTCGGCGTACTCCTTCGAGGTTTGGGAATCTGTGGAAGCGTCAGTGATTAACTACCAAGTTAGATCTTAAACAATCCCTAAGTTTGGAAGATCATGGAAAGTATTGACAGCCAGACACTGGGGCAGAAATTGAGCATCTTTGGATTTTGAGGAAAGCGCTGACAGAACAAAGGTTGAGTATCTTCGGAAAAAGTACTGACAATCAGACACTGGGGCAGATTTTGAGTGCCTGTAGAAATTTGAAAATGGTCAGACTCGTGACGAGAAAAGCACTGGGCCAGATTTCGAAACCCTTTTGGAATCCGAAATGCGGTAAAGACTAATAGTGTATGGATGAAACCAAGGCAGTTGTTGAGTTCCATTTAAGGCGAAGTCGGTTACCATCGTGCCATACTAGAACCTAAAAGTGTGGCCAAGATCCGGGATCGAGAAGAAGGGCCATGCATCCTCATACATTTCATGCATACACTTCATGCATCCTCATGCATTTAGTGAAAGGCATTCCCATTATAGGAAGCAGCATACAGACATATTATGTAACAGGCATCATGTATATGTAACAACATGCCCCTGCATTCAAGCATCGCAATTTAGTAACACGCATACATATAGCAGTAGAGCACCATTCATTCATACTTGCCTGATTGAATAAATTCTTGATTAATCCTGTTACATCCATAGCCAATCAGCGTAGGGGTTTGGTCGTTGTACCCTTGGGACCCAAATTTTTACATCCATAACAAGCCATTCAGAGGATATTACAACCCGGTTCAGTGTACCAGCAACACTATTGTCCTCAGTAATAAAAAATAAAAAATAAAAAATAAAAAAATGGGAAAGAGAAAACACTCAGATTTTATTAATTGCCCTCACTTATGGTGGAGGAATACCGTGGTTACAGTCATGGTCCTGGGAGATTACAACCAGAACTCTCCCAAAACCCAGAAAAAAAAAAAAACAACAACAACAAAAACAAAAACAAAAAAAAATGATCTTTTCCAGGTCACGTACAGACGGATTTTCATTTCAGGCTGAAGAACGAGAAGTCGGACCTTTTCCATACGCCATGATTTTGAGCCGTTTTTGCTCCCGCTGGATGTCCTCCCGGCTTTTCTCTAACTCAGCTATTCTAGGCCCAAGGTCGTTGGAGTAAACTGCTACCATTTTTCTCAAATCATCAACCTCCCGTTTTAACATACTATTTTCTTGCCTTAACTCCCTCGTTTTCTGCTGTTCCTCTTGGTATTTCGTCCGTAAGATGTAGGTTTCATTCCCAAGGAGGGTCACAGTCTCGTTCTGTCTCTGCAGACGACGGGCTAGGTGAGATGTTGAGGACATCGCCTGGGCACTGTGATAGAGTGCCTGGTTGGCTATGCCGGGATCAGACATCGAGGCCAGTACTGTCTCATTCCTCAGCATTTCTTTTTGGAACTGAGGAGAGAGTTGGAAGGAGCCGAGAGCGTTAGAACAGAATGGCACCTCTGGTGCCACATTCAAATCAGGAACCCGCTTGGAAGATGAGGCCCCAGCCATGAGAAACGTTTAGGAGTGTTGAGAGATTTGAGATGGTCGAGGTACGGTTTCTCGTAACAGAGGATGGCCAAAGATGGGTTACAATTGCACGTGGAGTTTACTGGTGGTGTTTAAGTGTGAGAGGAAGTCCGTTTAAATAGGATAAAAAGGATTGCCATGCTAAGTGTGTGTCTGACAGAAAGACGAAAGAGGCGACGTGCATCGAGAAGCCCCCAAAGTTTGTGTGCGAGGTAAGCTATGGGAGTTGTGCAGTCCCCTCAGTGGAGGATTATGTTCACAAGGCGGCGAAAAATAATCCCGAGGCGGATTTTGAAAGATGTGGAGCAGTCATAATACCTAAACTCGAGGAAAAGAAAGAGAAAAAGAAGAAAGTGGGGGCGCATTTATTCTTGGGGCCTGTTTTTCTTTTTTAAAAAAGGAACCCGAAGCCGGTTTGTTTTGCACAAAGCCCAACTATTTAAATAAGCTTGGGTTTTATATTTGAAAAGAGAAAGTGCGCCGGCCTGTTTTAAATGACCTAGGCCCTATTTCTTTCTGAATTGGCTCGGCCCGATTTTGAAACTCAATCCAAGCCCAACCATTTTAAAAGACACGGGCTTTTGTTTTTCAAAAAGTGGGCCGGCTTATTTTAAAAATGACTTGGGACCTCTTTTGGGCCGACCCAGTTTTAAAACTCAATTCAAGCCCAACCATTTTAAAAGACACGGGCTTTTGTTTTTCGAAAAGTGGGCCGGCTTATTTTAAAAAAATGACTTGGGACCTCTTTTGGGCCGACCCGATTTTAAAACTCAATTCAAGCCCAACCATTTTAAAAGACACGGGCTTTTGTTTTTCAAAAAGTGGGCCGGCTTATTTTAAAAATGACTTGGGACCTCTTTTGGGCCGACCCAGTTTTAAAACTCAATTCAAGCCCAACCATTTTAAAAGACACGGGCTTTTGTTTTTCGAAAAGTGGGCCGGCTTATTTTAAAAATGACTTGGGACCTGTTTTGGGCCGGCCTGTTTTAAATAACCTGGGCTCTGTTTCTTTCTGAATTGGGCCGGCCCAGTTTTAAAACTCCATCCAAGTCTAACCATTTAATTAGACACGGGCTTTATTTTTTAAAAGGAAAAGTGGGCCGGCCTGCTTTAAAAATGACTTGGGCCCTGTTTCTTTCTGAATTGGGCCGACCCGTTTTAAAAAAATCAAAGCCCATTTTTTTGAAAAGCAAACTCGGGCCCAATTCCATCCCAAAGACCACACGTGACCTGAACACGTGATAGAGCCCATGTGGCTCGCCCGTGACCCCCCGAGTTCACTCAACTCACTTAACTCGAAGATGAGTTGACTCATCCTCGACCTCACCACCCCAACTGAAACCCTAATGAAACCCTAAACCTAACTTCCTAACCAGAAATACCTCAAGCCCTAAATTTCCAACAAATCAGTAATAAAGCATACACAACATTGAGATATATATATATATATATATATATATATATATATATATATATATATATATATAAAGGGAAGGAAGAAAGAACTTATCTCCTTTGGGAGTTCGGAAGAACTCCCCTTGCATCTGTGCGGATCTTCCTTACTGGGCCACTCCCGGTGACCATCATTTGTCTGGGCTTCACCAGATCTCTCCAGATCTGACCGTGAGAACAGAATAGGAGGCCAATCAGAGCTGGATCACTTCTAAAGGTGTTGGGATCTTAAGTTTGCCAAGATCTAAGGTCTCTGAAGAACGGTATATAGAGAGAGAGAGAGCTTGGAGATAGGCAAGAGTAGAAAAGAAATCACGGAGGGGCTAGGGTTTTGAGTTTGCAGCAAATAAGCCTAGAGAACAGAGATTGAAAGGGGAGAACAGAGAGGGTGAAAGGAGAGAGAAGAGAGAAAGAGAGGGCGTTCGAGAGAATGAAATGCAGTAAAATGAACAGAACTAAAAATTTGGTTTAAATATCCAATGCCTCGGAGCCACGAGATTCAACCACGTGGCAACCCGTCATCCGTCCGATCAAAAATTCTGCGTGGCCACCATGATCACCGCACGATCTGTGTTTTCCAAGGACGGTCAGGATTGTGCCATGCCTTGATCCGGGTCACATTTGACCAGCCACTCGGTCACCAACACGTGGCTCATTCTCCATCATGCACAAAAAGTCTGCGTGGCCACCCTGATCACCGCACGATCTGTGTTTTCCAAGGACGGTCAGGATTGTGCCATGCCTTCATCCGGGTCACGTTTGACCAGCCAATCAGTCACCAACACGTGGCTCATTCTCCCCCCACACAAGCAAAAGTCTGCGTGGCCACCCGGATCACCACACGATTTGTGTTTCCAAGGACGGTCTGGATTGTGCCATGCCTTGATGCCGGTCACATTTGACCAGCCACTGACACGTGGCACCGGTCCTCAACCGCACGATTTGTGTTTTCCAAGGATGGCTTGGATTGGGCCACGTCCTTGATCCCGGTCACATTTGACCAGCCACTCGGCCACTGACACGTGGCACCGGTCCTCAACCGCACGATTTGTGTTTTCCAAAGATGGCTTGGATTGGGCCACGTCCTTGATCCCGGTCACATTTGACTAGCCACTCGGCCACTGACACGTGGCACCGGTCCTCAACCGCACGATTTGTGTTTTCCAAGGATGGCTTGGATTGGGCCACGTCCTTGATCCCGGTCACATTTGACCAGCCACTCGGCCACTGACACGTGGCACCGGTCCTCAACCGCACGATTTGTGTTTTCCAAGGATGGCTTGGATTGGGCCACGTCATTGGTCCACATCCACATACACCAACCACTCAGTCACTGACACGTGACACCCCTGATCACCGCACGATCTGTGTTTTCCAAGGACGGTCAGGATTGTGCCATGCCTTGATCTGGGTCACATTTGACCAGCCACTCGGTCACCAACACGTGGCTCATTCTCCATCATACACAAAAAGTCTGCGTGGCCACCCTGATCACTGCACGATCTGTGTTTTCCAAGGATGGTCAGGATTATGCCACGCCTTGATCAGGGTCACATTTGACCAGCCCCTCAGTAACTAACACGTGGCACCCCTCCTCAACCATTCGATCTATGTTTTCCCAGGATGGACTAGATCATGCCAGGTCTTCAATCCGGGTCACTCTCCATACTCCTACTTAGCACATGACTCTACTCAGAACACGACATGTGGTCAGTTGTATGGCCTGGCTAAAATAGGTGTCTTTTATCTTTATAGGCCTGTTACTATAAATAACGTAGGAGAGTTCCTACTGTTACCCCAAAGCAACAAGACCTATAAAGAGGGGCAGCTGTCGACACCCCAATTTTAACCAGGCCTTACCGAGGAGACCTCATGTCAAAACCTTTCCACACTGGCTGTGGACCCCACACATTCTTGTAGGTCCCACGCTGGTTGTGGACCCCACACATTCTTGTAGGTCCCACGCTGGCTGTGGACCCCACACATTCTTGTAGGTCCCACGCTGGTTGTGGACCCCACACATTCTTGTAGGTCCCACGCTGGCTGTGGACCCCACACATTCTTGTAGGTCCCACACTGCTTGTGGACCCCACACATTCTTGTAGGTCCCACACTGCTTGTGGACCCCACACATTCTCGTGGACCCCACGTGGCTTGTGGGCCCCACATATCTTCATTGGGCCCCACATGTTTGGTAGGCCCCACCTCTCTTGGTACGCTAGCTCGAATTCCTACATTCGATGCACGTTACCCCTTGGTACGCTAGCTCGGATTCCTACATCCGATGCACGTTACCCTCTGGTACGCCAGCTCGGATTCCTACATCCGATGCACGTTACCCTCTGGTACGCTAGCTCGGATTCCTACATCCGATGCACGTTACCCCCTCTGGTACGCTAGCTCAGATTCCTACATCCGATGCACGTTACCTCTTTTGGCATGCTTGCGCCTGCTAGCTCGGGTTCCTATAACCCTCAAATGGCTCGTGGACCCCACGTGGCTTGTGGGCCCCACATATCTTCATTGGGCCCCACATGTTTGGTGGGCCCCACCTCTCTTGGTACGCTAGCTCGGATTCCTAGATCCGATGCACGTTACCCTCTGGTACGCTAGCTCGGATTCTTACATCCGATGCACGTTACCCCCTCTGGTACGCTAGCTCGGATTCTTACATCCGATGCACGTTACCTCTTTTGGCATGCTTGCGCCTCCTAGCTCGGGTTCCTATAACCCTCAAATGGCTCGTGGACCCCACATGGTGCGTGGGCCCCACATATCTTCATTGAGCCCCACATGTTTGGTGGGCCCCACCTCTCTTGGTACGCTAGCTCGGATCCGCATATCCGATGCCTCGCTAGCTCGGATCCACATATCCGATGCCTTGCTAGCTCGGGTTCCTGTAACCGTCAAACGGCTTGTGGACCCCACATGGTGCGTGGACCCCACACATTTTTTATGGGCTCCGCACAGCTTCTAGAACCTTATTATTATTATTATTATTATTATTATTATTATTATTATTATTATTATTATTATTATTATTATTATTATTATTATTTATTTTAATTTGCAAATGCAAGCATATTTTGTCCCCCCATCATCATTCACCACATGTCATTTTTTTTTTTTTTCCTTTATCATTCTTCCCATACTATATTCCATTCATAATTCTTCATCCCATACTTTGTTCCCTCCATCATCACTCACCACATGTCATGTTTTTTCCCTTTATCATTCTTCCCATACTATATTCCCTTCATAATTCTTCATCCCATACTTTGTTCCCTCCATCATCACTCACCACATGTCATGTTTTTTCCCTTTATCATTCTTCCCATACTATATTCCCTTCATAATTCTTCATCCCATACTTTGTTCCCTCCATCATCACTCACCATATGTCATGTTTCTTCCCTTTATCATTCTTCCCATAATATATTCCCTTCATAATTCTTCATCCCATACTTTGTTCCCTCCATCATCACTCACCACATGTCATGTTTCTTCCTTTTATCATTCTTCCCATGCTAATTTCCCTTCATCATTCTTCCCCCCATACTTGGTTCCCCCCATCATGACTCCCCTATGTCTTCTTTCCTATGCTTGCCCTAAGCTAAGCCTATAAATAGCCCTCTCATTCCAAGCACAAGGAGGGAGCTCTTAGTGGTGGTAAGGAGAAGATTTCAAATATTGAAGTTTTCTATCACGAGTTTGTGAAGTTAGTCTTTTTTTTGAGTAAAAATCAAGAGGTCGACTAATCCCATTTCCTATCGGTGTTGAGTCACCCCATTTGAAGAAGGCACCCCGTAGTGCCTCAAATCAGAGCTCAAGAACAACTCTCGGGAAGACGTTGTAGAGCGGCCCTAGTAGACTCATCAACAGGAAAAGAAGACCGGAGCAGAGGAAAACGAAAGAAGATCAAGCGATCGATTGATCCCTTTTCCTACCGGTACCGGGTCACTCCATTTGAAGAAGGTACTCCCTTGTGCCTCGAGTCGGAACTCAAGAACAACCCTCGGGAAGGTGCTGTAGACTAACCTTGCGGATTCACAGACAGGAGAAGAAGATTTGAAGGAGAAAAAGACGATAGGTAAGACCAATGAACTTTCTCTTCCTATGTTACATTTCCGTCCCCCTTTCCCTAATCGGCCTCTGTTGGTTTATTTGACTTTATTTCACTTTTCTTTACTTTAAATAGCTTCCTTTTAACTCATAAAAAAACAAAAAACAAAAAAAAATTTCATAAAAGACACAAAAATTCAGAAAAATTTTCAAAGAAAATTCAAAAATTTTTAAAGCTTTGAAACTTATTTACCTTTGAAAATTTTTGAAGAAAATCCAAGAAAGTTTCTAACATGTTTGGCAAAGGTTAGATTTGTTTCCCTACATTCAAGATTTTCAAAAATACATTCTAAACGCATATCTTTAAAACCATGACTTTCGTGATTGTTGTCTAAAATTCTGTTGTATTCGGAAGGACATTGGAAAATTCCGGAAAATCATTGGTCTCGACCAAGACCTTAAACTGGTTTTTCCCCCCAAACTGGTCAACGTTTGACCAGCTCACCATTCCCAAACTGGTTCACCTCAGTCTTCTCCATTTCGCTTGTATATTATTGTTGTATCCATAAAATTCACAAAAATCATGAAATTTTCAAAAATTCCAAAAGTATTTTCACATTTTGGTTTCAATTGATTTCATTTGTGTTATTTTGAAAGTTCGGGAAAAATCACAAAAATCATTTTCACACTTAGGAAAAATCACAAAATATTTTTTTAGGCACAAGAAAATTCATTCCAATCCCGAACCAATCTCAAAAACCTCCCGAAATAGTATTTTTGATACTTAAATAAAACCTATAGATTTCAAAATCCCCGGGAGCGTATTTTGTATCCTATTTTCGATTTTCCTTCCCGATGATTGCAAACGAGAACATTGACTCTTCGGAGTACTAGATTGCCCCGGTTCTGAGGGAATACCTATATAGTATTTTCATTTTTTTTCTTTTTTTCTTTTTTTTTTGACTTTTGAAAAGGAGTAATCTTTAAAGGCTTATTACATTTATTTCGGGGAAAACTCTTTATTAATCTGGTACCGTTCGTAAGAACGGGCGTGTAGGGGGTGCTAATACCTTCCCCTTGCGTAACCATACTCCCGAGCCCGACTTTGGTGATGCAGACCGATTCTACCCCTAACGGGGTAGCAATCAAGTGTTCTAACCACACTTCAAAAGGTTAGTGGCGACTCCACCATACATCGTTTTCCACAAAAATTCACATTTTCAAAATACACATTCATTTTTCCCAGTTCGCAAGCCGAACCCATTTTTAAACCAGAGATTGGTTCTCTGGGCCGGGTCCGGGACGTCGCGACATTATATATTTGTCCGGGATTTGTATTTCAAATTTTAATGTGTGGATTTGGATAAAATATTTTGCAGAATTATATTACCCTATCTTTGAAAAAAATTTGAATTTGAAGTTACATTGGATTTGAATAAGATGTAATAAATATTTGTATTAAATTTTGTCCAAATCCACCCAGATCCAAATCCATATTTAATGACGAAAATTCATATAATATCGATTTGGATCTAGATCCTTGAATTTCCAAAGTCATGCAGCAATTCACTAAATTAAAAATTTGTTTTGAGTGGTGATCGTATTTCAGAATTTCTAGATCAAGCCAAGATGGAACCATCCTTGGACATTCAGCTTCTAGACTTCAAAATTACTGCACCACAAAAATTTACTTTGCAATGTTCGTTAGGTCATGTGTTATGCATAAAAAATGAACTTTCGTAACGGACCAATCCAAGATGGACAATGCAAAGTATTTCCACACTTTGTATAGCTCGTGTTATGCATATCCAAGCGCATGCAAGTAAAATATTGTAATTAAAATTTTAATAATAAGATTAGGGTCATTTTAGGAATAACGAGAAGAAAAATACTGACCGAAAATTTGCTCCCATTCTCTTAATTAATAGTTGGGATAATTTCAGCGTCAATAAAATATTTTTATTATATTATGACCTTGTCACAAACCATATAAAAATTAAGATAATAATTTTTAAATGGAAGATAAGGTTTTTTTTTTTGTTTGGTTGCATGGAACTCAAGTTTCCAGTAAAAAATAATAATGTAAAATTTTGTTTGGATGCAAACATCCTTTACTAATTGAAGTTAAATAAATATTAAGAAAGTGAAAAGAGATTAATTTTTTGTACTCTGATTTTCTTCAATATTAGACGCACATTAAATAAAATTTAAGAATCATTACATCACCAATTAATGAATATACTTTGCTACCTCATACTTGTAAACTACATTAATTTATTTTTAATAATTTAATTATTTTACTTTTTCTTATTATAGAATATTTATACGCAAAGAAAACTTTGTATTTGGAGGTGCTTCCATTAAACTGTGATGTGGCTCATAAACAAGATTATTCTTCTAAGATGTCATTTGAGTAGTACACGTATTCAATTGGCCAACTAGTAAAATCAACTAAACTTTGGTATAACAATAACAACAACAAACCCCAGGGTTGGTTGTCAAATCTTTTTCTGCCAATTTATGTAATTATGAATAATTTTTTTCGACAAATTCAAGACTATTAAATTCTTAATTACTCACTAACTCGTTCCAAGTTATTTTAGGTATATCCCTACTCCTTCTATTATACCTGACAGTAATTAAATCATTCTTCCTCACGTATGCACTATGTGACTATGTTGCAAGTGTTCAAACCATCTAAGTTGTCCCTCCTTTATATTTATCTTCTATAGGAATTAAGTCTAACCTACTACAAATATGTTCATTTCTTAATTTATCTTTTAACATTATACCACTCATCCATTTAAAACTTTGGTACCCCAAATCTAATATTAAGAACGCTATCAAAAGCAAATAACACTACAAAAAATTAGGATATTAGTGAATGATCAAATCTGTCACTAATGCTTATAAATTTGTTACTAATATTATTAGTAACGAATTTATAAGTATTAGTGGCGGTTTTAAATTAGTTGTTATATCTGTCGTTACTACTAAAAATTAGTGAAAAATTTTAAATTCATCACTAATAATACAATAATAGTGATGGATTATAACCGTCACTAAAACCCTAATGTCGTCACTATAAATTCTACATCGGTTCTGCTCAAATTCGTCACTACTAGTAGGGTATTAGTGAAGGATTAAAATTCGTCACTAATAGTAGTGTATTAGTGACGCATTATAAATTCGTCACTAATAGTACAGTATTAGTGAAGGATCAAGTTATGATTTGGATTTGGGATTAACTCGGGCGAATCAACCCATTGGGTTGGTTCAATGCACGCTTGTGGACTTTGATGTGTACTTGGACCTTAGGTGTTTCAAAATATGGGCTTCAAGCGATTTTCTGATAAGTTGAGGCCTGAGTTTAAAGAGAGTTGGGCTTAAATTGTTTTAAAAATGTTGACCTGAATTTTTAAGTAATAGGGCTGAAGCGCTCTTCTGAAATATGGGTTTGGCCCCTTTTTGAAAATCAGGTTCAAGCAGATTTTTTTTTCTTTTCTTAGAAAAATGTTGGGCCTAGATTTGTTTTTTTAAAAAGAGTTGGGTCTGAGTTATTTGAAAAAGATTGGACCGACCCATCTTTTTAAAATGTTTAGGTCAAGTGTTTTATTTTTTTGAAAAGATAGGTCATGATCTCATTATTGAACTTTTTTCAGAATAATGACTAAGTAGTATGCATATCTAAAATGGATGCAAGATGCATAACACAACACAAAACATATATACAAAAGACACGGATTAAGTCACATGGAGAAAGATGAGGATCTTATCCCAACCCAAGGTAGATACACCTATTTTATAGGACTTCTTTATGATTCTATCCTTATTAAGGAAAACTATAGACAAGTATGTATGGGTAAGCTCTACTCCTATTGACAAAAGGTTTTCAATCTGACCCCCAATCCTCACCCAAAAGGGGTTTGGATAAAGTTCAAATTGAGCGGAGTGGTTCGTGGGTCCCCACAAGCCCTGCCACGTGGGGACAAAAGGTACTACACTCATTTCTAATCTTAGCAGGTAAAGCCCGGGTAGAAGGCACGTGAAAGTGTGTGAATTCATCCATTTTAGCCTATACCCTTTACCCCTACCTTTATTACATGCTCATTCAAACGAAATATTTACAAGTAATCATACGCTTATTCAATAACAAAGGAAACAAAATTTTCACTATTCATCACATGTTTATTCAAACAACAAAAGAAATAAAGTGTTTACAATTAATCACATGCTTATTCAAAATATGGAAACAAGATATTTACAACTAACACACTTGTTCTAAAAATTTGGAAACAAAATATTTGCAATTTATAAAAAATAATTTGGAAACAAAATATTTGCAATTAAAACTTGGAAACAAAATATGTACAAATAAGATGCTTTATTAAAAAATTTGGAAACAAAATATTTGCAATTAAAATTTGCTAACAAAATATTTGCAATTAAATTTGCTTATCTAAAAAAATTTGGTAATAAAATATTTGCAATTTAATATGCTAATCTTCTTATCTAAAAAAAATTGGAAAGAAAATATTTGCAATTAATAAAACCTTTGCAATTAATATTTTTATCTAAAAATTTTGGAAAGAAAATATTTGCAATCAATATGCTTATCTAAAAATTTTGGAAAGAAAATATTTACAATTAATATTCTTATCTAAAAAATTTGGAAATAAAATATTTACAATTAATATTCACAAAATGAGGAGCAACTAAAAGATTTTTTAAATTTGAATTAAGGATAATTTCTAATTAATTACTGGCTCAACTCTCTATAGTCTTCAACGGAGTTGCCAAGCTGTCGAGACGTCCCGGAGTATGTGTGCCCTGAGGTGGCGAAATAAAAATTATGATTTAAATTTTTGGGAAAAAAAAAAAAGAATGGAGTTGCCACTAACCTTTTAGTGTGATTAGAACACTTGATTACTACTTAATTAAGGGTAGAATCGGTCTGCGTTACCAAAGTTGGGATCGGGAGTTCGGTTACGCGAGAGGAAGGTACAAGCACCCCCTACGCGCCCATTCTTACTAACGGTACCTAATTAATTATGAAATTATCTCAAAGTAAATTTAAAAAGTTTTTAAAATTACTCCTTTAGTGAATTTACAAAATATACGAGTAAATAAATTAATCACAAAAATATACATAATATATATTCCCTCAAAACTAAAGGTACATGAAGCCCAAAAGCTTGTACTCCTTTTTTAAATCATAGGGATTAAAATTAGGAAAATATTTAATAGTGTAATATGAAAATATTATAATAATGATAGATATATAAATTCAAATTAGAATACTGAGCATACCATATCAAACCTGAAAGATAAATAAAATACTAATGTACCAATTACATAATATTAGAATAATAAGATACCAAATATACATTATAACCCTGAATTAATATCTAATATTACTAAGATATTAAATATTTATTATTACTTAAAATCAAATATACTAAATAATATAATGTTACCTCGAAATACTAAATTACTAATTATATAATATTATGTAACATACTTTATTACAAAATATATATTGTTACTTAAACACTAACTTACTAAATCATCTAAAATACAGAGTTAATAAATATATAATATTACCTAAAATATTAAATTACTAAATATACTATATTACTTAAAGTGTTAAATGTTTAGAATATATCCTAACCCCTAAACCCGTAAATACAAACTTACCAAAATACCTACTTAATTAATATTGACTAGATATGGATGAACGTCAGTTACTATTTACACTAAATATGGGTATTCATTACTTATAAAAAGAAATCATATGGTAACAATAATAAATATTCACAATAAAAGGTATACACCCCGATAAATACGACACAATAAATATAATAATGATATTCCCAAATCCATGAAATACATACAAATATGATAATATAATAAACATACCATAAACCTACAACAATGATATTAATATTTTTATTTATACAATAAAAGCTTGAATATTAATGAATACCATAGTAAATAATAATAATAATAATAATAATAATAATAATAATAATAATAATACATTAACATAACTATGTAATGAAAACTTAAAAAATAAATATTAAAATGAATCAAAGCAAGAAAAGAAGAGAAAAAAAAAATAACTAAATAAATAAATAAATACACGTGCATGAGTGTGTGCATGGTTGGAGGCAGGGAACTCACCTGGATGCTGCCGGAGGTGGGTAGTCGGATACGGGTTGCTGCGAGGGGGGAGAGGTCGGAGCTCTAGCCGGAGGTCGGCTGGGTGTATGAGGTTGAGTGGCTGGCCGCGACAGAGGATGGCCAGTGATGGTGTTGCTGCTGGACGTGATGGCTGCTGGGCTGCGGCGAGACTGTAGCGATGCCGTGCACGGGGGGCGGAGCCTCTGCTGCAGCGAAGGGAGGAGATGTCGGGGTTGACGAACGTGTGGCAGAGAGTGTTTGCCAAAGGAGAGTTGTACCGCGGCTCGTCTCCATATGAACTCCGGCGATGGCGACGGCGAGGATGGTGCGACGACTCGAGGATTCTCTAGCCAGAGATGAAGGTGGAGAACTGTGTGCGGCCATGATATGGTGCTGCGATTGCCGGTGGGGAGGCGTCGAGGAAGCTGGGGAATCTCGCCGGGAGCATGGGTGCTGCCGTGGTGCTGCTGCGGTGGAGGAGCAGTGCAAGCCGCGAGGGTGGCGGGAGATGGTGGCCTGGAGTATTACAGATTGATATAATATAGATTAAATATGTGGATATTTTTTATTGGTTTATATCGGAGTTAGTTAGTGTTAGTTACATTCAACTCTATATAAATACAGAGCATTCGTTTGTAATTGAAAGATAGAAGAATGCAGTTTTAATTCTTTTCTTTACTTTCTGTTTCATGGTATCAGAGCAAATTCTTGATACTCTGTTTCATGCTTTCATTTCTACATCCAGCATGGATAATATTCCAAGCTACTATCACCTTCAAAATGGTGATTCGTCAGGAACAGTTCTGGTGTCAAATATCCTCACTAGGGACAATTATCATACATGGAGCAGGTCCATGATTATGATGTTCAAAGCAAGGAAAAAATTGGTTTCGTGGATGAATTGATTTCTCAACCGAGCTTCACAGATGAATCGTATGAATTCTGGGAAAGATGCAATAATATGCTGTCTTCTTGATTGATCAACTATGTTTCGAAGGAGATTGGGTGCAGCATAATATGTGCAAAAACAACGAGAGATATGTGGCTGGATTTAAAGAATTGATTTACTCAAGGTAATGGTCCAAGAATCTATCAATTGCTAAAAGATTTATCATATTTGGTTCAAGCAGATTTGTCTATGCGAGTTTACTATACAAGATTCAAGTCTTTGTGGGATGAATTGTCGGATTATAATCAGATTCCTATATGTTCATGTAGAGCTTTACAAAAGTGCAATTGCAGTGCAATAAGGGTATTTTTGAGTTATCAAGATCGACAACATGTAATACAGTTTTTTATTGGTTTAAATGATTGTTTTTCTCATATCAGAGGACACATTCTAATGTTAGATCCATTGCCAAACATAAATAAAATTTTTTCTTTGATCATGCAAGAAGAAAAACAAAGGGAAATTAGCAAGAACAGTATGGTTGATACCGTTGCATTCATAAGCAAAAGGCAAGATACAAACTCAAATATGAAGAAATTCAATTTTGGAAAACAACAAACAAGAAGAGAAAAATTGTATTGCACTCACTGTTGCATGAATAATCATACGGTGGATAAATGCTATAGGATTCATGGTTATCCTCATGGATTCAAGCAAAATTCTGGTCGACAGAAAGGAAAGTTTCAGGCATCTGCATATCAAGTTTTGGGTCAACTTTTGAATAATCCCTTTGAGAACTTTAATCAATTGCCTTTCTCTCAAGAAGATTATAAAAAATTGTTATCTTTAATTCACTCATAGCCTGACGATAATACCAATCATAGAGCAGTAAATTTTGTTTCTAAATCTGCTGATCATTCCACTCAAGATATATCATCTAATCCTAGTATTTCCTTAAGTGCATCAATTTACACTTTAATATCCCATAATACTTGGATTGTAGACATTGGAGCCACATATCATATTATTCATTCCATTGATATGTTTACTTCCATTCCAAAGATTCTAAACATTTCCATAACATTACCAAATGGTGATAACATACCTATTACCCATATTGGTGTAGTTCGAATATCAGAAACTTTAATTCTTAAAGATATACTTTGTGTACCATCTTTCTCATACAATTTACTTTATGTAAGTAAATTTACTTCAACACAGAAATGCTCATTCATTTTTTCATCTAATTATTGTTTCATTCAAGTGCATACCCCATGGAAGATGATTGGGATAGCTAGAAGAAAAGCTGGTTTATACATATTGCACAAATCAGGTGCTAGTAGTGATGAGATTCAACCTAAATCGAGTCTTATCAATTCTGTAACAAATTCTAAATTTTGGCATAGCAAATTAGGACATCCTTCCATGTCTAGATTGTTCTTCCTTTCCAAAAATGTATCTGATATCAATTTTATAGATAAAATTTCTGATCATTGTACTATTTTTCCATTGGCAAAACAGAAGAGACTTCCTTTCCAAGTTCATACATATAATGAAAGTTCTATTTTTCATATTGTTCATTGTAATATATGGGGACCATTCTCGATTTCAACCCATAATGGATCCAGATTTTTTCTTACTATAGTTGATGATCATTCAAGATTTACATGGGTTTATTTGATGAAAAACAAGTCTGAAGTTAGAAACATATTGATTACATTTTACAATTTAATTGAAACACAATTTGGAAGAAAAATAAAATGCATAAGGAGTGATAATGGTATAGAATTTAAAATGACTAATTTTTTTGCTTCAAAAGGAATTATACATCAAATGTCATGCATAGAAACACCTCAATAGAATTCTATAGTTGAGAAAAAACATCAACATTTGTTAAATGTAGCAAGAGCTTTAAGATTTCAATCAAATATTCCTTTAATTTTTTGGGGGGAATGTATACTAACTGCATGCCATCTTATAAACAAAATTCCATCTTTAGTTCTAAACAACAAATCTTCACACGAAGTTCTTTATAATTCAGTTCCATCATATAGTCATTTGAGAGTTTTTGGTTGTTTATGCTATGCATCAACCATTACTCACAACAGAAACAAATTTTCACCAAGGGCTAGAAAATGTATTTTTATAGGCTATCCTTTTGGCATAAAAGGATATAAGTTGTATGACTTGGAACTTAAAAAAAAAATTTGTTTCTAGAGATGTAGTTTTTCATGAATCAATATTCCCATTTCTTTTACAAAATGACTCATCAATTTCTAATTCAAATCTCGATATTACTTCACAAATTTTTCATTCAAAATCAGAAAATATTGTTCTTCCAAAATCAATTCCCGATTCCATTGAAAATCCTATATCTTCCTCATCTGTTAATACACCATATCGATTAGCAAATCCTATCAACACAGAGACCACAAATATTCCATCTCTGAGTGATCAAAATCATTTTCCTTCTCTTAGAAGACCAACCAGATTGTACAAAGCACCTAAATATCTGCAAAATTATCACTACAACTTAGCTGCTTCTGCTTCTCAATCATCTCCTACAGCTCTTGCAATTAACTCAGGTAATAAATATAGTATTTCTGATGTTTTGTCATACTCAAAATTGTCTAAATCACATAAAACTTTTCTGTTGCAATTTCCTCCGAAATAGAACCAAGTTTTTACCATCAAGCTATCAAGCATACTCATTGGAGAGATGCCATGTCTGTGGAATTATCTGCATTAGAATCACACAATATTTGTGTAACGACCTCAAAATCTTAATATAAAATGTAACATAATAAATAGAAAAGTCAACCCAAACTCGTGGGTAACGGAGACACTTGTCAATCATAGCGAAAACCTAAGCAGTAGTAAGTATCAAATTTCAATTATCCAACCATAAAACATAATAGTAGAGTTTACTACATCATCAAAATACTATACTTGTATACAACCTCCAAAACATCAAAATAACCTTAGGATCATACAACAAAAATCTTCTGATCCTAGATCAAAATCTTACCCTCTTAGTGGGGTAACTCAATAAACTCAATGGCGGCCATGACCCGCCGGTCTCTTAGGGTCTCCTGAAAAATTAATTATATTCAGGGGTGAGACACTTCTCAGTAAGGGAAAATAAACTAAATACAGCTGTGTGGCAACATGAACATTTAATACAATTATACATATACAGTACATTTCATATATCTATAAACATTCGTCATAACATACTAAATCATCATATATTGTCATATTTTTCTAGTAACTCATATCGTACATAAAACATATGTTATAACTGATAATACTAAAAAACATACACAAGATGAATAGCTAGTTGATGTCATGTATTACCCCCTATGACGGGTTGTGCAGCCCAAAGGCGGGACCTGATAATGACTAGCTGACCACTACCGAGTCAAAAATGTCTGTAAGTACGATGGGCCCGCCACACCCTGGTCCGGACTGCCAGGTGGACATTCATACTCTACTGAAAGTCACATCAACTATCCATCTCCCACTCCCTCGTGGGGTGATTAACACCAATCTAATCATAGATATCTGATCTATAAGTTACGGTAGCGTGCTCCTAAATTGAACTAAACTAACATCCAGGTTCTGATAACATATAATACATGATATTATAACATCTTTCATAATTTCATAAATACGGCCTCGCGCCGAAATCATTTCATATATACACGGCCTCATGCCGGAATCATTTCATATATATATACACAACCTCGCGCCGGAATCATTTCATATATACACGACCTCACGCCGGAATCATTTCAGGTATATACACATTCTGAAAACAAATCAATTATTATGTATTCGTCAAAATCATCATAACATACTATGTCTTTTCATAATACCTGAAAACATACTTTACTCGTAAAATCTTCCATATCATAATACTTTTCATGAAAATAACATTCATGCCACACCAAACTGAGTAAATCATACATTTCAGTCAAAAACCATAATTCTCGTACAACAGCAGTATATTCCCAAACATGCATTTACTCCATAATATTCAAATATCGTACATATTTTTTATAAAATCAATTTGCTCATAAATAATAGTAATTTGCGTGAAAAATAATTTTTTTAATTTATTCCCTTACCTGACTACTGAAAAAAGCCCCTATAAACTCTAGTCTCACACCCGTAGGATTTCCTAATCTATACCCTGAAAATGAAAACTCTTAGTACTAAACTTCAGTATTTTCATGTGTATATCATTTCCTATAACTACCGTAAGACCAAATTTGGCTTAAAAAGTCTTACCTCAACTCAGAGATGATTTTCAACTTACTTTCACCAACGATCTGCTCTGACAGATTTGGAGAGAACTTCTCCAGGAACGTCGTGGTGGCTTCAGATCATCGAACCGGCAGAAATTCGGTTCGAAATCGAAGAGATAAGAGAGAGAAATAGAATGGAGAGAGAGAGAGAGAGAGAGAGTGAGAGAGAGAGAGAGTGAAATTTTCCTTAATTTTGAAGTTAAAAACCGGATTTTTGATATTTATAGGACTGGATTCGTCGACGAGCCACGTCATCTCGTCGACTAGTCCTTTAATAATTTCTTCGACGAAACCCACTCCTCGACGATGAAATTCAGACTGCTTAAAATCTCTCTCGGTATTTCCTCGTCAACGAATCCCCTGTGTTCGTCAACGAGGCCCTGGTAATTTCTCTCGGTTATTCCTTTCAAAGTGCAATGCCGTCGACGAAGTCGATTTCCTCCTTTTGTTACTGTTTCTATTTTTCACCCTCTTAATCGTTATTTAAATACTATTATTCTTCGGGTCATCACAATTTGGGTCTTAACATTTCTTCCTCCGGATAAAAAGCCTATAGGTTGTAGGTAGGTATATAAAATAAAATACAATTCATATGGTTCTATTGAGAGACATAAAGCAAGGCTTGTAGCTAAAGGGTATACTCAAAAAGAAGGCCTAGATTTTTTTTGAAACTAGGGTATACTCAAAAAGAAGGCCTAGATTTTTTTTGAAACTTTCTCACCTGTTGCAAAAATGGTAACTATTCGATGTGTTCTATCACTGGCTGCTATACATAATTAGCATCTTTTTCACTTAGATATCAATAATGCTTTTTTATATGGAGACTTAGATGAAGAAGTATTCATGACAACACCTCCTGGTTATCTTCCTAAGGGGGACACAAAAGTATGTAAATTGCAAAGATACTTTTATGGCTTGAAACAAGCATCTAGGCAATGGAATTCTAAATTCAAATCTGTCCTATTTGATATTGGCTTCTCACAGTCAAAAGCAGATTATTCATTGTTTACCAAAAGGGAAGGAACTTCATTCGTGGCATTATTACTTTATGTGGATAATATACTACTTACTAGCAATGATTTGATAGCCATTGAAGCTATCAAAATAGCTTTAACAGTTAAGTTCAAGTTAAAAGATTTGGGTCTAGCTAAATTTTTTCTTGGAATGGAAATTGCAAGATCATAAAAGGGTATTTCTTTATCTCAAAGAAAGTATACTCTAGAATTGATTGCTGATTTTGGTTTACTTGCTACCAAACCTGTTTTATTTCTTATGGATACTCATGTCAAACTGTCAAAAGATGAGGGAGTAGTAATTGATGATATTTCTGGTTATAGAAGATTAATTGGGAGGTTGATTTATCTTACTCATACCAGACTAAACATCACCTTTGCAGTCCATCATTTGAGTCAGTTTTTGGATTGTCCTCGAGTGCCACATCTTCAAGCAGCAATGAGAATTTCGAGATATTTGAAGTTAGCTCCTAGAAAAGGTCTATTTTTTTCAAGCTCTTCAGACATTCATATCAAAGGTTTTTCGGATTCAGATTGGGCTAGTTGTCCAGACACACGAAGATCAATTAGTGGGATCATCAGCAGAGGCTGAATATAGATCAATGGCTTTTATCGTTTGTGAGATAATATAGATTAAAGCATTACTTAATGATTTGCATCAGCCACATAGTCAACCAACACTGCTATTCTGTGATAATAAGGCAACAATTCAAATCACAGCTAACTCAGTTTATCATGAATGCACCAAACACATCGAAATAGATTGCCACTTAGTGCAAGAAAAAATTCAAGAAGGTTCATTAACTGTTCTTCATGTTAATTCTGCTCACGAAATAGCAGACTTAATGACAAAGCTGCTCGGATCTAAGCCATTTGATATGCTGTTGTCCAAGATGAAATGCATAATATATACATATCATCTTAAGGGGGACATATAACAGATTGATATAATATAAATTAAATATGTGGATATTTTTCATTGGTTTATAACAGAGCTAGTTAGTTTTAGTTACATTCAACTTTGTATAAATATAGAGTATTCATTTGTAATTGAAAGATAAAGAATGCAGTTTTAATTCTTTTCTTTAGTCTGTTTTCTGTTTCAGGAGCGAATGGAAGCAATGGTGTGTGAGGAAGATGCGTGGGTTGGGCAACTATGCATGAACGAGAGAGGGAGAGAAGAGGATGGGGTGGTTGTAGGCTGTGGGGGCTAGTGAGAGTGATAGAGAAAGAGAGAAGTTAGGTTTTTTGTTTTTGAATGGTTCCCCTGCTGTATGTGTGTTACCTAGTCTTTTTATAGGCTTTCATCCCCCCAACCCTAATAATAATAATAATAATAATAATAATAATAATAGTGGTAATAATGAAAAATAATAATGATAATAATACTAATAATAATAATAATAATTGAAAATAACGAATATATTAATAATAATAGCATTAATAATAATAATAATAATAATAATATTAAAAATAATGAAAATATCCTAATAATAATAATAATAAAAATAAATAGGGCTCCTTTGTTATATTTGGCCCGGGCAAAATGGGGTGTCAACACATGTCATGTTTAACCCTCATGACCGGGTTGTGCGGTCCGAAAACTGGACTTAACTTGGTTGGCCGACCAAAGCAAAATCAAAACATTTTGTCTGTAAGTGCGATTTGCCTCACAACCTAGTCCGAGAACAGATGTATACTCCCCTACTCAGGTCAAATCCACTATCCACCGCCAACACTTTCACAATAGTGTGGTTGTACTAATACCCATATGTAGCTACGATACCAACCATCCACCACATCCAGCCCATCAAGGTTCTTAGAACATATAATTGCAATTTATGCAATTACACAGTATAATACTCTCATCATTTTACCAATGTAAAATTTGTGATAAATCTTATCATTATTCCCAATCAAGCACGTAACAAATATAACATCGTAAAATTTCAAACATACTTAATTATGCATTAAAGTAAATTAAACTCATGCTACATGCTTTATATAATAATTGTAATTTCATAAATTAGATGAGAAATTCTCATAAATATATACTCAGTAAATTTAAATAAAAAAGTGGGTATGATTAACTCTCCATATTTAAATTTAATCCCTAATATATTTTTGAAAAACTCAAATATGATCAAATCCCCGCACTATAATTTAATTCAAGTATATGGATATAATTTATAAAAAAAATAATCAATTTAAATCAGACATACTTTAAAATAAATTCTGACATAATATAACACACTTACCCTAACTCTAGAGTGGTGTCTACAGCATACAAAAGATAAAATTTCTCTGATTAAATCTTTGAAGAGCGGAGTTAAGACTTAGGAATGATGTCCGTTCTTCAATTTTGCTGAGAAATGGAAGAGAAATTGTGAGAGAGAGAGAGAGAGAGAGAGAGAGAGAGAGAGAGAGATTGAGAGATTGTAGGGGGGTTATGAAATTCAATTTCATATGGAATCATCAGGAAGTTTCTTGATTTATATATATATATATATATATATATATAATATTATATTATATTATTTATTAATTAATTTTTAATTTAATTTAAATTTTTTTTACACTTACATGCATATTATTTTTGGGGTTGTTATATAGGTGAAATCTTATAAACTCAAGTGTCTTAATATGCATGTGCATTTTGCTCAACTCTAACTTAGAAACCATACGTGAAATAAAAACCACAAGAGTTACAAAATATGCTACCTCAAACACACCCTATTACAAATAAATAATTTTACATTAAACTTCCTTGGGTGCTTGAGCTCTTTACGAGTGAGTGTCCATCTGATCTTTCCTACTCGATGACTACTCGGTCCGATCTTTGCCTTTTTTACCGATACTTCATGTATTCGTCCTTTGAACCTATACTAAACATGATTTGCAAAGATGGATTACATTGAGAATAACAAATGTGTTAATATCTTCAAAACATTTTAAACATGATTATGTAGCCCCCAAGCTAACAGGAAGGAGTGAAAAAAATGAAAAACAAAAACAATTGGGCTTTTATATTTAAAATAGTGGGTTACATATTACTACTGCATTGGGACACGTGGCATGTTCTAGGCCAAGCATAAATGGCGCGATGTGGGTCATTCTCAATTGTTTGATCTATGTTTTCTTTAGATGGTCAGATTTTCACCATGTCAGCAATCCTTATTAAAAGGTTTGACTCAAGTAGGCATTGACACATGTCAGGTGACGTCACGCTGATGTCACTCAATTTAAAAACAAAAAACAAAATAAGGGGGAAGCCATTGGATGTTGACACGTGCTAGGATGACGCCACCTTCTGGAAAAAAGAAAAAAAATAATAAATAAAAAATAAAGAAATATCGATCACGTGTCACCACATGAGATTGACACGTGGCCCCCACTTCTAGAGTTGGTTGAATTGGTTCGGACCATCAGAATCGGTTTATTTAAATTCTTTTTATTGTTAATTTATTTATTTATAAAATTTTCAATTGAGAAAAATATTTAAAAATCATTAAAATTTTTGAAAAATTTTAGAAAAAATTAGGAAAATTTAGTAAAAAAATCAAGAAAAATATTTTGAGTTTCATAAAAATAAAAAATATTTTTGGACTATTTTGAGCTAAAATAAATAAGGAAAAACCTTCAAAAATCCCATAAAATTTTATAAAAATGTTAAAAAATTTTAGAAAATTTCTACAAAAATTTTGAAAGACCTCAGATGTTTTTAAAAATGTTTTTGCATATAATTTGATATATTTTTTTTTTCTAATTTTTGCAAGAGTGTGCTCCTATGATTTAAAAAATGACAATGAGGTGTTTTTAGACCTTACCTTCATCGGCTCTAAGGGAGGGTTTTCTAACAAGATACCATCATTTGGAGACCTTATTAGACATTCTTAAATCACACTGAGATCTTTAATCTCATGATAACTTTATTTATTTATTTATTTGTTAATTTCAAAAGGAGTTAATTTAATCTTATTAAATTCAATTTGGGAATTATTCATAACTAGTTAAATATCGTTTGTAGAACGGGTGTGTAGAGGGTGCAAATATATTCCCCTTGCATAACTGTATTCCTAATCCCAATTCTAGTATAAGCAAACCAAGACTACTGATTCTTTGGCTTATGATTAGTCTAGTGACCAATCAAATGAGTAGTAATTAGGAGTTCTAACCGTACCCAGGTAAACAATAGGTTAGTGGCAACTCCAAATTCAAAATTTTCAAAAATCATATATCACCTCGCCATCCCGGGAACCCCTCTCTATGACATTGCGGCCGCTTTCCGCTCTCTTGTGTTGCCATGCTCCCCATGTCAACAAATATTTTTTCCATGGTTTAGCTAGCATTCCTAAGTTGGACACCTTCATTACCTTGTCTTGAAAACACCTTTTCCAATTTATTTGTAAGTCACTTAATTTAATTTTAACTTCCTTACCTGCACTTTTCAATTTTCAATTCTTTTTTTTTTTTTTTTTTTTTTTTTGCCAATATACCCCATTTAGTGCCATATTTTTTTTAAAAAAAATTTCTCACATATACCCATTTCCTTTGTGAATTGCTTCTAAAAAATGCTTATAAAAAATAGTTCTTTCACATAAAATTTTAACCATTAATCGTATGATCTTATATTAGTATCTAGATCCAAATTCAAATTATTGGTACCTACACCAAATCAACATCTTTTACTTGTGTAGGTACGACTGCTAACATGTCATCTTCTAATTTGTTGTTTCCCAACCCTATGTTAAGAAATCGTGCCTTACAACTTATTTTGCTAATGTAAAGATTTATATACTTTCCAAAAAATGAAAGTTATCTGGCCAACAACTTAAATAAATGATATTTTATTCTAATGTGTCATTTTTAATTAATTAAGTACTAACAGCAAGTGAACTTTAAGAGATAAATAAAATGCAAAAAATCATTCAATTTTGAAAAATAATTATTTTAATTTTAATTTTTTTGTTTTCTAAAGAATTATTTTAAAAATTTATATACTATGGATAGTTGTGGCAAATACCACAATTTGAAATAGGGTATGAGATATGAATCATTGGGTCAAAGTCCAAGTTTGATTTGCTAATTATTTGTAATTTTATATTATTTATATCAAATAAAAAAAACAACGGTGTTTAGGCACTATTTAGTCATGAAAATAGTTTCATTTTTTATTTATAATTTTTAAATAATCACATAAATGCCACATTATTTTTCAATTTTCTATATCTATATAGAAAAGTGGAAAAGTATTTTTTTTATTTTTTTTATTTTTGACTTCTTAAAAATTTACGTATGAGAGTATAATATTCAAATCTTAGAATTCAATTTGTGTGATTTTTATACATTGAATTTGTCTCAAATCTACACAAATCCAAATCCACGTCCCACAATTCATGATCATAAATGCTATCTTATATAATTAAGGAAAAATTAAAAAATGGGTTTTTTTTGTAATTATTTTGAGAACTCTAAATAAAAAATAAAATACCTATTTTGCAACTAAACAAACTCTTCATTTTCTACACTTTTAGTATGAACCTTGAAAAACTAAAAAATAAGATGATATATATATATATATATATATATATATATATATATTTTAAAAAATCAAGAATCAAGAATTGGAAATGAGAAATGTTTTCCATAACTAAATGTGTTCCAACTTTTGGTATAGGATTAAAGAATAAAACCGAATTTAGAATGCAGAATACAAAGTTATACCATTAAGATACAATTATTTAATAATATTAACTTTTATTTTAATATATATATATATATATATATATATATGGAAAACAATTTGTATTTTTCCTTTTTAGTTCTTACAAAATTTAATAAAAATATCAGTGAATCCTATTTAATATTTATCTTAATGAAAAGCTTCTCTAATTTGAAAACATGCATGCACATTAAAGTCTTAAAATAGAAATATTTGATGGCACAAATAAAGGATGACACGAAATAGGAAAATTGATGGCTAGTTATGGTATGTAATAATTTATAGAAATATTTTTGTAATATCAATAATAAATGTCGATTCAAAACTTCATGACAACTCTAACTCTATATAAAGCACAAGGCTCACACTCAATTTCATACCAAAATTCATTTTAGAAAGAAAGAGTGGGGGGAAAGGAAGAAAATGATTCTTACTGAAGCCTTGAAGTTTATGGCATCCATGGTGAACGGTTCATTGCTCCTAGGAGATTTCAATTCGAAAAAGTTTTGCTTGAAGCTGAAAGATGAAAGGAAGAATTTTGTTTGTGGCAAGTCGCTCAACATTACCTAGATTAGTTAATCATGATTGTTTTGTTAATATGCTGTTGAAGTGTATTTAATTTTTAATGTCTCGTGTATGTTTTTATTCTGTACTTGCGTAGAGAGCAGGGGCATTCCTGAGCACTATCAGTTCAAGTATCAAATTTTGATTTTTGTGCCTATATGAAAATTAATATTTTTAATTTATGTTTTATCAACATTCAGATAAATCAAAATACAATTTTTCATAAAAACTCCCATTCCATGTTTGTAACTTTGAGATTTGTATTTTGAATTTGAATCTATGGATTTAGATAAAATATTATGTGAAATTGTCTGTGCAATGTTTGAAAAAACTTTAGATTTAGAGTTCTACTGCATTTAGATAAAATATAATATAAAATTATATTAAAGTTTGTCCAAATGCATCATTAAATTTCATCTAAATCTACATAAAATCAAAATTTAAAATTTAAATTAATTCCATACTCCCAAAATATAACCACTTGTTTAGACTCTTAGATTAGATTTGAAATATGAATTTCAAATTTTTGATTTTAAACAAGTGGGAGTTTTGATTTAAACCATCTAGGATAATAATAATAATAATAATAATAATAATAATAATAATAATAAAAAATTAAAATCTATAATAAATTAAAATCCAAGACGCTTTCAAACGTAATGATAGAGAATTTAAGAATTAACTTTTATATGGAGGTTAAGTTCCCCCCACCCCCCCCCCCCCCCCCCTCCTCTTCTTTTTTTACGGGGAATTCAAATTTTTAATAAGGAGTAATGTTTTAAAATTTTGTTTGCATGTAGGTATCCTTTACTAATTGAAATTGAAAAAATATTGAAGGAGGGAGAAGAAGCTAATTAATTGCACTCTAATTTTCTTCTACATTAGATACACATTAAATAAAACTTTTGAATCATTACATCATCATCAATTAATGAATATATAATTCTCATCCATTTTTAAAATATATTGCCTTTTTGAGTCCGATCCTTGTTTTGATATTGACAAAACACAAGTTACTTATGTGTGTTTTTAAGTGCTTGAACAGATTTACGATTCAACACACGCATAAAGCAAAAGGGAAAATGATAGTCAGAAGACTTAAAGCTTACTTCAACTGGTGCATTCCATGGAGTGAAGAGTAAAAGAAAAAAATATTTTTTATTTTAGTTGTCATGCATTTAATTTTCATATCTCCATGTTTAGTTTTACCTCAATAATCCTATGTGGCGGTGATCACGAGATTCTGGCCTCACCCCAACGAAAAGATAAATGCCCAATCTAGTTATCTTTGTCCTCTTGAGGAGAGTTATCCAAGACCACCCCAAAACACTGATAATGGAGAAATGTTTTGGAACAATTTTATCCCCACTCAAATATATGTCTAGGGAAGCAAATGGTGACTTCTTCCTCAATGTCCAATATTGCTGAACTATTGTTGAATGTCTAGATGTTGATTTAGATCTGGTTGAATTGGAATGAAATGTAAAGTTTTGACTCTTATGTCTTGCTCATTGAGATGGAAAGACAACTTCTGCATTTATAGTTTGTCATTGTATTAATCTAAGAGAGGGGGGGGGGGGGGGGGGGAATGATGATTTGAGTCCCTCAGTCTCCAGTCTTGCTGGATTGTTTTGAACGATTAGATGCTGATTTAGGTATTGTTGAATTGGAATGGGATGTAAGTTTTGATTGTTATGTCTTCTCCACTGAGATGGAAAGACAACTTCTGCATTTCTAGCTTCTTTTTTATTAGTCTATTTTTTAGCGTTACTAGAGATTGAACTTCTATGTTGAAAAGATTATAAGCTGATCATAAAAAAAAAACAAAAATGTGCCATTTTCTTACAATTTTGAGGATTGTTTAGGCGCTGTATGGTGATAGGTATATTCCTACGGCAAGACCAAACAGATTACTCACAAATGCCTAGGGATATTTTATCACAGAAAAATCGCACACCAATCAGGGTGTTAGATCAACAGGAATCATGACAGCATGGGACAAATTTACATAGATCAGATCACTGCAGAGATTCCATTTGGATCACCACACGCCCCCACAATGTTAGAAGTATAGATCATCTCATGGCTATTTTCATGGTTAACAAATGGATGAACAGAAGGCTGGACTTGCACAACCTATTTGCTTGTATTCTAGAAAGTTGAATAGGGAGTTGCTCAAACAAGACGCATATGTCCTCAAATTCCGTTTGTGTTCACAACATTTGAAGGCACCAACTTTTTCATTAAAATTGATTCATAACTGTTGAAGCTTGATATACATTGTCGGCCTAGAACTAAAAGGTTTAAAGCTTTTAGGTGCTATTGAAGTATTGAGTAAAACTAAAGACCTAATCACCATGAGGTCTCTCCCTCTATTTATAATATGTCAAGTCAATACCAATGATTATAATGTCCTTACTAACTCACACTTACTAACATAAAAAACTAGCACACACTAATAATTCTAAATGACCCAAATAACCATTAACACACGCCCTCAAGATGGAGCATGGATATCATATGCTCCTAACTTGTTACAAATGAATTTAACACAAGCGTCCCTTAAGGCTTTAGTAGTAAATCAGCAGCTGCAAATTAGACTTGACATGAGTGGTTGGTTGTAATGATCTTTTTCTGCACAAATTTCTCTCGAATAACGTGGCAATCAACTTTAGTGTGTTTTGTCCTCTCATAAAAGACCAGGTTTAAGGCCAGATGAAGAGAAAGTTGATTATCAGATGTCAACTTCGTAACCTGAAAATGTGGATATTCCAATTCTTCCAACATGTTTTTTCAACCAAACAAGTTCACATGTAGTGAGAGTCACGGTGCTGGCAACCACAGTTTGCTTCTTGCTCTTCCAGGAAACCAAATTACCACTAACAAAGATACAGTAATCGATTTTTTTTATTTTTATTTTTTTGTTGAAAGGTGAATTGGCCCAATCTGCATTTGTATATCCCTAAATATAGTGTGAACCCAATCTTGATATAAGAAATCTCTCCCAAGTGCACTTTGCAATATCTCAAATTACTACATCTTAATAACTTGTTCTCAAAGAATTAAGAAACTAATTCACAAAACTTGTTGCAAAAGATATATCTAGTCAAGTGATTGAGATAATTCAACTTTCCAACAAGTCCTTGATATCATCTTGAATTAGGCAACAAGTCACCCATATCAGGGACAAACTTAATACTAGGATCCAATAACCCAATCTCAATTAGAAATCAAGAACATACTTCCTCTATGAAAAAATTGTTCCAATATGAGATTTAGATAGTTATATACCCAAGAAATTCAAAGGTCCCAAATCTTTGGTCTAAAACTTTAGTCTATAAAAATACTTTAGGCCTTGGATACCTTGATCATCATCACCAATCATCACAATATCAACCGCATACACAATAAGTAGAATCCTACTAGATGGAGTTTAATGATAAAATACAATTTGATCTACTGCACATTGTCAGATGCCAAACTCAAGTACTATAGCACTGAATCAACCAAACCATGCGCTATGAGACTATTAAACCATATAGAGATTTCTTGAGGCTACACATTAAGCCAAACTCCCCTTTGAGCAACAAACCTACGTGATTGTTCCATATAGACCTCCTCCTGAACATCACCATATAGGAAGACGTTCTTCACATCTAACAAATGCAAAGGCCAATGGTAATTGGCGGCTTAAGATATGAACAAACGAGGCAAGTTTGGGGTCTATATGTCTAAATAATCCAAACAATACACCTAAGTATATCCCTCAGCAACAAGACGGGTCTTCAAACGAGTAACTGAACCATTAGGATCGATTTTCATCGTGTATACCCAACCACAGATTTGTCAGAAGGAAGAGATACCAATTCCCAAGTATCATCATATTGTAATACTTGCATCTTTTCAACTATTGCAGTCCTCCATCCAGAGCAAGCAAGGCTTCATAAACAAATTTAGGAAGCAACAAAAGATAGAGTACTAACAAAACAATAATATGAAGGTCAAAAGAAGTCATAGAAAACAAATTAGAGATTGGATGTCGTGTGCAGGTGCACTTACCTTTCCAAAGAGCAAGGGGAGGATTAACATCATAGGAAATGGAATCATCATACCAGGAAACCAGAGATGTAGCAGTAGAAACTAGAAGGAATTCCTCTCCCTTGAGCCGCCGTCATGAATACACCTATAAATTAGGATGATCAAGGTGACAAAAAGGATGAAACTACATAAGACACAATGGGATGACAAGGTAGAGAAAATAAACTAGAATCTGGAAGATTTGGTAGAGTAAGACAATCACGAAGGTTAAAAGCAAAGAGAATAGCATGATGTTGACTCAAAGAAGGTAATGTTGGTAGAGACAAAAAAGCAATGTAGAGTGGGACTATAACAAAGATATCTCTTTTGAGAACATGAGTCGCCGAGGAGGACACATTTTATGGCACAAGGATCCAACTTATCCATCCCCAGCGTTTAACAAATGAACGAAGGAAACACACCCAAATATGCAAGGAGATAAAGAGACAAAAGAGCATTCACGAAGAGAACAGAGTAGGGAATTTTACCAACAAGAACAAAGGATGAGATTCTATTGAAAATAAAGCAAGCAATGAACATAGAATCACTCCTAAGCAATTTAGGAACATGCATCTAATAAAGCAAGGATAGAGTGACTTCAAGGATATGTCTATTTTTCCCCTTAGCAACCCTAATTTATTGTGGAGCGTGGGCATAGGATGGCTAATGAACAATACTAGACTAATTCATATAAGTAGTGAATTGGGAATTAAAGTGCTCTTTAGCATTATCACTCCGAAGTATCCAAACAGGCAAACCAAATTGAGTCTTTATTTTACAACAAAAGGCACAAAAGATATGAAATAACTCAGAACAAGCTACGGTTGGTATTTTTACACCTCAAGGGGAAGCGTAAGTAGAGAATATGCTGTTTTTGTAATTATGAGGTGTAATGGGGGTATTTTTTTCATTGACGTCTTTTTATTGTTAATATATAAGAAGGCAGAAAATTGCTGAAAAGAAAAGGGAAAAGAAATGGAGCAAACTTGCTATAAAAAATAATAATAAATATAACTAGCATAATTTCAAATTCCAAGAAAGATCCTTCACATAACAATTTCTCATTGAAAAAATCCATTTGACCAAGAGAAAAAACATCATCATTGCCATGCATGTGCTATATTACCATAACATGTTCATATGACATAGGACCCTAAAAAATAGTCATTAAAGGAGGGATGCATGTAAGGAGGTCATGACCCAAAATACTTAATAGTCCTGCCATCCTGGCCGTTTTTTTGGTTTGAGTTTGATAGGCCAGGTCTGCCCACAGGATAAGCAGGCATCTCACACAGTATTTTTTATCAAAATTTTGCAACTGAAGGATGCTTGGATGAATAACGGAATGGCCACACTAGTAAGCCATACCATTGTACCGTATGCGGGATATGCCTCATCAAAACACATCATGGCCATCAAAGAGCAAACATAACATTTAAGAAGCAGTGACATGACCGTATAAGAATGCAGAGGGCAGTATAAAGGAGGTAAGGAGCAGGTCCAACACAATCTCATAAAGTGCATATTAACTTTTTTCTCTTTTTGATAGAAAAGGAAGAAATGTTACTAAAGAAGAAAATTGTACATAAAAAAGGAGCACCATAAAGTGCATCACGATGATTATCCCA
Organism: Malania oleifera; assembly: GCF_029873635.1. NCBI lineage: Eukaryota > Viridiplantae > Streptophyta > Magnoliopsida > Santalales > Ximeniaceae > Malania > Malania oleifera. Next base: position 64,658,987 of record NC_080428.1, read on the forward strand.
CGAACCAAAAATGATACTGATATGAAGTTTCTTTTCCTTTACGGAGAAAATATTGAAGCCAAACATAGGGCAAACTAAACCTGATAAAATGGCTGACTTGAACCACGAGACAACTTTTCAACATGTGCAGTTTCCATCCATGAACTTGATTCGCAGCATACGGGATCCATTCCACAAATCACAGCCCGGTAACCTGAATTCATGACATTAGTTATCTATAACTTAAACAACAACCTAATATTCTCATAAAATTCCACACTAGGTTACTGAGGGCAACCCTTGACCCAACAGCAAGGATGTTACACTCAAAACAGGTTCAAGTTACAGAAGTAGCCTCGCCATATGTGGAGGTAACTACATACATCATGTCCTCCCCCTACTGTTTGGAGTCTTGGGCACTACATGTTGCATTTGTTTTTTTAAACTCTAAGCTATGTGGATCAAAGAACCAGCCAGACTAAAGGAATCCTTAAAACTATGGGAAATCGCAAACCAGCAATAGGCAGGAGCTTTGTGCACCAGGCTGCCCTTTATTACTTTATGATTATTAAAAAAAAAAAAATACTTGCACATGAGCTCATACACCCTGGTGGGATATTGAAGTGAAATCCAACTATAACCCACAATGAATAAGGCAAAATAATGTCTACTATCAAGGGCTCGATTCATTATCCTCAGTCAAAACAAAGCGCAGCATGTGAATTGCGGGAGGATTCTAACAGGGACAAACCTTCATGTGAATTGTTCAGAGCTTACAGGGTATAGCTGCAACCAGATCGGGTCATTCCACCTATCTCACTGAAGTACTTTAATTTAAAATATTGTTCCTTTTAGCAACAAGTACTAAAAGTTAAAAGCAGCATTTTGTAATGCTATTAAATAAGCAATGATTTGATCAATAATATTTTCACAATTTAGTAGTAGTAGTAGTAGTAGTAGAAATTGCAGTAGTATTAGTAATGATAATGATATAATAATATCTACACAAGAAACATTAGTTTCATGGGGGAAAGCAAGTGACATGACATGCAGAAACATTTTACCACAAGAAACCATCTGTTTTTTGGATTTCAAATTACAAAACAGGTTTACCACAAGGCAAGTGCTGAATTAAGAAATCAGGGGGCAGTTATGGACTGCGAAGAAAATCTCAATTGGTTATCTGTCCTTGGGAATTCAAAATCAGAAGATGAGTCAAAGATGGTCTGGTCATCTGCACCATACTACACATGAAAGATGAGCAATGCACAGCTGTTTGCAGAAAACCACAAAATCTGGAAGTATTATCACGTCAAGCTGCCACAGATATCCAATGTAGATGTCCAAATATTAAAAGATTTGAATTCTCAGAAAGCTGATCATGTGTAAAACCATTTCACAACATTTTAAGGCTTGCTAGCCTAATTTCCCAATTTTGGTAATATATAAAGCTTATCTCTTACCAATAATAATAATAATAACAACAACAACAACATATTAGAATTTTGTAATATAATATAATATACATACATACACATATTCAAAATTGTAATAACTATTGTGGAATTAAACTTATGAGTCATACAATGAAACTATGGAAAGGATAGTTGAACAAAGATTAAGGTTAGAAACGAGGGTCTCAAAAAGTCAATTTGGTTGTATGCCTGGAAATCTACTATAAAAGCTATATATCTTTTAAGAAGTTTAAGGAAGAGAAGAGGAACTTACATATCGTTTTTATTGACCAAGAGAAAGCATATGATAGGGTACCTAGGGAAGTTCTATGGTGGGTTCTTAAAAAAAAAAAACAAAAGCAACTGTATGAAGTAGGTATAGTGACGTCATTAGGGATATGTACTTTGGAATAATGACTAGCTTCAAGACTACAAGTGAAAAGGCTGGGGAGTTTCCACTCACAATAGGTATATGTCAAGGATCTGCTTTGAACCCCTATCTTTTTGCCCTAGTGATGGATGAACTTACTAAGAGTATCCAAAATGAGATTCCATGGTGTATGTTGTTTGCAAATATTGTCTTGATTGATGAAGCTGGGGGTGGAGTAGAATTTATGTTAGAAATTATTGAGAGAAGCTTTAGATTCTAGAAGATTTAGGATAAGTAGAAATAAGATAGAATATATGAAATGTAATTTCAATTGTAGTAGGAAGAATATTGGAGAAAAAATTAAATTTAATGGTCAAGAAATCAATAGTACTAGTATATTTCAATACCTTGAATTTTTATGTAAACTAAAGGGGAAATTGAAGAAGATGCAATACATAGAGTTAAAGTAGGTTCGGTAAAGAAGTGTTTCGTGTGTGTTTTGTGATTGATGAATACCCTTATAGTTAGAAGGGAAGTTCTATAGCACGGCTATAAGAACAGCTATGATATATGAATAAGAATGTTGGGCAACTAAGAAACAACAAATCCAAAAAGTAAAAGTTGTTGAGATGAGAATGCTAAGGTGGATGAGTGACATAATATTAAAAGATAAATTAAGGAATGAAAATATTTGCAATTAAGTTAGGCGTAGCTCCTATAGAAAATAAGATAAAAAGAGGGGCGAATCAAATGGTTTGTGTTTGCCTCAAGGTTTCATTAACTTGTTTTTTATGATAACAAACTATTATGTACTAATGACTCTGTGCTTAAGTTGTTTTTTAACAAGATTAAGCCATTGAAGTTGAAAATTTGAGAGAAGATTTGAAAAGTTAAAATCTTATTTATTTGTATTTTGTTCTCTTAATTGAATTTTTTTTTTCTTGTAAAGCTATAAGATTATTAAAGACATGATACTAATGAACTAAAACTATAAAATGACAAACAAAGAAGACTGAACTAGGCTTTGCAGTCGAAGACGGTCAACCAGACCATAAGGGGTGATAGACCAATCAAGGCAGAAGCTAGAGGTGGCCAACCAACCCTTGAAGGCAGTCGATTGGGTCACCTAGTTTTGCCTACAACCATCTATTTTTTCTCTCTCACAGCCACCAAGCGGTCAACCAGCCTTACCAAAAAACTTGCATAACTGACAAAAAACGGCTAGTTTTACTCTAATCTCTATATATATGCCCTCTAAAGCCAAACTCTTTATTCTCTCTTAATCACTCTTGTGCCTCCATTTGCTTACTTTTGAGACAAACACCAAAACTATAGTGCCATCACTTGCATATTGTTTACGAGTTTCTTTTGTTCGCTTCAAATTTGTAAATCATTTCTTATGAGCAAATTTGTTTTGTGATCCGTCTTTTAACTTGGTGTCCTTGCCTCTGTCAAAGCAAGGTGTGATTGATTTCCTTGGTCTTTGGAAAACAAGGGGTGCAATTGGTGACCTTGCCGCTGTGAAAGGAAGGAGATTAGAGGAACCTCAAAGTGGTTGGCCTTGAAAAGTGGGCATAGGCAAGGACAGCCGAACCACTATAAAAAGCATTTGCATCTCTCTTCTCTTCTCTCCTTTGATTTTATTGCTTTAAATTTGTGTATTTGCTTGATTTATGTAAATTGTTTTAAATTGTGTAATCAAGCACATTAATTTTATTAAACCCAATTCACTCCTCCCCCACCCCCCTTCTCTTGGGTTGCCACTTGGGCCAATAGTTTGGCCATGTGCAATGTAGTCTAAATAGTGCACTAGTGAGGAGTGAGCTAATTACAGTGAGGTACAATCGAAATGGTAGGGGTAAACCTAAAATAACTTGAAATGAGGTAGTGAGTAAGGATTTAAGAACCCTGAATTTGTCGGAGGGAATCGTCCATGGTCAGCAAATTGACGAAAAATGATTCATGTAGTCGACCCCCCTCATGGGGCCCAAGGGTTGATTTGTCGTTGTTTATATACACACATATATTCAATACATTTAGTTTAAAAGTATAATATCATTATATTGTATTACATTGCTTTAGTATAATAATATTATGTGGCATGTATCCAATTATGTTATCATACTCAAATGTAATAACATTATATTAAAATTCCATAACATAATATCGCGTAAACATATATAATAATGATCATGTGTTATTATAATATTCTAAACATATAACATAACAATATTAAGCACTATTTATTTTAGTATCATAACAGTATGCTATTGTATTAATATTAAAGTATCATAATATTTTATAATATTTTAATTAATTATGTTGTCATATTTTAATATAATAACATTAATAATACATCCTTTTCCAATACTACAATAATTTATTACAAAGATCACCATGGTGTGATAATAATTTATGACACGTTAAAACACATTATTATTTCATATTTTAAAATTTAAATATAATAATATACATACTATGTAATTTTAATATTATGTACTATATAATAATACAAGTGCATTACAATATGATATATATATATATATATATATATATATATATATATATATATATAACATATTGTTATATTATTGCAAGATATAGGTATATATTGTTGAACCTCTTGGAAAAGGGCATAAGCAAACCAAACGCTACTTATTTATTGCAAGTACAAAGTGATAAATGATGCAAGGATTTTTTTTATTAGTGAAATACCAAACTGAGGCTAAATCACTACATAAATAGAAATAGAACAAACATGTCATAATCAAAGTGTCAAAGTCCTAATTATATTCACATATCCTTGTTTCATTTATCTTTTGGTGATTTTTAGTGGGTTGAATTCATTTTCCTAGTAAGGGATTGAAAATCCACCTCAATTGGAATTCTGGAAACCTCTTGAATAAGTTCATAAGGATCTAATACAAAAATAAAAAAGCAGTAAAAAGTAAACACAAGTCACATGGTAAACCATAACACCTCCTGGCAACATGTGTTTAGCAAGGGAAGCAAGTAGGTTGAACACATTACAACAGATAGTGAGTTTTACAAGATTGATGAACACTTACCCTCCCAAACTTTCTAAGTGATCCCTACTCTTAGCAAAAACATCATTTTGACCAAGGAGACATACTTCCCCTTTTCACTAAGGTATTATCCATTTATCCTACTCAAAGAACAAAACTCACAATAGTATTTACATTTGTGGTTACCCATCCAATGTGCACAAGACAAGAGGTCATAAGCAAGCATAAGGCCCTAAACAAGCTAAGCTCGTAACATTCTCCTCCACTATGTAGTCATCCTCATAAACTTCGACACCAGGTACTCTTCGACTTTGTCCACAAATGGTTACATCTCTTCCCCTTACATCTTCATATTTGAGGCCCTCCCATTTCACTAAGAACTCGTGTTGTTTTCCCCTTGAGGATGTGAACTCTCTGTTTGCAAGGATCTCATCCACTTCTCCTCTTTCAAGTTGCAAGGTCTTCAATGGTGCTCTCATTAACTTGAGTCAGACCCTCATTGTCAATGATGGCTGGCTTGAGGACGTGAAACACAAGGTGCACTAACAAGACCCTAGGGTTTTATCATAGAGAAATTGGGGAAATAGAGAGAATGGAAAATAGAAAGAGAAAATAGGGTTGATCACTTTGAGGGGATCTGCCTCCAAATCAGCCAAAGGCTATGAATTATATTATTACTTGCATGAATACATACATACACACATACATACATGTCAACGGAACAGCAAACAAAAAAGCAAAAGATTTCTTTCCTTAATTCAGCCCACATTTATTTTCTTATATTTCAATTCATTCTTTTGTAAAATTAGCATATATTTAGTTTACATGTATAGGGCTTGACAGATTATAGTTTACTTGTATAATTATATAATATACAGAACTCAAGGCTAATTCATTCGGCCATTCATAACATGGTATCAGAGCCAGCCGACTGCTAGGTTTTTTTTTTCCCTTTTCACTTTTTTTGTCTTCTCGATTTCGCGGCTGTTGTGGTTTTGTTTTCACTTCTTGAATTTTTCTCTGTTCTTTTGGTACTTTTGTGGCTACATGGCTGTCGGCACAGCAAGTTTCTGGGTTGCCATTTATTCCTCCAGTTTATGTCCTTGTGATTCTCGGCAAGCAGGCACAACAGGTTTCTGCTTTGCCACTTATTTCTCCAGTTTCTGTTGCTGTTTGTGACTTTTAGCAAGCAGGCTTGTGACTTCTGGCAAGCAAGCACAGCAAGTTTTTGGTTTGCCACTTATTTCTCTAGTTTCTGTTGCTGTTTGTGACCTTCGACAAGCAGGCAACAACTTTCTGTTGCTGTTTTCTGGCACTTATCTTCTCGGCACAGCAAGTTTTCGGTTCAAGATTTAATTTTTTAGTGCAGGAAGGCCGTTCCTCTTTGTACCTGTGTTGTTTATTTTGAGCTTCTAGATTTTCTGGTGGTCTATTTCTTTCGGTAGAGTCTTTCTTTTTTTTTGGGCTTCTCGATTTTCTCCATTATCTTCTCAGCATAGCCAAGTTTTCGGGCAATAATTATTCTACATGGGCTTTTCAGTTTGAAATTTTCCTAAAGGGACAAGATCTTTGGGGTCATATTGATGGCACAGATTGTGCACCCAATCCTGATAAATCCAAGGAATCCGCAGCTTGTCCTTCATGGGCTGTTCTTGATGTTCATATTATGTCTTAGCTTCTTGGCTCGGTTGAGCCACATATTGTCCCCAACTAGTGGCCTTATTGCACCACTCAATCCATGTGTACTTTTTTAAAAACAGTATATCATCAAGATAACGGTGCCCGTCGTTTTTAGTTAGAGCATGTGATTGCCATGTTTCAACATGACAATCGTTCCATCTAAGACTATTATTCGGGGTTTCTAACTCTTTGGAATAAATATTCAAATCTGGTTACTATAGATGTTCTTGTGGCTTCTCTTCCCATTATTCAACATCTTCACGAGACTAGTCGTTGTGATCACTTTCTTATGAAACTTCGCCCCAAGAATGAATCTGTTCGCTCGTCTCTGCTAAATCGCTCTCTTGTTCCTTCACTGGATGTTTGTTTTGGTGAGTTACTTCGTGAAGAACAATGGCTCAGTATTCAAGTTACTCTGGCACAATCTCATGGTACTTTCGGGCCTGTCCTTGTCGCTTATGCTGCTCTACTATGAGGACCGCCTGCGCATTCTAGCACTTTGAAGTGTTTTACCTGCAAAGAATTTGGACATATCGCTGCTAATTGTTCCAAAAAATTCTGCTCTTATTGCAAGAAGAAGGGTCACATTATCAAAGAATGTCGTATCCGCCCGCAGAATCATGCTTTTGTTGTTTGTTTTATTAAAAAATTGTATGCACCTGGTATTACAGAAAATGATTAGTTTTTCAGTTTATTTTTTCAGTTGAGTTCTGTTAGTTTCTGTTCTAGTTTTTCTTCTTCTGTTTTTCCTTTCTTCTTCTTCCTTTGGATATATATATATATATATATATATATATATATATATATATATATATCAGAGGTCTCAGTTGTACGTTGACACACATTGAATAAGAGAGAAAGATTTCTTTTCTTGCTTAACTGCTGCTATACTCTGTTACATGGTATCAGAGCAGAAAGATTGAGAAGGTCCACTGCAATGTCTACTTCATCCATTTCAATGAGCAATATGAATGAAGAAAGTAATCCATACCACTTACAGAGTGGTGATTCACGAGGCACAATGCTGGTTTCGAATGTCCTCACTGGGGAAAATTATCACACATGGAGTAGATCCATGATGATGGCTTTGAAGGCGAAGAACAAGATTGGGTTTGTAAATGGAACAACTGTCAGACCATCCTCAGCAGATGCTTCGAATGCTATGTGGGAAAGATGTAATAATATGGTATTTTCTTGGATCATTAATTCAGTATCAAGAGAAATTGGGGCTAGCATTATTTGTTCTCACACTGCCAAGGATATGTGGCAAGATCTCAAGAACAGATTTACACAAGGAAATGGACCAAGGATTTTTCAACTTCAAAAGGATTTATCCAGTTTAGTTCAAGAAAATATGTCGGTAAGAGATTACTATACGAAATTTAAATCTTTATGGGATGAATTGGCTGCTTATAATCAGATTTCTACTTGTTCTTGTGGTGTTTTAAGAACATGCACTTGTGATGCTATTCGGGAATTCTTGAAATATCAAGATAAGCAATATGTTATTCAGTTTTTTATGGAATCAAATGAAAGTTTTTCACATATTAGAGGACAAATTTTGATGATAGATTCTCTACCAAAAATAAACAAAGTTTTTTCTTTAATAGTTCAAGAAGAGAAACAGCGAGAGATCTGAAAATCTGGTGTAATTGATACAGTTGCCTTTATGAGCAAAATACCAGAATCAAATTTTTCAGGCCACAAAACTACTTCTGGTAATCATTTTTCTGAAAATCAGCAGCAGCAGTAGAGGAGAGCAAAATTATTTTGCACTCATTGTGGATTGAATAATCATACTATTGATAAATGCTACAAAATACATGGGTATCCTCCAAGTTATAAATTCACCAATTCTCGACAGAAGGGAAAGTCTTCATCAGTTAATCAAGTCACAAGCCATCCTATTGATGCAAATTTTGAACCTTATAACAAACTGCCTTTTTCTCAAGAAGACTGTCAGAAATTGTTAGCTTTAATCCACTCACAATCTAATGAAACCATCAATCATCAAGCAGCTAATGTTGTTTCTAACATTCTTCCACAAAATACCCAAGGTATGATACTTTCAAGTTTTCCTTCAAGTTGTTCAGTATCCTCATCAACATCCCAACATCTTTGGATCGTAGACACTGGTGCTACAGATCATTTTATTCATTCAACTGATATGTTTACCTCTATTACAAAATCGTTAGACACTACTGTCATGCTTCCAAATGGATATACTGTTCCAGTCACTCATATTGGCACAGTTCAATTGTCTGAAAGTTTAATTCTCAAAGATGTACTTTGTGTACCATCTTTTTCATATAATTTACTTTCAGTTAGTAAACTTACTTCATCTCAAAAATGCAATTTTATTTTCTTACTTGATGTTTGTTTTATTCAAGAATTTACCCCATGGAGGATGATTGGGATTGCTAGAAAATTTGCTGGGTTATATATTTTGCAACAATCGGCTGTTCATGCTGTTAGTTCTTCACCAAAATCAACCATTGTACATTCTGTCATAAACTCCAAAATCTGGCACAACAGATTAGGGCATCCTTCCTTGTCTCGTTTGAATTTTCTTTCAAAAACTGTATCAGAGATTAGTTTCCCAGATAAACTAGATAATCATTGTACAGTTTGTCCTTTAGTAAAACAGAAAAAGCTTCCTTTTGAAATTCATTCATATAATAAAAGTTATCTTTTTAATCTTGTTCATGCTGATATCTGGGGGCCATTTTCTGTTCCAACTCATAATGGGTCTAGATACTTTCTTACCTTAGTGGATGATCACTCCAGATTTACATGGACCTACTTAATGAAGCAGAAATCTGAAGTTACAAATTTTTTTACTGTTTTTTACAATATGGTTGAAACACAATTTGAGACAAAGATTAAATGTATACGATCTGACAATGGTTTAGAGTTTAAAATGATAATTTTTTTTAATTCAAAAGGAATTTTGCATCAAGTTTCATGTGTAGAAACACCTCAACAAAATTCTATAGTTGAAAGAAAACATCAACATTTATTAAATGTAGCAAGAGCTTTAAAATTTCAATCAAACATTCCTTTAATTTTTTGGGGAGAATGTATACTAACTGCAACATATATTTTCAATAGAATTCCATCATTGATTTTGCAAAACAAGTCTCCACATGAAGTTTTGTATAATTCAGCTCCAGCATATAAACATTTCTTTGGTTGTTTATGCTATGCATCAACCCTTGTTCAACACAGATCAAAATTTTCACCAAGAGCAAGAAAATGTATGTTTATAGGTTATCCATTTGGTATAAAGGGCTACAAGCTTTATGATTTCGAACAGAAAACTTTCTTTGTTTCTAAAGATGTCACATTTCATGAATCCATATTTCCTTTTTCATCTGATTTCAATATGATTTCTACACATGAACATTCATTTCAGTCCATCACACCTTCAGAAAGTTCTATTACAGTTTTCCCCAATCCAGTTTCAGATTCTAATGAGAATATAATTTTCTCTAACCATTGACATCAGCACTTCCTACTCCAGTTTCTGTTGTTCCATCTAACAATAATTTACCTTTCCATGATATAAATCAATTTCCACCCTTGAGAAAATCAACTCGACAACACAAACAGCCTGGTTATTTACAAGCTTATCATTGCAACTTAGCTACTTTTAAGTCTCAATCATCTACCAGGGATCCTGTTAATATCTCAGGTAATAAACATAGCATTTCTGAAGTACTTTCTTACTCCAGATTATCTGAATCACACAAAGCATTCTCCATTGCTATTTCTTCTGATTTTGAACCTGTCTTTTTTCATCAAGCTGTTCAGCATGCTCCTTGGAGAGCTGCTATGTCTGCAAAATTGTCTGCACTTGAAATGAATAAAACCTGGGTTCTCACAACATTACTACCTAATAAAACTCCCATAGGTTGTAAGTGGGTATATAAAATCAAATACAATTCTGATGGTTCAATAGAAAGACATAAGGCAAGACTTGTTGCTAAAGGTTATACTCAAATGGAAGGCTTGGATTTTTTTGAGACATTTTCACCTGTTGCAAAGATGGTTACTGTGAGGTGTATTTTATCACTTGTTGCAATACATGATTGGCATCTCCATCATTTAGATATTAATAATGCATTCCTATATGGGGAATTAGATGAGGAAGTTTATATGAAGCCTCCCCCAGGCTATCTTAGTAAGGGAGACAAAAGAGTATGTAAATTGCAAAGATCTTTATATGGTTTAAAGCAAGCTTCAAGACAATGGAATTCAAAATTCAAATCCGTGCTGTTTTCAGTGGGTTTTTCTCAGTCCAAAGCTGATTATTCTTTGTTTACTAAGAAGGAAGGAGGATCTTTTGTTGCCTTGTTATTGTATGTTGATGATATCCTCTTAGCTAGTAGTGATTTAGCTGTAAAATCAATAGCTGCTGAGTTTTAAGTTGAAGGATTTGGGGTCTGCGAAATGCTTTCTTGGAATGGAGATAGCTCGGTCGAAAAAAGGTATATCTTTATCTCAAAGAAAATATTGTTTGGAATTAATTTCAGATGTTGGATTACTTACTGCTAAACCAGTCTCATTTCACATGGATCCTCATACAAAATTATCTAAAGATGCTGGTGAACTAGTAGATGATGTTTCAACTTACAGAAGACTTATTAGAAGATTATTGTATTTGACTCATACCAGACCTGACATTACACTTGTTGTACATCATCTTAGTCAATTTTTAGATATTCCTAGAATGCCTTATTTACAAGCTGCTATGAGAATTTTACGATATCTCTTATTTTGAATAAGAGAGAAAGATTTGTTTTCTTGCTTAACTGCTGCTATACTCTGTTACACCTGGGTTGTGGTGGGTGCAGGGATTTCGGTATGTGGCATCAGGCCCCATGGTCAGGTCTTCATACAAGGCTGGTGAATTCTACATCAAGTCCATGATTGATGCAGATCGCGCCTCTTCTTCTTCTTCTTCATCTTCTTCCTCTTCAGTACTCTGAAACCATCACCATCTATTATCTTCTGCTCACTCTGTGTAATTTTGGTAGTAGTGCTCTGTGTTTTCCTTCCTCACTTCCCCCTTTTCCCCACCTTGGGTGACTCAGCAGTGTAACCATATTTAGTCTCAACTCGAAATTTGATTTCAACTTCTTCATTTGGAGACATCACACTGTAATGAGTTTTTGAAATTGGAGTTGAACTTGATGAAGCCTGATTTGGCTATTGAATAATATTAAATATATGAATGCATTAACTGCCATTGATCACATGCAGATGGTCTATAGAAGGCCAGAAGAAGGCTCTCATGCTAGCAAGTCTTTGCATCATGAAGAAGAGGTCTTGCTCCTGTTATCTCATTCAAAATACATGAGCTGTTGAGTTGCAAAAAACATACTTAAAACTGGCCAAAACTATTTTAAGAACGAAAAAACAAAATATTTGTTACTATAACAAATGTATATAATTTTTTAAAAAATTTAAAGAAAAATTATATTGAAACACGATTATCCTGCCAACACATTTTAAGAATAATAAAAAGACAGCAAAACATTTACCATCGTTAAAAGCGATGAATGTAATTTTTAAAAATATAAATAAAAATGCATTTGAAAATAATAAAAAATAATTACTTATTCTATAGATAGATAGGTTTCCAGAAAAGATTACAGGAGAGAGAGAGAGAGAGAGAGAGAGAGAGAGAGAGAGAGATTTATAAAGAAATCGTGAGAGAGATTTATAAAGAAATCGTGCCTTACAATTTATTTTGCTAACGTAAAGATTTATATACTTTCCAAAAGTTGAAAGTTATCTGGCCAACGACTTAAATAAATGATATTTTATTCTAATGTGTCATTTCTAATTAATTAAGCACTAACAACAAGTGAACTTTAAGAGATAAATAAAATGCAAAAATCCATTCAGTTTTGAAAAATAATTATTTTAATTTTACTTTTTTTGTTTTCTAAAGAATTATTTTAAAAATTTATATACTATGGATAGTTGTGGCAATACCACAATTTGAAATAGGGTATGAGATATGAATCATTGGGTCAAAGTCCAAGTTTGATTTGCTAATTATTTGTAATTTTATATTATTTATATCAAATAAATAAACAACGGTGTTTAGGCACTATTTAGTCGTGAAAATAGTTTCATTTTTTTTATTTATAATTTTTAAATAATCACATAAATGCCACATTATTTTTCAATTTTCTATATCTATATAGAAAAGTGGAAAAGAATATATATATTTTTTTTTTTTTGACTTCTTAAAAATTTACGTTCTTAGAATTTAATTTGTGTGATTTTTATACATTGAATTTCTCTCAAATTTACACAAATCCGAATCCACGTCCACAATTCATTATCATAAATGCTATCTTATATAATTAAGGAAAAATTAAAAAATGAGTTTCTTTTTTTGTAATTATTTTGAGAACTCTAAATAAAAAATAAAATACCTATTTTGTAGCTAAACAAACTCTTCATTTTCTACACTTTTAGTATGAACCTTGAAAAACTAAAAAATAAGATGATTTTATATATATATATATATATATATATATATATATATATATTTCTACACTTTTAGTATGAACCTTGAAAAACTAAAAAATAAGATGATTATATATATATATATATATATATATTTTTTTTTTTTTAAAAATCAAGAATCAAGAATTGGAAATGAGAAATGTTTTCCGCAACTAAATGTGTTCCAACTTTTGGTATAGGATTAAAGAATAAAACCGAATTTAGAATGCAGAATACAAAGATATACCATTAAGATACAATTATTTAATGATATTAACTTTTATTTTAAAAGGCATGAAATTGCAATTGGTTTAATTTGTATATATGGAAAACAATTTATATTTTTCCTTTTTAGTTCTTACAAAATTTAATAAAAATAACAGTGAATCCTATTTAAATTTATCTTAGTGAAAAGCTTCTCTAATTTGAAAACATGCATGCACATTAAAGTCTTAAAATAGAAATATTTGATGGCACAAATAAAGGATGACACGAAGTAGGAAAATTGATGGCTAGTTATGGTATGTAATAATTTATAGAAATATTTTTGTAATATCGATAATAAATGTCGATTCAAAACTTCATGACAACTCTAACTCTATATAAACCACATGGCTCACACTCAATTTCATACCAAAATTCATTTTAGAAAGAAAGAGTGGGGGAAAAGAAAGAAAATGATTCTTGCTAAAGCCTTGAAGTTTATGGCCTCCATGGTGAACGGTTCATTGCTCCTAGGAGATTTCAATTCGAAAAATAATGTTGATCATGATCTACTCTTGAAGAAAATGATTCTTGCTAAAGCATAGAGTGCCGGGGAATTCTTGAACAACAATGTTGGTTTGTGTGTTGATGTGAAAAATAATAGTTTTGATTTATATTTTACCAAAATTCATATAAATCAAAATCCATGTTTCATAAAACTCAAAATTCAAGATTTCTCCAAACATAGAGGAAGCACTTTTTAGAATGCATAATAATGAGAGACACCAATAAAATGCAAGTATTTAATTAATGATATCAACTTTTTATAATCTGATCCATATACAATAAAAATTTCAACAAAATATAAGCATTTGTTTAGATAGAATAATTTTTTGTATTATAATTTTCTTCAACATTAGACGAACATTAAATAAAATTTTAGAATCATTACATCACCAATTAATGAATATATAATTCCCATATACATTTCATATTTCAATTTCTTTCAAGTATGGTACCTACCTTATTCACGTGAATCATGTTTTAGTTTTTTTTTTACTAGATATGAGATTGGGAGGAAGATCAATCACTCTAACACTTTGCTACCTCATACTTGAGGACCACATTAATTTCTTTTCAATTATTTAATTATTTTACTATGCTTTTGTTATAAAATATTTATGCGTAAAGAAAACTTTAAATTAGGAGGTGCTTCAGTTAGACCTTGATGAACAAGATTATTCTTCTAATATGTCATTTGATTATATTAATAGATCTTTGTTGAATAAAGACTTTGGGAAAGACTATATGGAATAATTAGTTGGCCATGTGGTAATGGTTGGTCATAATTAGGTCAAAATTAGAAGGTTGTATTGGTCAACTAATAAAATGAAGGTTAATCATTTGATCTGAACTAAAATATGGTATGATAACAATAACAATAACAACAAAACTAAGTCTTACTTTCTCTTAAGACTTACTTTTTGTACTATTATTGAACATGGCATAGCCTTAAGATCAATGAAAATATTAATGGCTAAGGAGATTTTGCCGAGAGCCTCCATAGCTATAGGCAAGCAAGATAAATATTTTTTTTTTCTTTTAAACTATGTTGACCAAGGACTCTCCTATACATCTCAATCACCTTTTTATTTTACTGTGTTTAGTTTATTTTATTATGTTATAATCTGTCATGTTTATTTCCTTTTTTCTTTTATACAAAAAAAAAAAAAAAAAGGAAAAGCCATGAAAATTCTTTTTAAAAAAAAATACAATTTTTTTTTTCAGAAAATAGAAAAAAAGGCAAATTTTCATTTTTCTAAAAAGACTAAAATGCCCTTAGAATAGAAAATTCATCAAAATTGTCAAAAAAAAAAAATCCCAAAATATCCTTTAAAATTCTACTTTTAGACATTTTTGATCACTTTGAATGCATTTGAATGTCCACTTTGGTTGATTAATTGTTTCATGTTCATTTGACGTGTGTGTGTGTGTGAGTCCTTGTGATAAAAATAAAGGGAATGAGGTATTTTAAATCACATTTATCTCAAACCTAAGAGGGTTTATCTAATAAAATCCCCTCTTTGGATGGCTTGTTAGGTTTTCCTTATTTGGAAGGAATTTTGCTTTAATACAGAATATAGTTAATTCATTGGACCTGTCTTTTCCACCTTCTTTCCTCCTACTTGGTAAATCTTCAATACTCTTTTCAATATCATCCTTCTCATCTTTAAGCTCTTCTACTAGATGCTTCTCTTTTCTGACCTCTCTATCCAAGAAAGGTCGCCTGGTTCTTGGCTTATCATCATCATTCTCTTCCACCTTCTGCTTCTTTTGATCATCAAATTCTGAGATGCCAATCCCAAGAGCAGCTCTTAATGTTTCCATCTGCTTCTCTTTCCTAGCAGCAATTTGGTGGGACTGAGTATCTGAAACCCAGAAAAAGCCAAAATACTTAAGTCACATAAATGATCATAAAAGGAAAAGAAAAACAAAGATAACTCAGCCAAAATCAAATTCAAAGCGCACACAGAAAAGATAGAAAATCTTCTCTTCATACGACTAGATATGATTACAGTGAGGATATCATATTAATCTGCCACAAGAATAGTCACATGAAACCAGATCATTAAGGTAGTAAGAGTAAAAAATAGGAAAAAAGACACCTTACCTCTGGTTTGACAAAAAGGCATGATGGATCTCTGATGAAGATTCAAAAATCCCATAAACCTCCCCTTACATTTAATCTATGGGACACTTGTACTCCTCCCCAAGCTTGTCCTTTTGCCAAATAGAAAGGGAAATCTATGTCTTTTTAGCAAACCATAGGGAAAGTCAATGGAATTTTGAAATATCAGAAATGTTAGGGATCTAGGAACAATAATCACATACAAGCAAAATAAGCACACAAAATAAGAACACACGTGGTTCAATCTAATCTGACCTACGTCCACAGAGCACACCAAATATATTATAACCTAGGAAAAAAATAAGAGGAGACACACACTCAACTCAATTCTTCTTACACTTTTTTCTCTCTCACCTTCAGTACGAGAACACTTCTCGCTCACTCATTTCACTATATTCACATTCACGTACAACTGCTTCATTATATAGCTATATTGATTTGATAGGAAAGGAAGGAAGTAATTGGGATGTTTAATGGGTTATTTTAGCACGCGGGCATTATCATTCCAGCGCATGAAAGCTGGCTCCTTCGTAACTCATTTTCATCTACAACTCATCCTCTTCAAGGCCATTTAATTTTCTATTTTCATTTAATCCATTTCTATTTTTTTCGTTTCCATTTCAGTTTAACAATCTCCCACTTGGAGACGGAGATACTATCTCAGCCAGTAAGTATATAGATAATAATGTACTCAAATCTGTTTTCAAACATGAAAACCAACTAAAGTTAAGCACAACTTCAGCTTTTCTATAGTCACCTCCTTTGTCAACATATCTGCTGGATCCCTGCTACCAATATGTTTTTGATTGTAGGACCAACCCAATCAACACACATTGTTTTTGAAACAACTGCAAACACACGTAAGAATAGAGACAGCCAAGCAACATAATCAAATGGAACCCAACCAAGCAGATTAGACATCACTATATGTTTTTCACTCGATATGAAACAAAAAAAAAAACCGCAGACATCACTACTACTTCTTTAATTGTATTATTATGTATTTAAACAATTGTTATTTGATTTGAGGACAATTTGTTTAATTAAGCTTTTAATTTTTTTTAATTTTAAAAATACTGACCAAGCAAGTTGTTGATTTTTTGTTTTCATTTTCTTTTTTAGGATTTTTAATTTCTATTTCTTGTTTTGATTTTCACCAATTACCAAATGGCTCCTTAGGTCTTGATTAGCGAAAAAATGGAAATAATGAAAATAGAAACAAGCATAATTTAAGCATGAGTTCCAAAAAACAATTGAATAAGCAACAGATTATATTAATCTCAAATTACTACTGCTTAAATATATACACAAACAATGAACTTGGATTTATATTCAATAAAGCTCACTGGAAAAATTGAATGATGGTTCTATAAACGAACCTTTGTATGTAGATAAGTTATAAAGAAGTTCAGCTTTACTGAGGTTATGCATAGTTTTACGGGACTTTTATGTGAATTTCATTTCTTATAATTATAGTTTTTCCTCTAATGGAAAAAAGCATAGAAATATACAGAAAAAACTCACTATATGTTTTTCACTCAATATGAAATAGAAAAAATGCATATGCAAAAACTGGATGCTTTAATCGAACCTTAATCTTGCCTAAACTCCATCACAGAAGAGCCAAAGCACACCAATGACACAAACGACCGCAGGATAGAATGACACCAATGACACAAATACTATCAGTCGAACATATCATTTGGGTAACAAAAAAGGAGAAAAATATACCTTGGCTTGCAGTCGATGTTCCCGAGTCGTTCTCGGGCCCTAAGCTTGAAAATCGAGGCCAAAGACTTGCTATCTGATGAGGCGACGAACGGCGAAGGTTGCAAGGTTGCCGGCCTACGGCAGGTTGGAGGCTTGGAGTTGGAGTCGCGTCGTCGTGGCAACTGGAGACTTGAGAATGGCCGAGTAGGGAGGTAGAGCCGCAAAGCAGAGGCAGAGCCGCAGAGTGTCGAGGACTGCCGGACTGGAGAGTGTCCGAGTGGGGAGGGAGGCAAAGCCGCAGCGGCGTAGCGTAGACGATCGAGGTCGAGGACTCGGGGGGATTTGTTGAGATTGAGAGGAAAGTAGGTAGGGGTGGCAAAACGGGTCATAACCCGTTGGGTCACCCGGACCCGTTCGTTTTAAACGGGTTCGGGTTTAAGAAAGTCAACCCATTTAATAAATGGGCGGGTCACGGGTTGACCCGTTTATACATTGATCAGCCGGGTTTGGACCGGGTCACTCAACGGGTGACCCGTTTATTTGGCTCCTATTCCTATATATATATTACACATAAACCTTAAACCCTAAATTTCCTTGTGGCCGCGGCTACCTCCTGCTAGGTTTCACTACCCTCGTCCCTTCTGCTTCGTCGCATGGGAGATGGGTGGCCATCTTCATCAATCATCATCCGGTTGCAGACTTGCACAGTTACAATATCGTTTCCTCTCCCACAAAATCCCAATCCCGACTCCACGGCTTCGCCTCTCTCTCGCAAATAGTCTCTTCTCCTACGGCATATCCTCTCGCCTCTCAAGCCCTCGACTCTCACTCTTTACTCTCTCAATCGCAACCTCACAGCCTCGCAGGTGATAGGTCAGTTCAAACTTTGACTCCGCAGTTCTCCACTCATGTCTGGTCTGATCTGCCAGAATAGATCTGGTCATTCTCGGGACTCGCCGTCGTCTCCATCCCAATTTTCGTCTCCGTCTTCGTCTCCGTATCCAGCTGACTCGTGGTCATACAGGCTTTGCTTGCTTAGTTTACTACTTTACTGAATTTGTTTGAATCTGATAAGTGAGGAAGCCGAGAGAGAGAGAGAGAGAGACTCTGAGAGAGACTGAGTGAGGAAGCTTGATACCCTTTCAACCGTGAGAGTGAGATGTGCTGAAATTTGGTATTTTAATTTTTTAAATAAATAAAAGAGATGTGCTGGGGTTTTAAAATTTTAAAATAATATATATTTTTTTAAATGGGTAACCCGTGATCCGCCCGTTTATTAAACGGGCGGGTTAGGGTTTATATGATTGGCACCCGTTTAACTTCGACCCGTTAAAGACCCGATCCGTTTACGACCCGGCCCGCTGGTGACCCGCCCAGACCCGGCCCGCCCGCCCGTTTTGCCACCTCTAAAAGTAGGAAACCGTAGAAATGCTTCTCACTTGTATAAAGGGAGTTGATCCAGTGGGGTGCAGCCTACTACAACTAGGATAAAGGACCAATCATATCTTAATACATATTAATTATATTGATTTATATATAATTTATATTTAAATTGGTTTTTCAGTTTGGTTCTATTTATGAAACCGAAATTGAATATTTCTCATTTTTTAAAATCGAAATCCGAATACCAAAAATTTGAATTCTTTGTGATTTTGATTCCATTTTCAGTTTTTCAGTCATTTTTGTATACCCGTAGTGGAGCAAGGTGACGTGGCAGGGGTATGAAGGGGGACAACGTAGTGGAGTGCAGGGGGAAGTGGCTTCCTGTGAGTTCTCGAGTGACCAGGCTATGACTATGGGGAAGCAAAGGGAAAGTAGTTGGGGTTAATTTGGGCTTGCTTACAGGCTTGCAAACACCAAAAAGGCCCATAGTGGGCCTTAAAATAAATGCCTGGCCCATATTGGATTGTCACTTAACAGCCCACAATGTGGGCCCATAGTAAGCCCTAATCACATATTAGCCCAAATTAGACTGCAATTTCAAATTGTTGAACCAACTTTGAAATATGCTTAGTATTGCAAGTGAATGCAACTAAAGAAGGTTCAATCCAAACAGCCTAATGATGAAACTTAGGACCATGAATTTCAGACCATAAATTTGGGTTTGTGTGCATTTGGATAAATTTTAATACAACTTTATATTACATCTTATTTAAATATAATACAAATTTAAATTTAAGCTCATACCCAACATTAGGTTATTGCAATTGTAACATATTGTCAAAATAGACAGCCAAGTAATACAAATAATTTTTTTTATATTATATTATTAATTAATGAATATATAATTCCTATATACATTTTCACATTCTATTTTTAAAATAAATATTTCTTTGATTAATGTTTCCATCTCTATCAATTATTATGCTACAATCTTACTCACTCGGGTGAATCATGTCTTAACTTTTTTCTTCCTCTTAAAATTTGAGATTAGCAGGAAGTTCAACTGCTCTATTACTTTGCTATCTCGATCATACTTGTGCACCATATTAATTTCTTCTCAAGAATTTAATTGTTTTTCTATTTTTTATTATAAAATATTTATATGTAAAGAAAACCTTGTGTTTTGAAGATGCTACAATTAAACCTTAGCTCTAAAAAAATATTATTCTTCTAAAATGTTATTTGATTATATTAATAGACTTTTTTAGGACAAAGACTATTGGAAAGGCTATGTGGAACAATTAGTTGGCCATGTGAAATGGTTGGTCCCAATTAGTTGAGAATTAGAGGTGTTCTATGGCCAATTTGTACAATGGAGGTTAATCAACTTTGGTGCATTGACCCCAATACTAATAACATTACTATAACGCCCTGAATCCGAAAACTCGGTCCAGTACGCTATTCTACTTAAATCATGCTCTGTGGAACCCTAAACCCACCTGGTGGGACTTGGGTGCCATGTAATCCATTTTCCTATACCTGTTATTCAATTAACAACTATGTAGCAGAAAACATAACTATAATTCAGAGTTTTCTACATCTATTTACATTTCAAAATAAACTATTCATCCACCTCTATCCACATATATACGTATCTCCAAAAACAAAATCCACAACTTGCAGTATTCATAACTCAAAAAATGTTAGGACCAGAGGAGCCCATGGGTGGATTTGATACACATGGGTGAACACTAACTTGACCCAAAAGTTCAAGCCTATTGGGTCTTGGATCCAACCATATATATAAGCCTCCATCATCCATTCTAATTTTTCAATGTGGGACAAGCTCATAAGTGGAATTCTTAACGATCTACCCCTCACTTATGAGTTCCAATTGCTCCCCCTTGAACAGAAATCTTCTCTCTTCTAAACAATTCTCCAACAGTTGCTCAAGCGGACCTTACCACTAGCGCCTTACGTGCCTCATATTGCATTCCACGTGCCTCCGAACCAATCCTACCTCTCATGTCTTGATCCTATTTGGATCCATCTGCAGCCTAGATGATCCTTATTGGCCTCAGCCAAACACTTGGTCCTCCAACTATTAGCACATCAAGAGAATTAGCTTCCCGTCTTGCCTTTTATGATGTCGCTCACCTAGAGTTATGAACCGTCGACTCTGATACCACTTATTAGGAACCTGTGAGCAGATCGTCACACCACCACCTCCTACTTTAGCTCTGGAGCTTAGGAGATCTACTCGATCCCATGTACCAAACAGAAAGTATATTAATTACTTACTGCCTACAAATGGAGGAGAGCCCGAATGCTATGATAAAGCATGTTAGGTGGCAGATATGAGCAAGTGGGAGATTGCGATGAAGGATGAGATGAAGTCCCTCACCTCCAATAGAACGTGGGAACTAACTGAGTTGCCCAAAGGCCTTCACAACAAGTGGATGTATAGAATCAAAGAGGAGCATGACAGCTCCAGAAGGTACAAGCCTCGGTTGGTAGTCAAAGGCTTTGAATTGAAGGAAGGGATTGACTATACCGACATCTTTGCACCAGTTGTGAAGCTAACAACCATTAGATTAGTCTGCGGGAATCAAGCAGACGGGAAGGTGGTGACTATAGAAAAGTTAAAGTTGTGTTCAACTTCAGTTGGTCTTCATGCCTGAAGACATATTTTGAGCACATCACTTATTCATGATATTGGTTAAGGAGACGTCTCTGTCTCCAAGTAGGATATTGTTGTAACTGAAGTAAGGAGACAGCCAGGAGCTGGAGCTGAGTTGGAAACATGGTCCATTTATCTCTCCATTCATTTTGATTTTATCTTAATGGATGAAACTCCCAAATTTGTAATTTAATGTATTAATTGTGATTTAAATATCATCCCTATGAATAAAGAGCTGAGGAATACAAGAGAGACATAAGTGAGAAGCTCAGAGAGCAGAGAGGAGAAAGAGAGGAGGAAGAGAGGGAGAAAGAGAGTGAGAGTTGTAATTTTTCAGCGAATAGTGAATTTGTGGTGTGTGCTCCGTGGACGTAGATCGATATTGACCGAACCACATTAAATTTCTGGTGTCATATTTTCTGGTTGCTCACAGGTTCCTAACAAAAGACTTGAAACATAAAACATAAAACAAAACTTATACATCCCAAAAGTATCATCAAAATTTATATCATTTTCTTTCTATATCCAAAAATACTATAATAACCCTGAGCTCTCTAAGCTCGATCATGTAGGGTATGCATGGAATCGGGTTTTCCTGGTGCCTATTTGACTATCAAATCAGCCCAAGTAATTGTCATTTAGCGTGGAATCGGGTTTTCCTTCTTTGAATTGAGCTCGTTGATCTCTAGTGCATGGATATGTATTAATATTCATTTCAATGAAAGATTTTGTATTAAAAAGAAAACTCATGCAAAAAATGATAACTTATTTTATACTTAATAATTCAAAAAACTCAAATGTTGATCATTTCTAAAATTATATTTTTATGCATTCTTTTGCTATATTTTTTTTTTCCTCAATTTTCTTGATATGAAATATGAAAATTAAATTCTCTTATATTTCTTTTACTTTTTTTCCTCATTTTTCATTTTCTAAATAGAGCCTAAACAGAAGGTTGTTGTTATCAATTAATTAGTTTATCTAATTGATTAACAATTTCAATAATAATTATTTTAAATTAATATTTAAATATTTCCCACTCAATAAAATAATATAAGATTTCCCTATTTAATTAAATATAATTAGTGTATATTTATAATGTATAATTGTTATATTAATTTATGATAAAAAAATATTTTTAAATAAATTACAAAATGTAATTTATTCTATATGAAAATTTAAATTAATAAATGATTCTTCCCTCCAATAATTCAGAAACAATTTAATTAATCATTATTATAATAAATAAATAATAAGCGGGAAAAAAAAAAATTCTTCGTGCACAGAAAATCTCGCTACACCAAGTAGCGAGATTTGCATACATTCATCTTGACCGTGACACGTGGCAAATCTCACTACTTGAACTAGCGAGATTACGTCAAAGTCGTTTGAGAAATACTTCCCAGAATAGGGTATTATTAAATATATATTTAAAAAAAAAACCATTAAGCTGGGAAAAAACTCGTGTTTAGGCACTATTTAGTCGTGAAAATAGTTTCATTTTTTTATTTATAATTTTTTAATAATCACATAAATGCCACATTATTTTTAAATTTTCTTTATCTATATGGAAAAGTGGAAAAGTATTATTATTTTTTTATATTTTTTACTTCTTAAATATTTACGTATGAGAGTATAAAATTCAAATCTTAGAATTTAATTTGTGTGATTTTTATACATTGAATTTCTCTCAAATCTACACAAATCCAAATCCACTTCCCACAATTCATGTTCATAAATGCTATCTTATATAATTACGAAAAAATTAAAAAATGATTTTCTTTTTTTGTAATTATTTTGAGAACTCTAAATAAAAAAAATAAAAAACCTATTTTGCAACTAAACAAACTCTTCATTTTCTACACTTTTAGTATGAACCTTGAAAAACTAAAAAATATGATGATATTTATATATTTTTTTTATAAAAAAAAAATCAAGAATCAAGAATTGAAAATGAGAAATATTTTCCACAACTAAATGGGTTCCAACTTTTGGAATAGGATTAAAGAATAAAGACGAATTTAGAATGCAGAATACAAAGATATACCATTAAGATACAATTATTTAATGATATTAACTTTTATTTTAAAAGGCATGAAATTACAATTGATTTAATCTGTATATATGGAAAACAATTTGTATTTTTCCTTTTTAGTTCTTAAAAAATGTAATAAAAATATCAGTGAATCCTGTTTAATATTTATCTTAGTGAAAGCTTCTCTAATTTGAAAACATGCATGCACATTAAAGTGATATTTGATGGCACAAATAAAGGATGACAAGAAGTAGGAAAATTGATGGCTAGTTATGTGTCACGGGCTAAGCTTGTTCAGGGCATTATGCTTGCCTATGACCGCTTATTTCGTGTGTTTGGGATGGGTTTCCATCATGTAAATACTAGTGTATGGTTATTTTCTAGTATTTATTTCATTGTAAGCCAAATAAGGCAGTATGACTCCTCGGTCACTTTGATGTTTCCTAGTGTTAGAGTGAGAATGGCCTAGAAAGCTCTTTAGAGGAGGGTGAGTGTTCATCAATCATTGTAAAACTCACTAGCAATTGTCAACGTGCTTAGCCTACTTGCCTCCCTTGATAAGTACAACATGTCAACGGAGGATTTGTTAATGAATTACGTTTGCTTCAATATTTACTGCTTAGTTGCCACGGCTTTCATGAATTGATTATTATTTCCGCTGCTATCTGATTGAATGTTAATGAAAGTGCTTCGTGGATGAATGTTGGTAAACAAAAGGCTGGCTAGTTAAGCAAGAGTGCTTTAGCTAGCGCCGCACGGCCCTTCACAACGGTGTGAAAAAGGCGGACCGTGACATTTGGTATCAGAGCCCAAGTCGGTGACACTTGGTGAGAGCCCAAGGTTGAGTTGCTACGTGAATTTGATTGCCTTCGTTGTTGGGTTTGGGAAGCTTTGGTAAGTGACCATGGCACCAAACACTACTGAGAGGATCAACGTGCTGGAAGCACAGGTTGAAGAGTCAACCAACACTATGGCCGCGGAGGTGGCCCAGATGAGAGAACTTGTTGATGAAGTGAGGGGATCACAAAAACATCAAGCAGGTTTGATAGGCGACATGTCAGAGGACTTTCGCCACACTGTGGAAACTTTGCAAGCTCGGATGGCAGATCTGGATGCAAAGGTAAATGTGATGGTTCTTGCTATGGGAAACTCCAACACTCTGGGAGTTAGCAAGACCAAGGTGCCAGAACCCAGGACATATGGGGGTGCCCGAGATGCCAAGGAGTTAGAGAACTTCTTGTTTGATGTGGAGCAGTACTTTCGCGTTGTGAGGATGGCCTCAGAACGGGCATAGGTGGATATTGCGACCATCTACTTGGTTGGTGATGCCAAACTGTGGTGGCGTACCAAGTACAGAGAAATTGAGAATGGAAACTGTGTGATTGATAGTTGGGCAGACTTGAGGAGAGAGCTCAAGGCCCAATTCTTTCCTAAGAACGTTGAGTATAATGCAAGGAGAAAACTGAGAGATCTCAAGCATACGGGGTCAATCAGTGAATATGTGAAACAATTTTCTGCTTTAATGTTGGATATTCGGGATATGTCGGAGAAGGACAAGTTGTTCTATTTTCTAGAGGGGATGAAACCGTGGGCAAGAACTGAACTTCATAGGCAAAGGGTTCAAAACTTGTCAACTGCACAAGCGGCTGCAGAGCGCTTGACAGACTACGCTGGTGATGAGACCACTTCGTCCAAACGGTTTGGCGGAGAGGGAAACAGTGGAAAGTCTTTCAAGAATGGCAAACCCAAGAGTGGGGGAGCCGACTCTAAATCATCAACCTCACAGGAAGCTTCGTCGTCTCAAGGGTTCAACACACCAAATGGAAAGGGGAAAAGTAAAATTGAGTGTTTCTTGTGTCGAGGTCCTCATAGAGTTTTTGAGTACCCTCACAAAGCATCACTTAATGCCTTACAGGCTTCCATTGTAGAACAGGCAGTGGAAGACGATGGGGAAGAGGATGATGCCCCAAGGGTGGGTTCAGTGTGGTTGGTGAACGCATTGGAAAAGCAGGCAAAAACACCGAAAGTTACACGAGCAAAAGGGTTAATGTTTGTGGACTTGAGGATAAATGGGAAGAGTACTCGCGCTATGGTGGATAAGGGAGCTACTCATAATTTTGTTTCGCAGTTGGAAGCAGGAAGACTCAACTTATCCTTAGAGAAGGATATAGGACGCGTGAAAGCAGTTAACTCTATAGCCCAGCCTACTCTGGGAGTAGCCAAGCAAGTGGTTATAAAGCTTGGACAGTGGGAAGGTCATGCGAATTTCACAGCGGTACCATTGGATGACTATCCAGTCATTCTAGGAATGGAGTTCCTAATGGGGACGAGGGCAGTGCTGATGCCTTCGGCTGGTTCCCTGTGTCTGATGGGACATCACTCGTGCATGGTGCAAGTCGTTGCAACGAAAGGAGACGAAGGGAAGTCCCTTTCAGCCATACAACTCAATGAAGGATTGGGTCAGGGTGAGCAGACACGTCTAGCCACGGTGGTGGTAGACAAAGAAGTAGGCCAAGAGCTGGAGCCTACGACCATCCAAGCGGTGTTGGATGAGGATAAGGAGGTGTTGCAGGATAAGCTGCCTCACAATTTGCCTTCACGACGGACTGTGGAGCAAGAGATCAAGTTGTTATCAGGAGTGAAACCACCTGCTAAAAGGTCATGTTGGATTGCGCCTAGAGAGATAGTAGAGTTGGGGAAACAGCTTGATGAAGTGGAAGCGGGATGTGTTCGCCCTTCCAAAACACCGTTGGGAGCATCGGTGTCGTTTCAGAGGAAACATGAAGAGCATCTACGCAAGGTATTCGACAGGCTGAAGGGAAACAGTCTGAATTTGAAGAAGGAGAATATCTCTTTCGCTCGGCGGAGCAACAAATTCCTTGGTCAAGTCGTTGAACAAGGTCGTATCCGGAGGGGTATGGAGAAGGTAAGGAAGATTCAAGAACGGAAGATCCCCACAACAGTGAAGGAGTTGCGTTCCTTTCTTGGCCTTACTAGTTTCTACAGGAAGTTCGTTAAGGGGTATTCGCGGAGAATGACTCCAATGACAGGACTACTGGGGAGGTATTATTGGCCGCACACGCGGGATGATGTGGTTGATTATACCAAAACTTGTCTCACTTGCCAACAAGACAAGGGGGAGCGGAAGAAGTATGGTACTTTCATGGCCGCACCAAAGTACTGTTCGGCAGAGGGGACAACACAATTGTTCCTTGTGACTATTGTGAA
Organism: Malania oleifera; assembly: GCF_029873635.1. Taxonomy (NCBI): domain Eukaryota; kingdom Viridiplantae; phylum Streptophyta; class Magnoliopsida; order Santalales; family Ximeniaceae; genus Malania; species Malania oleifera. Next base: position 64,685,950 of record NC_080428.1, read on the forward strand.
ACATTGGGGTGTTCCCCAAGTTATTATTTGTGACCAAGATTTAATGTTCACTGACAACTTCTTAACAGAGTTTTTCAGGATATTCAGGTCACATCTTGACATCTCTTCGAGTTATCATCAACAGACAGACGAACAGATGAAGAGATTCAGAGAGCTACTAGATGAGTACTTGTGCCATTGTGTCAACGACAACTAGAAGAATGGCGTACAACTACTTGATGTGGCTCCGTTCTGTGGCAATGCCCAAAGGTGCTCAACAACCAACAAGAGCCCTTTTGAGCTTGTTACAGGCCAACTGCCGCTGTTACCTCACACAGTGGGCGAGCCGTACAGACGAAAGAGTCCCAGGGCGTACATCTTCACCAGCGAAGGGAGAAAGAATGCAGAGTTTGCCCAAACCTATCTGGAGAAAGCTTCTAAGCAGATGAAGAAGTGGGCAGATTAGGAGAGAAAACCGCAATTTCATGTCAATTGCCTCAAGCCATTCAACGCCAACACCAACGACCTGAGCAGAAGTCAGTCAAACAGCGCAGAGTTGAAGACAGTGCAACCTGACAGACAGAATGTTAAAGAGATCCTTGCAGACAGAAAGCTCATATCCTCAAGGAAGAAGCGGCAGAAGTTCCTAGTGAAGTGGAAGTGCCTTGATGACAAAGAAATCAGCTGGATTTCTGTGGAAGATTTGAAGCCATTCATGGACAAAGTTGAAGTGTACCTATCGCCAAAAGTCTACGAGGACGTCGACCGCATAAGTGGGGGAGAATGTCACGGGCTAAGCTTGTTCAGGGCATTATGCTTGCCTATGACCGCTTATCTCGTGTGTTTGGGATTTGTTTCCATCATGTAAATACTAGTGTAGGGTTATTTTCTAGTATTTATTTCATTGTAAGTCAAATAAGGCAGTATGACTCCTCGGTCACTTTGATGTTTCCTAGTGCTAGAGTGAGAATGGCCTAGAAAGCTCTTTAGGAGAGGGTGAGTGTTCATCAATCATTGTAAAACTCACTAACAATTGTCAACGTGCTTAGCCTACTTGCCTCCCTCGATAAGTACAACATGTCAACTGATGATTTGTTAATGAATTACGTTTGCTTCAATATTTACTGCTTGGTTGCCACGGTTTTCATGAATTGATTATTATTTCCGCTGCTATCTGATTGAATGTTAATGAAAGTGCTTCGTGGATGAATGTTGGTAAACAAAAGGCTGGCTAGTTAAGCAAGAGTGCTTTAGCTAGCGCCGCACGGCCCTTCACAATGGTGTGAAAAAGGCGGACCGTGACATTATGGTATGTAATAATTTATAGAAATATTTTTGTAATATCGATAATAAATGTCAATTCAAAACGTCATGACAACTCTAACTCTATATAAACCACTAGGCTCACACTCAATTTCATACCAAAATTCATTTTAGAGAGAAAGAGTGGGGGATAAGAAAGAAAATGATTCTTGTTGAAGCCTTGAAGTTTATGGCATCCATGGTAAACGGTTGATTGCTCTTGGGAGATTTCAATTGGAAAAAGTTTTGCTTGAAGCTGAAAGAAGAAAGGAAGAATTTTGTTTGTGGCAAGTCACTCAACATTACTTAGATTCGTCATAAACTAAGATATTATTTTTCTTTTTCATAATCTTGAAAATAATGTTGATCAAGATAGTTTGTATCTGCTTTATTAACGTGTTCTTGCAGTGTATTTAATTTTTAATGTCTCATGTATGTTTTATAATCCTATGTTATAGTACTTAAATCTATGTTCCCCAATAAAATGCAATTATTTAATTAATGATATCGACTTTTTATAATCTGATACATATACAACAAAAATTCCAACAAAATATAAGCATTTGTTTAGACTTAGATTAGATTTGAAATTTGGATTTCAAATATTTGGTTTTAAACAAATGGTGATATTGGATTTTAAACTGGGATAATAATAATAATAATAATAATAATAATAATAATAATAATAATAATAATAATAATAAGAAGAAGAAGAAGAAGAAGGTAAATTCCCAATAAGGAATGTTGGGTCGTCTTTAATCCCGATAGCAAGATGGATCATAGAAGCTTAGTGAAAATATGTTTTTCAGATTTTACACATTACTATTCCAAAAGTAAATGACAATGTTGTTGTTTTTTTATTATCTGAAAATATGGAAATAAAAAAATAAATAAAAATAATAATTTTTCAGAGATGAATTCAACAAACCCATAATTTCCTTCTTTTTTTTTTTTTTTTATTTGCCGGGAAGAACAGTCCCTAAATTACTTAATCCAAGACTCAAGATCTTCCAGAGTCATGCAGCAATTCACTAAATTAAAAATTGTTTGGAGTGCACATTTTGTATAGGTCATGTGTTACGCACATACAAGCGCATATAGGCAAAATATTGTAATTAAAATTTTAATAATAAAATTAGGGTCATTTTAGGAATAACGAGAAGAAAAACATTGACCAAAAATTAGCTCTCATTCTCTTAAATAATAGTTGAGATAAGTTCGGTGTCAATCCAATATTTTTGTTATATTATGACCTCGTCACAAACCCTATAAAACTTAAGATATTAAATTTTATACGGAGGAAAAAGTTCTTCCTTTTTTTTTTTTTTTTTTTGCGTAGAACTCAAATTTTCATTAAAAATAATAATAATATAAATTTTGTTTGGATGTAAACATCCTTTACTAATTGAAGTTGAGTAAATATTAAGAAAGAGACAAGATTTATTTCCTGTATTCTAATTTTCTTCAACATTACACGCACATTAAATAAAATTTTAGAATCATTACTTCACCAATTAATGAATATAAAATTCCCATATACATTTCATATTTCAATTTTAAAATTAATATTTCTTATATTGACATTTCCATCCCTTTCAATTATGGTACCTATCTTACTCACACGAATAATGTTTTAGGGTTTTTTTTTTTTTTTTTTCTAGATCTGAGATTGGGAGGAAGATCAATCACTCTAGCACTTTGCTACCTCATACCTGAGGACCACATTATTTCTTTTCAATTATTTAATTATTTTACAATGCTTTTATTATAGAATATTTATGTGTAAAGAAAACTTTAAATTTGGAGGTGCTTCAATTAGACCTTGTTAGCTTTAGTGTATTTCCAAGAAAGGGGGGGGGGGTGAATTGGGTATTTAAAAAATTTTACTTATGTTAAACCAGATCAACAGTATTATGAAACCCAAGGTCTGTCTATGCAAAAATAAACTCAATCATTCACAATAAAACATACACGTGTTGTCAATAAATTACGGAAATGTAAATAACACGCGCGATATGTTATCGGGGTTCGGCCAACTGTGCCTACATCCCCGCCTCTAGCTTGCAAGCCTGAAAATTCCAATAATGCTCACTTAACGGGTGAAGTGGTACCTAATACAATCAGGTCAATTAGCACAGGGTTAACCTCAACCTTTACAAATCTCCTTGCGGGGCGAAGAAGGCCCTCACAATCCTTACGGGTTGGATAATAGCCTCCTTAGGCCATGCCTGTAATACAACCGAACTATAATACAAACTGTGTACAATATAATGCTTCTTCGATAAGTAGATATATACCAATACAAATCAATCAAATGTACATCAACTCTATAGGTAAATGTAAACTCAGTGATGTATATTTTTGTGCAAACTACACTCAACAAGATATGATCGCAAGAATGCTCAAGAGTGTTCTAATCAAACTATTTCTTTGAAACAAGCTATATCAAATCTCAATAATGAATCAAAGTTTCAAAGATGATGCAACAATCTATAAATCAACTCAAAAATATTTTCTTCAATGAAATATGCTCAAGAGTTGTTTGAAAGAATAATATAGCTTGTTAAAAATATTTTGCACAACAAAATCAAGTTATAAGAATCTTTGCAATGACAATGCAAAGGTCCTTAAGCTACTAGGTTTTTTCCAACACAAGATTTATTAAATAAAATCTGTGGGAAAACCTTGCTTAACTCCTCAAAATTAATATCAATCAACCAAGCATACTAAGCAATAACCCAAGAAAGAACTCTCACAAAACTAAGATTAATCAATAGAATGAAAGTATGAGAGTGTTTGAAAGTATTATAGGCAAAATAAGATTTTGAGTTTAAGAGAATTTTGGCTAATGATTTTTCTTAATCTCTCCTTAATCCACACAAATGAACCTATATTTATAGGTTAGGGTTATAACCGTTTGGGACTTGTTGGGAATTCTTAGAAAAGTTTCAAATCGTTTAAACACAATTAACACAAATTAACTCGTATTTACTTCAGTTAAAATTTTTTTAACCTAGTGACGTTCGGGTGGCTGAACCATGGTTCGGTTGCCCGAACAGACACAATTATAAATGTCCTTTAAATTAGTTCGACAGTTCAAGTCCCAGTTCGGTGGCCCGAATCAAAGCTAGAAACATTTCTTCTGTCATAGGTTCGGTAGCCCGAACTCATGTGTTCAGTTGCTCGGGCCATTTTTGAATGTAGTTCCTCAGTGGCCCGAGTTGGTGAGAGGTCCTTTTCAAGTGGTTTGGGAGCCCATGGAAGATATGCACAAAATGGTTCAATCGCCCGAGAGCCTAAGTCAACTGTCGACTTCTCAATAGTTTGGGTGCCCGAGGAGTTTTGAACTCCTGGGGTTCGGTCGCTCGAGCTCTCTCAAACTCCCTAATAATATTCAATTTTAATGCATTTTTAACACTCCTCAATTTTGTATGATATATGTGCGTAAGTTTTGGAACCTAAAGTCATACTAGGTATCTTTTTCCCAATCTCTATCACCCATATCCACTGGTTTATTATCTAAAGCAATATCCAATTCTAGCTGATACAGGATGTCCATCACCTCACATTGCCATATACCAAAATTATTGGTACCATCAGATTTTTCCACCTCAAACCGAGCATTAGCTATCGTATTTGACGATGATGTCGAAGCCAAAGGGGTTGGAGTTCGTGTGGATAGAGTTTCTTCTACTACTACACAAGTTTCTGTCATCTTCTATATATTCAATAGCAACCCACAAAGCAAAAGGCCTATGATGAATAGTATGTACTAACTATGTCTACTCTATTTTATTCTATGAAATTTTACTTTGACCAGGCCGACCTCTAGGGAGCGACTGAGCCGCAATGGTCTCTGAGCATTCGCTTAGATAAGGTTTTTCTTAGGCATCAAATACGGAATCAAGAATCCTAACAGAGGAACGCCTCTGTATCGACATTATTCAGCCTATCTCTGATACAAATTGTTGTGTCGGGCACCCCACTTGTGTCAAATATCAATACTACAACTAATGCTATTGGATATATAAAAAGTAAACAATACAGAAATTAATAATAAAAGACAGTAAAAAAACAAGACAAGAATTTAACAATGTTCGGTACAGAATTACCTACGTCCTCAGGCGCCGACGATCAATCCACTACTTCTTGACAAAGTATAACTTTGAGGTGTGTTTTACAAATGGAGAGGTAAGCTATTCATATAACTTTAACCTCAAGTCCAAAAAACACTTCTCACCCATGTGGAACAAACAAAAAAAAGTTCAAAACAATTTTTCTACCAATGTGGGACAAAAAAACAACACATATTATGTGACAACCTGAATAAAAATGGTATTTAAAATAATAAAGAAGAGGGGAATTATCAAAGGCCTCATCGACGAACACAAGGGATTCGTTGACGAAGGCATAAGAGGGTCTCGTCAACGAAGCCATATTTCGTCGACGAGGAAATACCGAGAGAGGTTTTTGAGTAGACTGAATTTCATCGACGAGGAGTGGATTTCTTCGAAGAAATTATTGAAGGACTCGTCAACGAGATGACGTGGCTCATTTACGAATCCAACCCTATAAATATCAAAACTCTGGATTTTAACTTCAAAATTAAGCAAACTCTCTCCCTCTCTCTCCTCCCTTCGGCTCCCTCTCCTTCTTTCTTCGATTTTGGGCTGGATTTACTCCGGTTCGACAATCTGAAGCCACCACGATGCTCTTGGGCAAGTTCTCTCCAAATCTGCTAAAGCGAATCGTTGGTGAAAGCAAGTTGGAATTCATCACTGAGTTGAAGTAAGGCTTTTTAAGCCAAATTTGGTCTTACGATAGTTATAGGAAACAATATACACGTGGAAATACTGAAATTTAATACTATGAGTTTTCATTTTCAGGGTGTTGATCAGGAAATCCTACGGGTGTGAGTTCAAAATTTATATGGGCTTTCTCAGTAGCCAGGTAAGGGAATAAACTAAAGCAGTTAATTTTCAAGCAAATTACTATTATTTATGAGCAAATTGATTTTCTGAAAAATATGTACGATATTTGAATATTATGGAATAAATGCACGTTTGGGAAAAATACTGTTTTTATACTGAAACGTGTATATATGTAGGAGATGTCAGATATCATGATTTTTAGAATACAATGTATGATTTTATACAACAAATGTGTGACATGAATATTATTTTACGTGAAGAAATATTATGATATGATAATGATATGAATGAAGTATGGTTTGAGAAATTATGAAAGTATACAGTATATTATGATGTTGACAAATACATGATAAATTGATTATTTTCAGAATGACGTATTTGTGTATGATTTCAGCACGAGGCCGTATTTATGTATGATTTCGGCGTGAGACTGTATTTATGTATGATTTCGGTGCGAGGCCTTGTATATATGAAATAATTCCGACGTGAGGCCGTGTATATATGAAATGATTTCGGCACGACGTCGTATTTATGAAATGTTCGGCGCGAGACCGCAGTTATGAAATTATGAAAAATGTTATATTATCATATATTATATGTTATTAGAACCAGAATGTTAGTTTAGTTTAGTTCAGGAGCACGGTACCGTAGCTATATATAAATCAGATATCTATGTTTACATTAGTGCTAACCACCCCACGAGGGGGTGGGAGATGGATAGTCGATGTGGCTTTCAGTAGAGTGTGGACGCCCACTTGGCAGTCTGGACTAGGGTATGACGGACCCATCGTACTTACAGACATTTTTGACTCTGCAGTGGTCGGCCAGCCATTGTCGGGTCCTGCCTTCGAACTGCACAACCCGTCATGGAGGGTAACACATGACATCAGCTAACTATTCATCCTAGGTATGTTTTCAGTGTTATCAGTTATAACAGATGTTTTATGAACGTATGATTTATTAATAAATATGAAAGTATATGAGGATTCAGTATAATATGATGAATGTTTACAGACATATGAAATGTACTGTATATCTATATTACTATTAAATGTTCATGTTTCCATACAGTTGTATTTAGTTTATTTCCTTTACTAAGAAGTGTCTCACCCCCGAACTTTATTAATTTTCAGGAGACCCTGAGAGACCGGCGGGTCGTGGCCGCTGTTGAGTTTGTCGAGTTATCCCGTTAGGAGGGTAAGTCTTATACTAGGATCAGTAAATTTTTGTTGTATGATCCTAGGGTTGTTTTGATATTTTAGAGATTGTATATAAATACTGTATTTTGAGAATGAAGTAGACTCTGGTATTATGTAATTAGTGGTTTGACAGATGGATTTTATTTTTACTGCTGCTTAGGTTTCCGCTGTGTATGTCAGGTTATCCCCGCTACCTACGGGTTCAAGTTGATGTTGTTATTATTTATGTTTGTTTTGTGATAAGTGAAGGGGGTCATTACAGTTTGGTATTAGAGCCTAGGATACTAGGTTATGTAGACTCTAGAGTGCAGCAATAATAATACCAGAGTATAGGATAAGGGAATTTGAGGTCTAGTTTTGTAGTCTACTTCCGTGGTGGTTTGTGTGATTTTCCAGGGGTGATGATTTCAGGAAAGTCATGGTAAACTATCGTCGGTTTGGGTATCTAGGTTGCAGGATTGATCCTTGAATTAAGATTAGGAGAGATGAATTAATTAGGAGAATATATTTTATGAGTTGGATGATATGTATAAGGAAGGGGATTCTGAGTTGAGTTATTTGCTTTTTAGGATGGACCCTGGTGGCAGTAGTGCCCACGCTAGTGGGAGTGAGGGTGCTGGACCCTCAGGCGCTGCAGATAGTGATTCAAATACCAGTTTACGCAGCGTGGCATAGCAGTTATGGCAGAAATTGCTAGGAGTTCGAAGGAACAGGGTCGTCCACATGTAGGCCACGGTAGCTCGATTAAAAAGTTTATTAAGATGAATCCTCCAACTTTCTCAGAGGGAACAGATCCTGTAGTCGCAGAAAACTAGGTGCGGAAGATAGAGAAAATATTTGTAGTGTTGCAGTGTTCAGAGGAGCAGAGGGTGCTGTTTGCTACCTATAAACTTATTGGAGAGGCTGAGAGATTGTGGTCGACAGTGAGACTTTTAAAGCAGCAAAGGACAGTACCTATGGAGCTGACATGGGAGCGGTTTAAAGAAATATTCTTCGACAGGTATTTTCCAGCCTCGTCTAGGGAGGCTAAGATTGAGGAGTTCCTAAATCTGAAGCAGGGACAGCTGTGAGTGTAGCAGTACGCTGCGAGGTTCATCGAGCTGTCTCACTTCGCCCCGTACATCATTCTAGATGAGGTGAAGAAGGAACGACAGTTTGAGAAAGGCCTGAGGAGAGAAATATATAAGAAGGTATTGATACTAAAGTTGCAGGACTTCGCCGAGCTGGTTGACTGAGCCACTATAGCAAAAATTGGTGATCAGTTGGAGGCCGAGGAGTAGAGACAGAAGAAGAGATCCACACCTTCCGATTCCCAATAGGGAGTCAGTCGTGCTTTGCGGAAGAGAGGTGGCTATTATAGAGATCGGAGACAGGAGACCAGGAATCGCGGTTTCGAGGGTGTGCAACCATCTCTAGCTTGCCCATCTTGAAGGAAGAGACACTTGGGGAAGTGTCGCACTAGGTGAGGTGTCTACTACAGGTGCAGGGAGCCAGGACATATGATGAGGGAGTGTCCGACACAGATTGGTGTTGCTCCTGCTCCTAGATTTGCTCGAGGAGGCTACTAGGTGCCACGTGGAGGCCAGTAGAGGAATATGGCCCCAGCTAGGGTTTTTGCTTTGACGCTAGGTGATGCTGAGACAGCCGACGACAAGGTGACAAGTACGATTAATAGGTTTTCATTTAAAGTTATTGTACTTTTTGATTCTGGTACCACACACTCGTTTGTGTCCTTGGGGTGTGTTAAATTATGTGGGGCGAAAACGCAATCATTAGATGTTGAACTATTAGTGGCTACACTGACCGGGTCAGTGATGAGATGTGGTAGGATGCTCCGTGGTTGCCCAGTTGATGTGCAAGGTAGAATTTTATCTGCTGATTTAGTGGTGTTGGATATGCACAGGTTTGACATCATCTTCGGCATGGATTGACTAACAGCTAATTTTGCTATTATAGACTCTCGTGCTAGAGAAGTGATATTCAGACCCCTAGGGAAACCAGAATTTAGATTTACAGGGTCACGAGTACAATCTTTACCTCAGATGGTCTCAGCTATTCAGGCGAGGAGACTGCTCCAAAGAGGCTGTCAGGGATTTGTGGCTTTTGTGAAAGAAATGTCAAAAAATGAAGTGAAGCTTATCAATATGCCTGTGGCGAAAGACTTTACAGATGTGTTTCCAGATGAATTACCGGGTTTTCCACCTGATCGAGAGGTAGATTTTCTCATTGATCTACTTCCAGGTACAATGCCGATTTCTAAAGCACCATATCGAATGATGCCAGCAGAGTTGGCAAAACTGAAAGATCAGTTGCAGGATTTGCTTGATAAGGGCTTCATACGACTCAGTGTATCTCCGTGGGGAACTCCAGTGCTGTTCATAAAAAGGAAAGACGGGTCTATGAGGATGTGAATAGACTACAAAGAAATTACTAAATTGACTATCAAGAACAAGTATCCTCTACCCCGTATAGATGACTTATTTGACCAGCTCCAGGGTACATAGGTGTATTCCAAGATCAATCTTATGTCAGGCTACCATCAGGTAAAGGTGAGAGCAGAGGATGTGTCAAAGACGGCTTTCAGGACCAAATATGAGCATTATGAGTTCCTTGTTATGCCATTTGGTCTGACGAATGCTCCTGCGATATTTATGGATTTGATGAATAGGATTTTTCATCCATATTTAGATCAGTTTGTGGTTGTTTTTATTGATGATGTACTGGTCTATTCAAGGAGCTATGAGGAGCACGAGATACATTTGAGGCAGGTCTTACAGATGCATAGGGAGAATAAGTTGTATGCAAAATTCAGTAAATGTGAATTCTAGCTCGAGAAAGTTGTGTTTTTGGAGCATGTTATCTCAGGAGACGAAATTTCTGTAGATCCCAGTAAGATTGAGGCGGTAGTGATTTGGGCTAGATTGAGGAACGTTTAAGAGATCAGGAGTTTCTTAGGGTTAGTTGGATAAAACCGTTGTTTTGTTGAGGGATTCTCAGCTTTGTCAAGACCTCTGACACGACTAACTAGAAAGAATGCTAGATTTAAATGGGATGATAGCTGTGAGTAGAGTTTTCAGGAACTAAAGCAGAGGTTAGTCACAGTGCCTGTATTGATCATCCTGTTTGGGGGTGAGGGTTATGATATCTACAGTGATGCGTCCTTAAAGGGACTTGGCTGTGTGTTGATGTAACATGGCAGGATAGTGGCGTATGGGTCTAGATAGTAGAAAGAGTACAAAAAGAACTACCCTACCCACGATCTTGAATTAGTTGCAGTGGTACACACATTAAAAATTTGGAGGCATTACCTGTATGGCAAGTAGTGCGAGATTTTCTCGGACCACAAGAGCTTAAAGTATTTCTTCACACAGAAGGAGTTGAATATGAGACATAGAATGTGGTTGGAGTTAATTAAATATTTTGACTGTACTATCAATTACCACCTAGGGAAAGCAAATGTGGTAGCTGATGCACTGAGTAGGAAGTCTGGGGTACCAGCGTTGGCAGCTATGGAGATCCAGCGTCTGATTATAATGGATCTGGAGAGACTCGACATTGAATTGATAGAGAGTAATACTCCAGTATGTATCGCCAGCCTAGTGGTACAACCTACTCTGCAGGAAAGAATTAAAGCCACCCAGAAAGAAGATCCAGAATTGGTAGAGGTAGTGAACAGAGTGCAGAGTGGTCAGGGCGAGGAATTCTGCATTTCAGATGATGGAGCTTTGCATTTCCATTCCACACTTTGTGTTCCTGTTGATGCTGACATTAGGAGGACTATTTTAAAGGAGGCTCACAGATCCTTGTATACGGTTCATCCCGGCAGCACGAAAATGTGTAGAGATCTGCGAGAGTTTTACTGGTGGAGTGGTATGAAGAGGGAGATTACCGAGTATGTAGCTCAGTGCTTGACGTGTCAATAGGTAAAAGCTGAGCACCAACGGCCAGCAGTTCAGTTGCAGTCATTATTTATCCCAGAGTGGAAGTGTGATCATATATCCATGGACTTTGTTTCAGGGCTACCGTCGACATCCCATGGCCAAAATGTGATTTGGGTGATAGTAGACCGGTTGACTAAGTCCGCCCATTTTCTCCCTATCAAGATCAGCTATCCCCTCAGCCGATTGACAGAGATTTATGTCCAGGAGATAGTTCGATCTCATGGAGTGCCAGTATCCATAGTGTCATATCGAGACCCGCAATTCACGTCACGATTTTGGAGGAGCTTGCAAGAGGCTCTGGGGTCTCAGTTATCGTTTAGAACGACATTTCATCCTCAATCAGATGGACAGACTGCGAGGACGATACAGATACTAGAAGATATGTTCTAAGCGTGTGTATTAGACTTTGGGGGTAGTTGGACTCAGTTCATGCCGCTGGTAGAATTTGCGTATAATAACAGCTACCAATCTAGTATTGGCATGGCACCATTTGAGGCTTTGTACGGTAGGAGATATCGATCTCCTTTATATTGGGATGAGATGGGTGAGCGGCGAGTTGTGGGACCAGAGCTGGTACAGCAGGCGTATGATAAAGTTCGACTTATCCGGGAAAGAATCAGTGCAGCTCAGAGCCGACAGAAAAGTTATGCCGATAATCACCGCAGGAATTTAGAATTTGATACTGGTGATCATGTGTTTTTGAAGATAGCTCTATTAAAAGAAGTTATGAGGTTTGGTAGGAAAGGTAAACTTAGCCCTAGGTTTATCGGTCCGTTTGAGATTTTAGAGAAAATGGGGCCGGTAGCCTATAGGCTAGCTTTGCCACCTACACTATCCAGGATGCACGACTTATTCCATGTATCTATGTTGAGGAAATACGTCACAGATCCTTCTCATATTATCAGTTATGGTGAGTTAGAGCTCAGTGACTCGCTAGTCTATAAGGAAGTACTAGTGCAGATTCTAGACTGGAAGGAACGGGAATTACATAATAAGAAAATTCCTCTGGTAAAGGTTTTATGGAGGAATCAAGCAGTAGAAGAGGCTTCTTGGGAGCTCGAGGAGCATATCAGACAAAAATACCCACAATTATTCCAAGAAGTCCATATGTAAATAAGAAATGTGAGTAAATATGTTGTGATGACCCAAAAATATATATATATATATATATATATAATTAAAGTACAATAATAATAAAATAATAAAAATGGTCATTAAGTTAATATCAATACAGAAGTGTTTTTTTGTAGGATCCTTGATTCCATGTTTGATGCCTAAGAAAGACCTTGTCTTAGAGAGTGCTCAGAGACCATTGCGGCTCAGTCGCTCCCTGGAGGTCGGTCTGGTCAAAATGGAATTTCATAGGATAAACAGGATAGACACTGTTTGTACACGTAAATAAGTATATATGCATAAAATAGTGTTTTGACAGACATAATTTGTAAAAAATACATAATAAGATGATAATAATATAAGTATCATATGTGGGGCCCACAAGACTATGTGGGGTACACATGAGTCCCGAAGCCACAAGACACTGTTTATATACGTAAATAAGTACATAAAATAATGTTTTGACTGGTATAATTTATAAAAATATATGATAAAATAATAATAATATAGGTATCCTATGCGGGGCCCACATGAGTCCCGAAGCCGTATGGAGGTTTACACGAGTCTCAAAGCTATGTAGGATGCATAAAATCGTATAAGAATTATTCGAGTTACGTAGGATCCATTCGGGTCTCGAAGTTGTGTGGGGCCCACAAGACCATGTGGGGTCCATATGAGTTTTCAAAATTTAAATTTAATTCTTGTTCAAAAATAAATAAATACTAAAAATAGTTTTAAAGTAATAACAATGATAATAATAATGATAATAATGATTAAGAAAAATAATAAAATAATAAAATAATTAATTAACTAATTGATTAATTAATTAGGTAAGTAGTTAATTAAAAATTTATTTAATGGGAATGGTGGCAAGCACTCCCACATGGTCTCCATCCCCATCTCATACTCAACCCATACCTTGCCCATCCCTTGCCCATTCTTTAATTTTAAAAAAAATTATAATTTCACCCATCTCCCCACTCTTTTATAAATTCCATTTCTTCCCCAAAATTTTCCTATAAATAGGGAGCTCTCAACCTTCATTTTTCATAACAATTTTTCCAAGGAAGAGAAGAATTAGTGAGTGAAAGAAATTGTGGTGGAAAGAGAATTTTTGAGTAAGTTCTCAATCACCCACTCTTTCCGATCTTATTTCTTAGAGATAGTTACAGTGTTCGTAAGGAAGAAGGTAAGTAAATTTTGATTATGTTAGTTTTTTTTTTTTATTTAAAATTTATACCCGAGTTTATTTTATAAGTAAATTTCAATTATGTTAATTAGTTCCACAAAATTTCCATGAGTTTATTTTTATGCATATTTAATTATACCAGTTCTATCTTTAATATACTTGTATCTATTTTTGGGTTAAGAAATGTTTTAATCCCCTCGGGTAAATTTTCAGCATTTCTTTCTATTCAAAAATAAAATTATATATATTTTTAACACAAAAATAGTGTGACATGAGTTTATTTCTACGTTGCATTTTTTATGAAAATATGAGTAAAGATGAGATTTTTATGATATTATTTTAAATTGCATAAATTATAATAAGATGATTTTAAAACCCCTTATGGCAACGAAAGTTTAAAGTTACAGATGCTCGGTACCGCAGCTTAAAGTTTATACGGATCAGAGTTTACCCATACTGTTTACAGAGTGGTTATTTATGTTAGTGGATTTCTCCTGAGTGCACACCTGGTTCCGGACCAGGACTTAATAAGGAAAATCTCACTTAAAGTTTACGTACGTTGATTTAGTTTGGTCGGCCAGCCAGTTAAGTCCAGTCTTCGGACCGCACAACCCAGTCATGGGGGTAAACATGACTTACGGCAAACAGGCCTAAGGGTGGTTTTTATAATATATGTTTATACATATTTAATTACGTGTACAAAGTTACTGATGATTTGAAGGAAAAGTGTAAGTTTACGTGAAAAGGATCATTCTAGTGCTTAAATGACGATATAAGGAAAACGTATAAAGAAAAGTATATGTATGTTTATCATTAAATATTTTTACAATTTTAAAGTTAAAAGTTTAATTTAACAGTTATAGTATATAATTATAAAATTTTACTATTGTAATTGATGACAAAAGTTTTATACAGAAATTTTTAAATTTATATTTATTCTAAAATAAATTTTGAAGTTATAGTATTAAATATTGTTTTATTAAATTTAAAAAAAAAAAAAAAACTCATTTTGGCCACACACTAATAATAATCTTATTTACTTACTGAGCGTCGTCTCACTCAAATCATATTTTTATTTCAGATGACTCTGAAGAGTATATCGGAAATCAGGCTTAGTAAGCATGCGGGTGGGGATAGAAAAATAAAGATTGATTAAAAATATTAGTATGATGCCAGATATTTATGTTTGTGTAATTTTTCTTCTTTTGAAATAAACGATTGTAATATGGATAATTAGCGCTTTGGTTTAATAAAAATTGAGTTTATTTTGCTTCTGCTGTAAATTAGTAGTAAAAAGTTAACATCCCAGGCCCTTCAAGGTCGAGGTGTTGTAATGTTTCTTGTGCAAGTACATGTAATGTTTTAGGTAGTATGAGATATTTTAGTTTTGAGAAAATTTTCTTTTGGTATATGTAATCTCCCAGGACTTGAGATGTAACCACGGTATTCCTCCGCCATAAGTGAGGGTAAGTAATAAAATAAGTAGACCATTTTGCCTAATAAGGGATGATGAATCATATGAATAGTAAATTTCGAGGACGAAATTTTATAAGGAGGGGAGAATGTGACAACCCGAATAAAAATGGTATTTAAAATAATAAAGAAAAGGGAAATTATCAGAGGCCTCGTCGACAAACACAGGGGATTCATCGACGAAGCCATATTTCGTCGACGAGGAAATACCGAGAGAGGTTTTTTAGCAGACTGAATTTCGTCGACAAGGAGTGGATTTCTTATTATTGAAGGACTCGTTGACGAGATGACGTGGCTCGTCGACGAATCCAGCCCTATAAATATCAAAAATTTAGATTTTAACTTCAAAATTAAGCAAACTCTCTCCCTCTCTCTCTCCTCCCTTCGGCTCCCTCTCCTTCTTTCTTTGATTTTGGGCCGAGTTTATGCCGGTTCGACAATTTGAAGCCACCACGACGCTCTTGAGGAAGTTCTCTCCAAATCTGCCGGAGTGGATCGTTGGTGAAGGCAAGTTGGAATTCATCCCTGAGTTGAGGTAAGACTTTTTAAGCCAAATTTGGTCTTACGGTAGTTATAGGAAATGATATACACGTGAAAATATTGAAGTTTAATACTAGGAGTTTTCATTTTCAGGGTGTTGATCAGGAAATCCTACGGGTGTGAGTTCAAAATTTATAGGGGCTTTCTCAGTAGCCAAGTAAGGAAATAAACTAAAACAGTTAGTTTTCACGCAAATTACTATTATTTATGAGCAAATTTATTTTCTAAAAAATATGTACAATATTTGAATATTAATGAATAAATGTACGTTTGGGAAAAATACTGTTATTATGCTGAAACGTGTATATATGTAGGAGATGTCAGATAGCATGATTTTTAGAATACAATGTATAGTTTTATATAGCAAATGTGTGGCGTGAAGATTATTTTACGTGAAGAAATATTATGATATGATAATGATATGAATGAAGTATGGTTTGAGAAATTATGAAAGTATACAGTATATTATGATGTTAACAAATACATGATAAATTGATTATTTTCATAATGACGTATTTGTGTATGATTTCGACACGAGACCATATTTATATATGATTCCGGTGCGAGGCCGTGTATATATGAAATGATTTCGGCGTGAAGCCGTGTATATATGAAATGATTTCGGCACGAGGTCGTATTTATGAAATGTTCGGCACGAGGCCGCATTTATGAAATTTTGAAAAATGATATATTATCATGTATTATATGTTATCAGAACCAGGATGTTAGTTTAGTTTAGTTCAAGAGCACGGTACCGTGGCTATATGTATATAAGATATCTATGTTTAGATTAGTGCTAACCACCCCACGAGGGGGTGGGAGATGGATAGTTGATGTGGCTTTCAGTAGAGTGTGGACGTCCACCTGGCAGTCTGAACCAGGGTGTGGCGGGCCCATCGTACTTACAGACATTTTTAACTTGGCAGTGGTCGGCCAACCATTATGGTGTCCCGCGTTCGGGCTGCACAATCCGTCATGGGGGGTAATACATGACATCAGCTAGCTATTCATCCTAGGTATGTTTTCAGTATTATCAGTTATAACAGATGTTTTATGAACATTATGATTTATTAATAAATATGAAAGTATATAAGGATTCAGTATAATATGATGAATGTTTACAGATATATGAAATATACTGTATATCTATATTACTATTAAATGTTCATGTTGTCACACAACTATATTTAGTTTACTTCTTTTACTGAAAAGTGTCTCACCCCCGAACTTAATTAATTTTCAGGAGACCCTGAAAGACTGGCTGGTCGTGGCCGCCGTTGAGTTTGTCGAGTTACCCCGTTAGGAGGGTAACTCTTATACTAGGATCAGTAAATTTTTGTTGTATAATCCTAGGGTTATTTTGATATTTTGAAAATTGTATATAAATACTGTATTTTGAGAATGAAGTAGACTCTAATATTATGTAATTAATGGTTTGATGGATGGAATTTATTTTTACTGCTGCTTAGGTTTCCACTGTGTATGTCAGGCTATCCCCGCTACCCACGGGTTCAGGTTAATGTTGTTATTATTTATGTTTGTTTTGTGATAAGTGAAGGGGGTCGTTACATATTAAGGAGCATGCATATTACCATGCTACACATCCATACTCGATTTATGTCACTGAGTGTATTAGTGTGGTGACCATTGATGGGTTTAGTTACGAATATGAGTGTAATGAATGCTGCTTTGATCCCATGCTAGTATATGTGATGAACAAGATTGAATTAAGAAGATGTTATATGGATAATAGTCATATTGTGCACACTTAAGGTTTGGGTTATATAATTGTTTTCGATATTTATGTGTCGCCTAGGTGGGACTTGGGAGATTGTTAGGAAATTTTAATTTCCTATTGTGGGCTCACATCTTTAAGAACAATTATTTTACTGGACTATTTTAACATTTGTTGGGTATGAGCTTTGCAATGTGTAGAAGCCCAATACTACGTTAATTTTGGATAGATGGGCTTTTAAAATTAACCTAGTATATAAAGAAAGTATAATAGGGTTGTGGTCCCCAAGTCAAATCAGAAACAGTTTTCACGTTCTTATTTTCCCCATCTAAAGAGAAGAACACAAGTGAGACACTGTGAGATTTGATTGTGGAAGATCAAAACTCTCCGCCAAAAGTTGTTGGACAATCAAATGAGACACATCTATGGATCTAAGTGTTTATTCCGCATTTAGTATGGATTTAGGTATTTATTCCGCATTTAGTTTTATTAATTGAATAACATGATGATCTTGGGTTATTTGATTTATGGATTAAAGTTAATTCCAACAAACCATAGAGAGATAAAAAATCAAAAACCCATGATGGGTGGTCGATTTCCTCTCCCCTTAACTCTATCAGACCGTAAACTGGCTTAGTGGCCTCCAACTTACCTATATATTCTCAATTTGGTCGATTTGGGTGGATCATTTTACACAAACCTAATGCTTTGTAAGTATTGTAATTAAAATTTTGATAATAAGAATAGGGTCATTTAGGGATAACGAGAAGAAAAATATTGATAAAAAATTAACTCTCATCCTCTTAATTTAATGGTTGAGATGAGTTTGCTGTCAATAAAATATTTTTATTATATTATGAACTCGTCATAAACCATATAAAATTTAAGATATTAATTTTTATAAAGAGGGTAAGTTTTTTTTTTTTGCTCGGAACTCAACTTTTCAGTAAAAAATAATAATCTAAAATTTTGTTTGGATGTAAATATCCTTTACTAGCTAATTCAAATTGAACAAATATTAAGAAAGAGACAAGAGATTAATTTTTTGCATTCTAATTTTCTTCAACATTAGATGTACATTAAATAAAATTTTAGAATTTTCACATCACCAATTAATGAAATATAATTCTCATATACATTTCATATTTCAATTTTAAAATTAATATTTCTTTTGTTGACGTTTCCATCCTTTTCAATTATGGTACCTATCTTACTCACGTAAATCATGTTTTAGTTTTTTTTTTTTCAAAATATGAGATTGGGAGGAAGATGAATCACTCTCGCACTTTTGTAACTGATACTTGAGGATCACATTAATTTCTTTTCAATTATTTAATTATTTTATTATGTTTTTAATATAAATATTTATGCGTAAAATGTTGAATTAGAGTGTTCTTTTGGTCAATTAACTAGTAAAAGGAAGGTTAATCATTTGACCTGACTTACCCTTAAATCTTGTTTTCTTGTACTATTCTTCCTTTGGGAGCACTATATGACTAGCCACTCACCCCATTGCACTGACTTACCCTCAAAAATAAATTTTATAAAAAAAGGTTGGTAAATTTCAGGCATAAGTTTTCTCCTAAAAAAATTGATAATAAATATAGTTTAATTATAATTGCAATACCAAAGGAGCTGAATAATTTAAATCTATTTTATCTATTGCATCATCAAAGAAAAAAAAATTGGAAAGAAAAATTAATTATGTTATGTTTGGGAGCATGAATTTCGGACCTTAGATTTAGATATGTATGGATTTGAATAATCTTCAATACAATTTTATACTACATCCTACTTAAATCTAACATAAATTTAAATTTAAGCTCTCGGCAAATTGCCAAAATAGACAGCCAAGTACTCACATGAATCATGCCAAGTACTATTTAAATCTAATACAAATAATTTTTTTATATTATATTATCAATTAATGAATAAATAATTCCCATATACATTTTCATATTCCATTTTTAAAATAAATATTTCTTTGATTAATGTTTCCATCTCTATCTATTATGCTTCCTATCTTACTCAAGCCAATCATATGTTAGCCTTTTATTTTTTTCTAAAATTTGAGATTAAGAGGAAGATCAACGGTTCTAGTACTTTGCTACCTTGATCATCACATTAATTTCTTCTCAAGAATTTAATTAATTTTTTTATTTTTTATTATAAAATATTTAGATGTAAAGAAAAATTTATATTTGAAGATGCTACAATTAACCCTAAGCTCTAAAAAAGATTACTCTTCTAAAATTAAGCTTTAAAGAAGGTCTGTATTGTGGCATTGTTGGCCAATGTCATTCAGCAAATTTTTAAAAATTTACTACTATTAATGGTTTGTTTGGTAATGAAGATTGGAAATGAAATGGAATGAAAAAAATAGAATTAATTTTTATATAAAAAAAAAAAAACAAAATGAATAACAATAAAACGTTTAGGCACTATTAAATAGTCGTAAAAATATTTTTATTTTTCATTTATAATTTTTAAATAATCACAAAATTGCCACCTTATTTTTCAATTTTCTATATCCATATAGAAAAATGGAAAAGTATTCTTTTTATTATTTTTATATTTTTGATTTCTTAATTTACATATGAGAGCATGGAATTCGGATCATAAAGTTTGATTTGTATGCTTTTTATATATTGAATTTCTCCTGAATCTACATATATCCAAATCCATGCCCCACAATTCATGATCATAAATGTTATCTTATATAATTATTGAGAAATTGAAAAATGAGTTTCTTTTTTCGTAATTATTTTGAAAACTCTAAATAAAAAAATAAAATTAAACAGACTCTTCATTTTCCACACTTTTAATATGAACCTTGAAAAACTAAAAAAAAAGATTTTATATATATATATATATATATATATATATTGAAAAATTGAGAATCTAGAATTGGAAATGAGTAGAAATATTACAACTAAATAGGTTCCAACTTTTGGTATAGAATTAAAGAATAAAAGCGAATTTAGAATGCAGAATACAAAGATACTCCATTAAGATACAATTATTTAATGATATTAACTTTTCTTTTAAAAGGCATGAAATTGCAATTGGTTTAATCAGTATATATGGAAAATAATTTGTATTTTTCCTTTTTAGTTCTTAAAAAATTTAATAAAAATATCAAATGATTGATTTTTTTTATATTCTGCATTTATATAAGAAACCTAAGATATGTCTTCTTATTGTTTTTAAGTTCTCCATATACTCTGTTAGGAAAAAAAAAAAAAAAAACAAGGTGATATTTTTGTTAATTTTTTGAAGAATTAAAAAGCTTTTATAATATTTTTCCGTAACTGATAAAAACCTATTAATCTGATTTAATATATATCTCAGTGAAAATCTGCTTTAATTTGAAAACATACATGCACATTAAGGCCTTAAAATAGAAATATTTGATGGCACAAATAAAGGATGACAAGAAATAGGAAAATTGACGGCTAGTTATGGTATGTAAAAATATATAGAAATATTTTAGTAATATCGATAATAAATGTCAATTCAAAATTTCATGACAACTCTAACTCTATATAAAGCACAAGGCTCACACTCAATCTCGTACTTAATATTTTTAATTTTTAATTTTAGTTTAAAAAATATTTAAAAAATAGCTAATTTTTCATTTTTTAAAATTTTTTTCTAAAATAAATTAACAGTTTAAAAATTTTGACACTATTTTCTTGTAGAAATAGTTCTAATTTTTTTAAAATAATTAAAAATGACATTTTTAATTTTTTAAATTCATATAGAAAAGGTAACAAATATTTTTTACTATTTTTTAGATTTCTAACTCTTGTTTTGTTAATTAAGACTTGAGAGCATGCACTCATATATTAAATTTTGATTTTTGAATTCAAATCTAAAATTAGTGATAAAAAATATTAACTTAAATAATTTATTTTTTTTGAAAAAAATTACTTTAATAATTATTTAAAAATCTTAAAATTACAAATAAAAAATTATTTTGAATTTTTAAACAAAATATTTAGTTTCTAACTATTTAATATGAATCTTAAAAACTAGAAAATCAATTATAATTTTTATAATTTTTAAAAAATAAAAAATAAAAATATTTTCCACAACTATACTAGGGTGGTGCTTGATAATTGGGACTATAGGAATTGAAATTGAAATAATTGATTCTCGTTCCCAATGTTTGCTTATTGAAAATCTCATTCCAATTCCGCATGTAAAATAAGATTTCCTCTTTTGTCTATATTTTGATTTCTACCTCTTACTTTGGAATCAAATCCTGATTCTTGAAAATACAATATTTATTATCATATGTAAATTTATATATAATATATATTACATAAATTTTAAAAATAATTTTAATATTATGCTATCATTATTAATAATTTTATTATATATAATAATATTATAGCATATAAAAATTTATAGAAAGAATTTATTTTCCGATTTATTACGCAGAAGAATTTATTACGCAGAAGATGTATTTCCCGATTTATCATTTTTAAAAAATTTATTTTCCTATTTATTACGCAGAAGAATTTATTTCCTGATTTATCATTTTTTAAAATATATATATTAAATAATACCTTTTTTGAGAAAATAATTCCTGAAATGACACGTGGCAAATCTCGCTATTTGAAGTAGCGAGATTTGTTTAATTTTGGGAATTATTTTCTTAAGAAATGTATTATTTAATATATTTAAAAAAAAGGATAAATTAGGAAAAAACTCAGAAAAAGACAGCCAATAATCCATGCCAATAACATCATTTTTCCAAACAAATTTGTGACATTGGTCATTTCATACATTAAATAAATCTTTAGAATCATTTCATCATCAATTAGTGAATACATAATTCCCATATACATTTTCATATTCCATTTTTAAAATAAATATTTCTTTGATTAATGTTTCCATCTCTATCAATTATGCTACCTATTTTACTCACTCACGTCAATCATGTCTTAGCTTTTTTCTTTCTTTTCTAAAATTTGAGATTAGGAGGAAGATCAAGTGCTCTAATACTTTGCTACCTCGATCATACTTGTGGATCACATTAATTTCTTCTCAAGAATTTAATTGTTTTTCTATTTTTATTATAAAATATTTATATATAAAGAAAACTTTGTATTTGAAGATGCTACAATTAAACCCAAGCTCTAAAAAAGATTATTCTTCTAAAATTTTTTTGATTATATTAATAGATTTTTGTAGGACAAAGACTATTGGAAAGGCGGTATGGAACAATTAGTTGGCCATGTGAAATGGTTGGTCCCAATTAGTTGAGAATTAGAGGTAGAGGTGTTCTATGACCAATTTGTATAATGAAGGTTAATCAACTTTGGTGCACTGACCCCAATATTAACAACATTACTAAAAGCGAATGTTAATTTACGTATGAGTATGGAATTCATATCATAGAGTTTGATTTGTGTGCTTTTTATATATTGAATTTCTCCCGAATCTATACAATTCCAAATCCATGCCCTCACAATTCATGATCATAAATGCTATCTTATATAATTATTAAGAAATTGAAAAAAGAGTTGTATTTTTTTGTAATTATTTTGAAAAATCTAAATAAAAATTTTAAAGAACTATTTTGCAACTAACCAAACTCTTCATTTTCTACACTTTTAGTATGAATCTTGAAGAACTAAAAAAATAAAATGATATTTATTTTATTTTTTTTGAAAAATCGAGAATCAAGAGTTGGAAATGAGAAATATTTTCCACAACTAAATTGGTTCCAACAATTGATATTTTTGATCAACTAATATAAAAACAAAGATGCACCATTAAGATACAATTATTTAATGATATTAACATTAATTTTAAAAGGCATGAAATTGCAATTGGTTTAATCGGTATATATGGAAAACAATTTGTATTTTTCCTTTTTAGTTCTTAAAAAATTTAATAAAAATATCACATGATTGATTTTTTTTATTCTTGCATTTATATAAGAAACCTAAGATACGTCTTCTCATTGTTTTTAAGTACTCCATATAAGGTGTTAAAAAAGTAAAAAAAAAGGTTATCTTTTTGCTAATTTTTTAAAGGATTATAAAGCTTTTAAAATATTTTTCCATAACTGATAAAAACCAATAAATCCAATTTAATATATATCTCAGTGAAAATCTGCTTTAATTTGAAAACATACATGCACATTAAGTCCTTAAAATAGAAATATTTGATGGCACAAATAAATGATGACAAGAAATAGGAAAAATGGTGGCAACTTATGGTATGTAGTAATATATAGAAATATTTTAGTAATATTGATAATAAATGTCGATTCAAAACTTCATGACAACTCTAACTCTATATAAATCATAAGGCTTACACTCAATCACATATCAAATTCATTTTAGAGAGAAAGAGTGGGGGAAAAGAAAGAAAATGATTCTTGCTGCAGCCTTGAAGTTTATGGCATCCATGGTGAATGGTTCATTAGTCTTGGGAGATTTCAATTGGAAAAAAATTTGCTTGAAGCTGAAAGATGAGAGGAAGAATTTTGTTTGTGGCAAGTCGCTCAACAATACTTAGATCATTATAAATGACATAAGTTTTATTTACTTTATTAATGTTTTCTTTCTCAGTGTATTTACTTTTATTGTCTTGTTTGTGTTTTTATAATAATGTTGTAATAGCACATAAATATATGTCTTGTGCTTGCTTAGAGTGCAGGGGCATTGTTGAACACTATCAATTCAGGCATCGTTTGGTTTGAGTGTTGATATGAAAATTAATAGTTTTGATTTATATTTTATCAAAATTCATATAAATAAAAATTCATGTTTCATAAAACTCTTATTATATATTTGTCCGGGATTTGTATTTCAAATTTTAATGTGTGGATTTGGATAAAATATTTTGCAAAATTATATTACCCTATCATTGAAAAAAATTTGAATTTGAAGTTGCATTGGATTTGAATAAGATGTAATAAATATTTGTATTGAATTTTGTCCAAATCCACCCAGATCCAAATCCATATTTAATGACGAAAATTCATATAATATAGATTTGGATCTAGATCCTTGAATTTCCAGAGTCATGCAACAATTCACTAAATTAAAAATTTGTTTCGAGTGGTGATCGTATTTCAGAATTTCTAGATCAAGCCAAGATGGAACCATCCTTGGACATTCAGCTTCTAGACTTCAAAATTACTGCACCACAAAAATTTACTTTGCAATGTTCGTTAGGTCATGTGTTATGCATAAAAAATGAACTTTCGTAACGGACCATTCCAAGATGGACAATGCAAAGTATTTCCACACTTTGTATAGCTCGTGTTATGCATATCCAAGCGCATGCAAGTAAAATATTGTAATTAAAATTTTAATAATAAGATTAGGGTCATTTTAGGAATAACGAGAAGAAAAATATTGACCGAAAATTTGCTCCCATTCTCTTAATTAATAGTTGGGATAATTTCAGCGTCAATAAAATATTTTTATTATATTATGACCTTGTCACAAACCATATAAAAATTAAGATATTAATTTTTAAATCTAAGATAAGGTTTTTTTTTTTGGTTGCATGGAACTCAAGTTTCCAGTAAAAAATAATAATGTAAAATTTTGTTTGGATGCAAACATCCTTTACTAATTGAAGTTGAATAAATATTAAGAAAGTGAAAAGAGATTAATTTTTTGTACTCTAATTTTCTTCAATATTAGACGCACATTAAATAAAATTTAAGAATCATTACATCACCAATTAATGAATATACTTTGCTACCTCATACTTGTAAACCACATCAATTTATTTTTAATAATTTAATTATTTTACTTTTTCTTATTATAGAATATTTATACGCAAAGAAAACTTTGTATTTGGAGGTGCTTCCATTAAACTGTGATGTGGCTCATAAACAAGATTATTCTTCTAAGATGTCATTTGAGAAGTAGACGTGTTCTATTGGCCAACTAGTAAAATCAAGGTTGATTATATGACCAGAACTAAACTTTGGTATAACAATAACAACAACAAATCCCGGGTCGGTTATACAAATCTTTTTCCGCCAATTTATGTAATTATGAATAATTTTTTTCGACAAATTCAAGACTATTAAAATCTTAATTCCTCACTATCTCGTTCCAAGTTATTTTAGGTATATCCCTACTCCTTCTATTATACCTTACAGTAGTTAATTCATTCTTCTTCACTTATGCACTATGTGACTATGTTGCAAGTGTTCAAACCATATAAGTTGTCCCTCCTTTATATGTATCTTCTATAGGAATTACCCCTAACCTACCACAAATATGTTCATTTCTTAATTTATCTTTTAACATTATGCCACTCATCAATTTAAAACTTTCGTACCCCAAATCTAATATTAAGAACGCTATCAAAAGCAAATAACACTACAAAAAATTAGGGTATTAATGAAGGATCAAATCTGTCAGTAATGTTTATAAATTCGTCACTAATATTATTAGTGACAAATTTATATGTATTAATAGCTGTTTTAAATTAGCTGTTATATCTGCCGTTACTACTAACTATTAGTGACAAATTTTAAATTCGTAACTAATAATACAGTATTAGTGACGGATTATAATCGTCACTAAAATCCTAATACCGTCACTATAAATTCTACATCGGCTCTGCTCAAATTTGTCACTACTAGTAGGGTATTAGTAAAAGATTAAAATTCGTCACTAATAGTACTGTATTAGTGACGCATTATAAATTCGTCACTAATAGTGCAGTATTAGTGAAGGATTAAGTTATGATCTGGATTTGGGATTAACTCGGGCGAATCAACCCATTGGGTTGGTTCAACGCAGGCTTGTGGACTTTGATGTGCACTTGGACCTTAAGTGTTTCAAAATATGGGCTTCAAGCGATTTTCTGATGGGTTGAGGCCCGAGTTTAAAAAAAGTTTGGCTTAGATTGTTTTAAAAATGTTGGCCTGAATTTTTAAGTAATAGGGCTGAAGCCCCCTTCTGAAATATAGGTTTGGCCCCTTTTTGAAAATAAGGTTCGGGCCGATTTTTTTTTTTTTTTTTTTTTTTTAAGAAAAAGGTCGAGCCTAGATTTGTTTTTTAAAAAGAGTTGGGTCCGAGTTTTTCGAAAAAGATTGGACCGACCCTTCTTTTTAAAATGTTTAGGTCAAGTGTTTTATTTTTTAAAAAAGATGGGTCATGGTCTCATTATTGGACTTTTTCAGAATAATGACTAAATAGTATGCATATCTAAAATGGATGCAAGATGCAAAACACAACACAAAACATATATACAAAAGACACGGATTAAGTCACATGGAGAAAGATGAGGATTTTATCCCAACCCAAGGTAGATACACCTATTTTATAGGGTTTTTTTATGATTCTATCCTAATTAGGGAAAACTATAGACAAGTATGTTTGGGTAGGCTTACTCCTATTGACAAAAGGTTCTCAATCTGACCCCCAATCCTCACCCAAAAAGGGTTTGGACAAAGTTCAAACTGAGCGGAGTGGTTCGCGGGTCCCCACCCTGCCACGTGGGGACAAGTGGTATTACACTCATTTTTAATCTTAGCAGGTAAGGCCCGGGTAGAAAGCGAGTGAAAGTGTGTGAATTCATCCATTTTAGCCTATACCCTCTACCCCTACCTTTATTACATGCTTATTCAAACAAGATATTCACAAGTAATCACACGTTTATTCAATAACAAAGGAAACAAAATTTTCACTATTCATCACATGTTTATTCAAACAACAAAAGAAAAAAAATGTTTACAATCAATCACATGCTTATTCAAAATATGGAAACAAGATATTTACAACTAACACACTTGTTCTAAAAATTTGGAAACAAAATATTTGCAAATTATAAAAAAAGATTTTGAAACAAAATATTTGAAATTAAAATTTGGAAACAAAATATGTACAAATAAAATGTTTAATTAAAAATTTTGGAAACAAAATATTTGCAATTAAATTTGTTTATCTAAAAAAATTTAGGAATAAAATATTTGCAATTTAATATGCTAATCTAAAAATTTGGAAATAAAATATTTGCAATTACTATGCTTATCTAAAAAAAATTAGAAAGAAAATATTTGCAATTAATAAAACCTTTGCAATTAATATTTTTATCTAAAAAATTTGGAAAGAAAATATTTGCAATCAATATGCTTATCTAAAAAATTTGGAAAGAAATATTTACAATTAATATTCTTATCTAAAAAATTTGGAAATAAAATATTTACAATTAATATTCACAAAATGAGGAGCAACTAAAAGATTTATTAAATTTGAATTAGGGATAATTTCTAATTAATTACTGGCTCGACTCTCTATAGTCCCAACGGAGTTGTCAAACTGTCGCGATGTCCCAGAGTACGTGTGCCTCGGGGTGGCGAAATAAAAATTATGGTTTAAATTTTTGGGAAAAAATAAGAATGGAGTCGTCACTAACCTTTTAGTGTGGTTAGAACACTTGATTACTACCCAATTAAAGGTAGAATCGGTCTGCGTTACCAAAGTTGGGATCGGGAGTTCGGTTACGCGAGAGGAAGGTGCGAGCACCCCTACGTGCCTGTTCTTAGGAACAGTACCTAATTAATTATGAAATTATCTCAAAGTAAAGTTAAAAAGTATTTAAAATTACTCTTTTAGTGAATTTACAAAATATACGAGTAAAAAAATTAATCACAAAAATATATATAATATATATTCCCTTAGAACTAAAAGTACCTGAAGTCCGAAAGCTCGTACCCCTTTTTTAAATCATAGGGATTAAAATTAGGAAAATATTTAATAGTGTAATATGAAAATATTATAATAATGATGAATATATAAATTCAAATTAGAATACTGAGCATACCATATCAAACCTGAAAGATAAATAAAACACTAATGTACCAATTACATAATATTAGAATAATAAGATACCAAATATACATTATAACCCTGAATTAATATCTAATATTACTAAGATACTAATATTTATTATTACTTAAAATCAAATATACTAAATAATATAATGTTACCTCGAAATACTAAATTAATTATATAATATTATGTAAAATACTATATTACTAAATATATATTGTTACTTAAACACTAACTTACTAAATCATCTAAAATACTGAGTCAATAAATATATAATATTACCTAAAATATTAAATTACTAAATATACTATATTACTTAAAGTGTTAAATGTTTAGAATATATCCTAACCCCTAAACCCGTAAATACAAACTTACCAAAATACCTACTTAATTGATATTGACTAGATAGGGATGAACGTCAGTTATTATTTACACTAAATATGGGTATTAATTACTTATAAAAAGAAATCATATGGTAACAATAATAAATATTCACAATAAAAGGTATACACCCCGATAAATACGACACAATAAATATAATAATGATATTCCAAATCCATGAAATACATACAAATATGATAATATAATAAACATACCATAAACCTACAACAATGATATTAATATTTTTATATATACAAATAAAGCTTTAATATTAATGAATACCATAGTAAATAATAATAATAATAATAATAATAATAATAATAATAATAATAACATACACTATGTAATGAAAACTTAAACAATAAATATTAAAATGAATCAAAGCAAGAAAAGAAGAGAAAAAAAAAATAACTAAATAAATAAATAAATACACGTGCATGAGTGTGTGCATGGTTGGAGGCAGGGAACTCACCTGGATGCTGTCGGAGGTGGGTAGTCGGATACGGGTTGCTGCGAGGGGTGAGAGGTCGGAGCTCTAGCCGGAGGTCGGCTGGGTGTATGAGGTTGAGTGGCTGGCCGCGACAGAGGATGGCCAGTGATGGTGTTGCTGCTGGACGTGATGGCTGCTGGGCTGCTGCGGGACGGTAGCGATGGCGTGCACGGGGGGCGGATCCTCTGCTGCAGTGAAGGGAGGAGATGTCGAGGTTGACGAACGTGTGGCGGAGAGTGTTTTCCAAAGGAGAGTTGTACCGCGGCTCGTCTCCATATGAACTCCGGCGATGGCGACGGCGAGGATGGTGCGACGACTCGAGGATTCTCTAGCTAGAGATGAAGGTGGAGAACTGTGTGCGGCCATGATATGGTGCTGCGATTGCCGGTGGGGAGGCATCGAGACCGGGAGCAGGGGTGCCGCCATGGTGCTGCTGCGGTGGAGGAGCAGTGCAAGCCGTGAGGGTGGCGGGAGATGGCGGCCTGAATATTACAGATTTATATAATATAGATTAAATATGTGGATATTTTTCATTGGTTTATAACAGAGTTAGTTAGTGTTAGTTACATTCAACTCTATATAAATACTGAGCATTCATTTGTAATTGAAAGATAGAAGAATGCAGTTTTAATTCTTTTCTTTAGTCTGCTTTCTGTTTCATGGTATCAGAGCAAATTCTTGATACTCTATTTCATGCTTTCGTTTCTACATCCAGCATGGATAATATTCCAAGCTGCTATCACCTTCAAAATGGTGATTCGTTAGGAACAGTTCTGGTGTCAAATATCCTCACTAGGGACAATTATCCTTCATGGAGCAGGTCCATGATTATGGCATTCAAAGCAAAGAACAAAATTGGTTTCGTGGATGGATCGATTTCTCAACCGAGCTTCACAGATGAATCGTATGAATTCCGGGAAAGATGCAACAATATGGTCTCTTCTTGGTTGATCAACTATGTTTCGAAGGAGATTGAGTGTAGCATAATATGTGCAAAAACAGCAAGAGATATGTGGCTAGATTTAAAGAATCGATTTACTCAAGGTAATGGTCCAAGAATCTATCGATTGCAAAAAGATTTATCAAATTTGGTTCAAGCAGATTTGTCTATGCGAGATTACTATACAAGATTGAAGTCTTTGTGGGATGAATTTGATGGGTGGAGAGGAGCACTCAGTCACTGGCTGTGACTGAAACTCAGTGAGGATAAATACCAAACAAGTATATTTCAATCTGAAAATAATACAGAGGAATTAAAATCTCTCTCACGGCTCACTGGCTAATCTCTCTCACACACCACATAATATAACACAATACACACACCTATTTATAGCTATTACAGAAGCAATAAAATCAACAATGGTGGGTGTTTAATTCAGAGGAGGTGGGCTGGTAGGTGGAGTAGGCAGCCTGCAAATCTCCAATGTCCACAACGGTGGGCTGCCGGTCTTCAATGGAGGTGGGCTGCCGGTCTTCAAGTTTAATCTTCAACATCCCCCCTTAAACTTGACTCTCCTAATTTTGTTATTCCGAGCATTGTCTTCAGTCTTGCAAAAATATCATGTCTGAGTGGTTTTGTGAAAATGTCAGCAATCTGATCATACGTTCTGCAAGATATCAATTCCACTTCTTTATTTTTGACATGCTCCCTGATAAAATGATACCGAGTATCAATATGTTTACTTCTTTCATGGTAAACTGGATTTTTCGCAAGTGCAATCGCTGATCGGTTGTCGATGTAAACTTCTGTGGGGTTACCTTCAAGAAATCCCAGATACTTCAGTACATTCCTAATCCATATACCATGACAAACAGCTGAGCTAGCAGCAACATACTCAGCTTCACATGATGATAGCGTTACGATGGGTTGCTTCTTCGAAGACCATGTAAACGATGTATCTCCCATAAAAAATGTGAATCCCGTCGTACTTTTTCTTTCATCAAGATCTCTTCCCCAATCGCTATCTGAATAACCGATAAGTTTGCAATCATCTCTTGATGAATAAAACATACCATCGGTGATGGTACCTTTGACATATCGGAGTATCCTTTTCGCTGCATTCAGGTGGGACTGGTCAGGAGTCTCCATGTACCCTGCTGACAAGTCCAACTCCATAGAGTATATCTGGTCTGGTGCACGTCAAATACCTTAAGCTTCCAACCAGACTCTTAAAATATGTGGGGTCAACATCTCCTTGCTCATTCTTTCTCAACTCCAATCCTGTTTCAACTGGAGTTGTCACTGGGTTGCATTTGTCCATCCCAAACTTCTTCAATACTTCTTTTGCATAGTGGCTCTGGGAGATGAAAATTCCTTTCTCGCTTTGCACGACTTCTATGCCAAGAAAATGAGCCATCTGGCCAATATCTGTCATTTCGAATTCTTTGACCATGCTCCTTTTGAAAGCGGCAAACATCTCTGGATTGTTGCCGGTGAAGATCAGATCATCAACATATAGGCAGGCTATGAGCATGCTTCCATCTGTCTCCATCTTTATATATAGCGCATGCTCGTAGGGACACTTCTCAAATCCATTCTTCTGGAAGTAGTCATCAATCCTCATGTTCCACGCACGAGGTGCTTGCTTCAAGCCATAGAGTGCTTTCTTCAACTTGTACACTCTATCTTCTTTGCCCTTCTTTACATATCCAGGTGGTTGATCGATATAAATCTCTTCTTCCAGAAAACCGTTCAGAAAAGCTGATTTCACGTCTAGCTGGTAAATCTTCCATCTATTTTGTGCTGAAAGTGAAATAAGTAATCTGATGGTTTCAAGTCTAGCAACCGGGGCAAAGATTTCTCCATAATCAATCCCTTCTTTTTGCTTGTAGCCTTTGGCGACAAGTCTTGCTTTATATCTCTGAACTTCTCCTTGAGCATTCTTTTTGGTCTTATAGACCCATTTCACACCAATGGTTTTGCGGCCCTTCGGGAGATTTGTCAACTCCCAAGTTTTGTTCTTCTCGATGGATTGAATCTCCTCATCCATCGCTTTTCTCCATTTGTCTTCTTCGTTAGCTTCCTCAAAGCTAACCGGGTCGCTGGTTAACAATAGACAGTAAAGAGTAACATACTCTTCAATTGGTTCTGTAGTTTCATACAGGTCGGCTAGATTTCGAGCTCCTCTAGGTCTCATGTCTGAGATTTCACGCTCAATTGGTGATGGAGCTTCATTCCTCTGTGGTGAACCATGTGGAGGTGTCTGCAGCTCAGGAATTTGTGGCTCGATAGCCACTTCTCTTGTCTGTGTAGGTTCTTCTACTTCAAGTGTCAATTCCGCATCTTTGGAACATTCAACCTGGTCCCATTTCCAGGATTCATTTTCTTCAAAGATGACATCCCGACTGTGAAAGACTTTCTTGTTGATGGGATTGTAGAGTCGATATCCCATGGTGCTATCGCCATATCCTACAAGGATACACTTCTCTCCTTTATCATCCAGCTTTGTCCTTCTTGCTTCTGGGATCTTGGCGTAGGCTATGGAGCCAAACACCCTAAGATGACTCACACTGGGCTTGTGAGTACTCCAGGCTTCATATGGTGTCTTTGTATCAAGACTCTTCGTTGGACACCTATTTAGCAGATAGACTGCACATAACACTGCTTCTGCCCAAAAACTCTTGGGCACATTCTTATCCTTTAACATGCTTCTAGCCATGTTAAGAATTGTGCGGTTCTTCCTTTCAGCTACACCATTCAACTGGGGAGTGTATGATGGTGTGAACTGTTTCTGAATTCCTTGTTGTCTAAGGAATTCCAGGAAAGCTTCGTCTTTGTACTCTCCTCCTTGGTCTGACCGGAGTGACTTGATGCGGAAGCCACTTTGTTTCTCCACAAGAGTTTTGAACTCTTTGAACTTATCGAATACCTCTGACTTCCTTTTCAAGAAGTAGACCCAGGTCTTCCTACTGTAGTCGTCGATGAAGGTGAGGAAGTATCGATTCTGTCCATTCGAAAATGGTCTTAATGGACCACACACATCTGTGTGTATTAGCTGGAGCGGCATGGTTGATCTCCAGTCGGTTTGCTTTCCAAAGCTGTTTCTGTGTTGTTTGCTCAAAATACAGCTTTCACATATCACATTTGGATGATGGATATTTGGTAAGCCCTTCACCATCTTCTTGCTTCCCAATTGTTTCAAACTTTCAAAGTTTAGATGCCCATACCTTAGATGCCATAGCCAGTCTTTGTCTTTGATGATAGCGCTCAAACACCTTGGCGTATCATGTTGGATGGCGAGCGGAAACATTCGATTCTTTGCCATTTGAACTCGAGTAACAAGCTTTCCTCGAGCATCTATTATCACCATCTGCTTATCACTGAGGCTAATTCGATAGCCTCTCTCCACGAGCTGTCCGAGACTAAGTATATTAGTCTTCATGGCTGGCACATAGTAGACGTTGGAGATGTAAGCATGATCTCCAGACTTCTGTTTGATCAAAACATCTCCTCTCCCTTGGACTGCAATTTTAGAATTATCTCCGAAAGAGATCTCCCCTTGAACTTTCTCATCAAGTTCAAAAAATAGGTTCTTTCTGCCAGTCATATGATTGCTGGCTCCAGAATCAAGGTACCAAACACTCTGGTCCTGAGGAGTTGCATTGTGTGCCATCAGCATCAATGACTCTCCATTTGCATGATCTGTTTCGGCAAGGTTGGCCTCCTCGCTAACCTTTTCTTGTTGTCGTCCCCAACACTCATTACTATAGTGCCCATACTTATGACAATTATAGCATTGAATGTTTCTTTTATCTTCATTCAAACGATTTTTGTATCCTCCCCTTCTTCCTTGTCCTCTGCCTTGTGGGACATAGCTCTGTTGATTTCGTCCTCCTCTAGTGGGACCTCTTCTGCCTCTGCCACCTTCTCTGGAGTTAAAATTTCCAGAATTTCTTCCACGAGATCCTCGGTCTCGTCCTCTTCCTTGTTGTGACGTCCCCCCTTTGTCGTATCTATCTGTAGTGAGGGACAACTTCGTTTGGAGAGCTTGCTCCAGTGCTTTATCATCACTTCTTCTATTGACTTTTTGCTCATGGGCTTGGAGTGAGCCCACAAGTTCTTCTACAGACATTGTTTCCAAGTCTTTTGTCTCCTCTAGGGTCACAGCTATATAATCATATTTTGGATCTAAAGATCGCAAAATTTTTTCACAAATTCTCTCGTCATTGAGAATTTCTCCATTTCTTCTTAATTGATTTGATACTACCATTACTCGTGTATAGTAGTCTGAAATGGATTCAGTAGACTTCATTTTAAGAGATTCGAACTCACCTCGCAATGTCTGAAGACGAATCTTTTTTACTTTATCTGCACCTTTGTGTGTTCGATGGAGAGAGTCCCAGACTTCTTTAGATGTCTTCGCGGAGGCAATGATTTCGAACGTGGCCTCATCAAGGCCTTGGTAGATTATGGATTTTGCCTTGCAATCTTTCTTTCGATCGACTCGCAAGGTCGTTCTTTGAGCTTCGGGCATAGCTGCTTCGGCTTCTTTTGATGGGCTTTCTCTGTACCCATCTTCAACGATATCCATGACATCCTGAGAACCTAGAAGGGCTCTCATTTGAATCGACCAGTTGTCATAATTCTCTCGGGTCAATTTTGGAATGACCGATTGGATAGTACCGTTAGCCATCGAATTTAATATATAAAAAACAGAGAAATGGGGGCTGATTTTGGTAAATCTAATGCCACCAATAAATTCAGAAGATTGAAAAACCTTAGGAACCGGTTTTGGTTTGCAAAGAACCGGTCTAAAAATCACCGAACCGGCTATAGGAAAATTCTGGTGAATTTTTAAACTAACCGGTTTAACTTAACGGCCGCTTAACGGCGTTAATTTTTCCGTTACGCCACGTGGCGTTCTCTGCGCTTGCCGCGTGTCCGCTTCTGGAGGCGGGTCGGATGCGGGTCAAGCGTCGGGTACGGATCCGGGTTGCTGGTCGCTGGATCCGGTTCTCGGGTCGATGGTCCGGGTTGCGGGTCGCTGTCCGGGTCGGATCTCGCCAATCGGGCGAAGAAGACGCGTGCGGGAGCGTGAGGCGCGTGTCACCGGCTGCCGGATTCTTCGTCGGCGCGTGCAGCGCGTGGTAAGAGCGCTGTCTTCGTGGGAGGCGCGTGGGGCGCGTGTGGGCTCCTCCGGTGTCCGTTTGAGACGTGGTTTTCACCGTTGGAATCGTCTTGAATCTAATTGTACAATGGCAGGCTTAATTTGGGATTTGAAGCAACTTCAAAACTGGGAGAAAATCGGATTTCTCCTCTGTTCGCCTCTGTTTGGCGAATTCCGGCGTACCTAGACGCTCTGATACCACTGATGGGTGGAGAGGAGCACTCAGTCACTGGCTGTGACTGAAACTCAGTGAGGATAAATACCAAACAAGTATATTTCAATCTGAAAATAATACAGAGGAATTAAAATCTCTCTCACGGCTCACTGGCTAATCTCTCTCACACACCACATAATATAACACAATACACACACCTATTTATAGCTATTACAGAAGCAATAAAATCAACAATGGTGGGTGTTTAATTCAGAGGAGGTGGGCTGGTAGGTGGAGTAGGCAGCCTGCAAATCTCCAATGTCCACAACGGTGGGCTGCCGGTCTTCAATGGAGGTGGGCTGCCGGTCTTCAAGTTTAATCTTCAACAGAATTGTCGGATTATAATCAAATTCCTACATGTTCATGTGGAGCTTTACAAAAGTGCAATTGCAGTGCAATAAAGGTATTTCTGAGTTATCAAGATCGACAGCATGTAATACAGTTTTTGATGGGTTTAAATGATTGTTTTTCTCATATAAGAGGACACATTCTAATGCTAGATCCATTGCCAGACATAAATAAAGTTTTTTCTTTGATGATGCAAGAAGAAAAACAAAGGGAAATTAGCAAGAACAATATGGTTGATACTGTTGCATTCATGAGCAAAAAGCAAGATACAAACTCAGATATGAAGAAATTCAATTTTGGAAAACAGCAAACAAAAAGAGAAAAATTGTATCATCTAATCCTAGTATTTCCTTAAGTGCATCAATTTACACTTTAATATCCCATAATACTTGGATTGTAGACACCGGAGCCACAGATCATATTATTCATTCCATTGATATGTTTACTTCCATTCCAAAGATTCTAAACATTTCCATAACATTACCAAATGGTGATAACATACCTGTTACCCATATTGGTGTAGTTCGAATATCAGAAACTTTAATTCTTAAAGATGTACTTTGTTTACCATCTTTCTCATACAATTGACTTTCTGTAAGTAAATTAACTTCAACACAAAAATGCTCATTCATTTTTTCATCTGATTATTATTTCATTCAAGAGCATGCCCCATGGAAGATGATTGGGATAGCTAGAAGAAAAGCTGGTTTATACATATTGCAGAAATCAGGTGCTAGTAATGATGAGATTCAACCTAAATCGAGTCTTATCAATTCTGTAGCAAATTCTAAAAGTTTGGCATAACAGATTAGGACATCCTTCCATGTCTAGATTGTTCTTCCTTTCCAAAAATGTATCTGATATCAATTTTACAGATAAAATTTTTTATCATTGTACTATTTGTCCATTGGCAAAACAGAAGAGACTT
The DNA here is from genome assembly GCF_029873635.1 of Malania oleifera. NCBI lineage: Eukaryota > Viridiplantae > Streptophyta > Magnoliopsida > Santalales > Ximeniaceae > Malania > Malania oleifera. The sequence goes on from NC_080428.1 coordinate 64,722,646, forward strand.
CCTTTCCAAGTTCATACATATAATGAAAGTTCTATTTTCATATTGTTCATTGTGATATATGGGGACCATTCTTGGTTTGAACCCATAATGGATCCAGATTTTTTCTTACTATAGTTGATGATCATTCAAGATTTACATGGGTTTATTTGATGAAAAACAAATATGAAGTTAGAAACATATTGATTACATTTTACAATTTAATTGAAACACAATTTGGAAGAAAAATAAAATGCGTAAGGAGTGATAATGGTATAGAATTTAAAATGACTAATTTTTTTGCTTCAAAAGGAATTATACATCAAATGTCATACATAGAAACACCTCAATAGAATTCTATAGTTGAGAGAAAACATCAACATTTGTTAAATGTAGCAAGAGCTTTAAGATTTCAATCAAATATTCTTTTAATTTTTTGGGGGGAATGTATACTAACTGCATGCCATCTTATAAATAGAATTCCATCTTAGTTCTAAACAACAAATCTTCACACAAAGTTCTTTATAATTCAGTTCCATCATATAGTCATTTGAGAGTTTTTGGTTGTTTATGCTATGCATCAACCATTACTCACAACAGAAACAAATTTTCACCAAGGACTAGAAAATGTATTTTTATAGGCTATCCTTTTGGCATAAAAGGATATAAGCTGTATGACTTGGAACTTAAATTATTATTATTTTTTTTGTTTCTAGAGATGTAGTTTTTCATGAATCAATATTCCCATTTCTTTTACAAAATGACTCATCAACTACTAATTCAAATCTGGATATTACTTTACAAATTTTTCATTCAAAATCAGATAATATTGTTCTTCCAAAATCAATTCCTGATTCCATTGAAAATCCTATATCTTCCTCATCTGCTAATACACCATATCGATTAGCAAATCCTATCAACACAGAGACCACAAATATTCCATCTCTAAGTGATCAAAATCATTTTCCTTCTCTTAGAAGATCATTCGGATTGCACAAAGCACCTGAATATCTGCAAAATTATCACTACAACTTAGCTGCTTCTGCTTCTCAATCATCTCCTACAGCTCCTGCAATTAACTTAGGTAATAAATATAGCATTTCTGATGTTTTGTCATACTCAAAATTGTCTAAATCACATAAAACCTTTTCTGTTGCAATTTCCTCCGAAATAGAACCAAGTTTTTATCATCAAGCTATCAAGCATTCTCATTGGAGAGATGCCATGTCTGTGGAATTATCTGCATTAGAATCAAATATTTGGGTCTTAACATCACTTCCTCCTGATAAAAAGCCTATAAGTTGTAAGTAGGTATATAAAATAAAATACAATTCAGATGGTTCTATTGAGAGACATAAAGCAAGGCTTGTAGCCAAAGGGTATACTCAAAAAGAAGGCCTAGATTTTTTTGAAACTTTCTCACCTGTTGCAAAAATGGTAACTGTTCGATGTGTTCTATCACTAGCTGCTATACATAATTGGCATCTTTTTCACTTAGATATCAATAATGCTTTTTTATATGGAGACTTAGATGAAGAAGTATTCATGACAGCACCTCCTGATTATCTTCCTAAGGGGGACACAAGGGTATGTAAATTGCAAAGATCCCTTTATGGCTCGAAACAAGCATCTAGGCAATGGAATTCTAAATTCAAATCTGTCCTATTTGATATTGGCTTCTCACAGTCAAAATCAGATTATTCATTGTTTACGAAAAGGGAAGGAACTTCATTCGTGGCATTATTACTTTATGTGGATAATATACTACTTACCAGCAATGATTTGAAAGCCATTGAAGCTATCTAAATAGCTTTAACAGTTAAGTTCAAGTTAAAAGATTTGGGTCCAACTAAATTTTTTCTTGGAATGGAAATTGCAAGATCACAAAAGGGTATCTCTTTATCTCAAAGAAACTATACTCTAGAATTGATTGCTGATTTTGGTTTACTTGCTGTCAAACCTATTTTATTTCCTGTCGCGACGTCCCGAACCCGGCCCAGAGAACCAATCTCTGGTTTAAAAATGGGTTCGGCTTGCGAACTGGGAAAAATGAATGTGTATTTTGAAAATGTGAATTTTCGTGAAAAACGATGTGTGGTGGAGTCGCCACTAACCTTTTGAAGTGTGGTTAGAACACTTGATTACTACCCCGTTAAGGGTAGAATCGGTCTACATCACCAAAGTTAGGCTCGGGAGTATGGTTACGCAAGGGGAAGGTATTAGCACCCCCTACACGCCCGTTCTTACGAATGGTACCAGATTAATAAAGAGTTTTCCCGAAATAAATATAATAAGCCTTTAAAGATCAATCCCTTTCAAAAGTCAAAAACAAAATGAAAATACTATATAGGTATTCCCTCAGAACCGGGGCAATCTAGTACTCTGAAGAGTCAATGTTCTCGTTGGCAATCATCGGGAAGGAAAATCGAAAATAGGATACAAAATACGCTCCCGAGGATTTTGAAATCTAAAGGTTTTTTTTTAAGTATCAAAAATACTATTTCGGGAGGTTTTTGAGATTGGTTCGGGATTGGAATGAATTTTTCTTGTGCCTAAAAAGATATTTTTGTGATTTTTCCTAAGTGTGAAAATGATTTTTGATATTTTTCCCGAACTTTCAAAATAACACAAATGAAATCAATTGAAACCAAAATGTGAAAATACTTTTGGAATTTTTGAAAATTTCATGATTTTTGTGAATTTTATGGATACAACAATAATATACAAGCGAAATGGAGAAAACTGGGGTGAACCAGTTTGGGAATGGTGAGCCGGTCAAACGTTGACCAGTGTGGGGGGGAAAAACCAGTTTAAGGTCTTGGTCGAGACCAATGATTTTTCGAAATTTTCCAATGTCCTTCCGAATACAACAGAATTTTAGACAACAATCACGAAAGTCATGGTTTTAAAGATATGCCTTTAGAATGTATTTTTGAAAATCTTGAATGTAGGGAAACAAATCTAACCTTGGCCAAACATGTTAGAAACTTTCTTGGATTTTCTTCAAAAATTTTCAAAGGTAAATAAGTTTCAAAGCTTTAAAAATTTTTGAATTTTCTTTGAAAATTTTTCTGAATTTTTGTGTCTTTTATGAAATTTTTTTTGTTTTTTGTTTTTTTATGAGTTAAAAGGAAGCTATTTAAAGTAAAGAAAAGTGAAATAAAGTCAAATAAACCAACAGAGGCCGATTAGGGAAAGGGGGACGGAAATGTAACGTAGGAAGAGAAAGTTCATTGGTCTTACCTATCGTCTTTTTCTCCTTCGGTCTTCTTCTCCTGTCTATGAATCCGCAAGGTTAGTCTACAGCGCCTTCCCGAGGGTTGTTCTTGAGTTCTGACTCGAGGCACTAGGGAGTACCTTCTTCAAATGGAGTGACCCGGTACCGGTAGGAAAAGGGATCAATCGATCGCTTGATCTTCTTTCGTTTTCCTCTGCTCCGGTCTTCTTTTCCTGTTGATGAGTCTACTAGGGCCGCTCCACAACGTCTTCCCGAGAGTTGTTCTTGAGCTCTGATTTGAGGCACTACGGGGTGCCTTCTTCAAATGGGGTGACTCAACACCGATAGGAAACGGGATTAGTCGACCTCTTGATTTTTACTCAAAAAAAAACTAACTTCACAAACTCGTGATAGAAAACTTCAATATTTGAAATCTTCTCCTTACCACCACTAAGAGCTCCTCCCCTTGTGCTTGAAATGAGAGGGCTATTTATAGGCTTAGCTTGGGGCAAGCATAGGAAAGAAGACATAGGGGAGTCATGATGGGGGGAACCAAGTATGGGAGGAAGAATGATGAAGGGAAATTAGCATAGGAAAAATGATAAAAGGAGAAAACATGACATGTGGTGAGTGATGATGGAGGGAACAAAGTATGGGATGAAGAATAATGAAGGGAATATAGCATGGGAAGATTGATAAAGGGAGGAAACATGACATGTGGTGAGTGATGATGGAGGGAACAAAGTATGGGATAAAGAATAATGAAGAGAATATAGCATGGGAAGATTGATAAAGGGAGGAAACATGACATGTGGTGAGTGATGATGGGGGGACAAAGTATGGGATGAAGAATTATGAAGGGAATATAGTATGGGAAGATTGGTAAAGGGAAGAAACATGACATGTGGTGAGTGATGATGGGGGAACAAAGTATGGGATGAAGAATTATGAAGGGAATATAGTATGGGAAGATTGGTAAAGGGAAGAAACATGACATGTAGTGAGTGATGATAGGGGAACAAAGTATGGGATGAAGAATTATGAAGGGAATATAGTATGGGAAGATTGGTAAAGGGAAGAAACATGACATGTGGTGAGTGATGATGGGGGAACAAAGTATGGGATGAAGAATTATGAAGGGAATATAATATGGGAAGATTGGTAAAGGGAAGAAACATGTCATGTGGTGAGTGATGATGGGGGAACAAAGTATGCTTGCATTTGACAAATTAAAATAAATAAATAAATAATAATAATAATAATAATAATAATAATAATAATAATAATAATAATAATAATAATAATAATATGAGGGTTCTAGAAGCTGTGTGGAGCCCATCGGAGATGTGTGGGTCCCACGCGCCATGTGGGGTCCACAAGCCGTTTGAGGGTTACAAAAGCCCGAGCTAGCAAGGCACCGGATATGTGGATCCAGACTAGCATACCAGAGGGGGTAACGTGCACCGGATGTAGGAATTCGAGCTAGCGTACCAGGAGAAGTGAGGCCCACAAACCGTGTGGGGCCCAATTGAGATATGTGGGGCCCACAAGCCATGTGGGACCTAAAAAGATGTGTGGGGTCCACAAGCCATTTAAGGGTTATAGGAACCCGAGCCAGTAGACACAAGCATGCCAAAAGAGGTAACGTGCATCGGATGTAGGAATCCGAGCTAGCGTACCAGAGCAGGTAACGTGCATCGGATGTAGGAATCCGAGCTAGCGTACCAGAGGGGGTAACGTGCACCGGATGTAGGAATCCGAGCTAGCGTACCAAAGAGGATAACGTGCATCGGATGTAGGAATCCAAGCTAGCGTACCAGGAGAAGTGGGGTCCACAAACCGTGTGGGGCCCAATTTGAGATATGTGGGCCCCCCAAGCCATGTGGGACCTAAAAAGATGTGTGGGGTCCACAAGCCATTTAAGGGTTATAGGGACCCGAGCTAGCAGGCACAAGCATGCCAAAAGAGGTAACGTGCATCGGATGTAGGAATCCGAGCTAGCGTACTAGAGCGGGTAACGTGCATCGGATGTAGGAATCCGAACTAGCGTACCAGAGGGGGTAACGTGCACCGGATGTAGGAATCCGAGCTAGCGTACCAAAGAGGGTAACGTGCATCGGATGTAGGAATCCAAGCTCGCGTACCAGGAGAAGTGGGGTCCACAAACCGTGTGGGGCCCAATTTGAGATATGTGGGGCCCACAAGCCATGTGGGACCTAAAAAGATGTGTGGGGTCCACAAGCAGTGTGAGACCTACAAGGGTGTGTGGGGTCCACAACCAATGTGGGACCTACTAGAATGTGTGGGGTCCACAAGCAGTGTGGGACCTACAAGGGTGTGTGGGGTCCACAACCAATGTGGGACCTACTAGAATATGTGGGGTCCACAACCAGTGTGGAAAGGTTTTGACATGAGGTCTCCTCGGAAAGGCCTGGTTAAAATTGGGGTGTCGACATTTCCTATGGATACTCATGTCAAACTGTCAAAAGATGAGGGAGTAGTGATTGATGATATTTCTGGTTATAGAAGATTAATTGGGAGGTTGATTTATCTTACTCATACCAGACCAGACATCACCTTTGCAGTCCATCATTTGAGTCAGTTTTTGGATTGTCCTTGAGTGCCACATCTTCAAGTAGCAATGAGAATTTTGAGATATTTGAAGTTAGCTCATAGAAAAGGTCTATTTTTTTCAAGCTCTTCAGACATTCATATCAAAGGTTTTTCGGATTCAGATTGGGCTAGTTGTCCAGGCACACGAAGATCAATTAGTGGGATCATCAACAGAGGTAGAATATAGATCAATGGCTTTTACCATTTGTGAGATAATATGGATTAAAGCATTACTTAATGATTTGCATCAGCCACATAGTCAACCAGCACTGTTTGTTCTGTGATAATAAGGCGGCAATTCAAATCGCAGCTAACCCATTTTATCATGAACGCACCAAACACATCGAAATAGATTGCCACTTAGTGCGAGAAAAAATTCAATAAGGTTCATTAACTGTTCTTTGTGTTAATTCTGCTCACCAAATAGCAGACTTAATGACAAAGTCGCTCGGATCTAAGCCATTTGATATACTGTTGTCCAAGATGAATATGCATAATATATACATATCATCTTGAGGGGGACATATTACAGATTGATATAATATAGATTAAATATGTGGATATTTTTCATTGGTTTATAACAAAGTTAGTTAATGTTAGTTACATTCAACTCTATATAAATACAAAGTATTCATTTGTATACGTAATTGAAAGGTAGAAGAATGCAGTTTTAATTCTTTTCTTTAGTCTGCTTTCTGTTTCAGGAGCGGATGGAAGCAATGGTGTGTGAGGAAGATGCGTGGGCTGGGCTACTATGCGTGAACGAGAGAGGGAGAGAAGAGGATGGGGTGGCTGTAGGCTGTGGGGGGCTACTGAGTGTGATAGAGAAAGAGAGAAGTTAGGTTTTTTTTTTTTTGAATGGTTCCCTCCGCCCCCCTACTGTGTGTGTGTTACCTAGCCTTTTTATAGGCTTTCATCCCCCCAACCCTAATAATAATAATAATAATAATAATAATAATAATAATAATATTAAAAATAATGAAAATATCCTACTAATAATAATAATAATAATAATAATAATAATAAATAGGGCGCCTTTGTTATATTTGGCCCGGGCAAAATGGGGTGTCAACACATGCTATGTTTAACCCTCATGACTGGGTTGTGCGGTCTGAAGATTGGCTTAGCTTGATTAGCCGACCAAAGCAAAATCAAAACATTTTGTCTGTAAGTGCGATTTGCCACACATTTTAGTCCGGGAACAAGTGTGTACTCCCCTACTCAGGCCAAATCCACTATCCACAGCCAACACTTTCACAATAGTGTGGCTGTACTAATACCCATATGTAGCTACGGTACCAACCATCCACCACATCCGGCCCATCAAGGTTCTTAAAACATATAATTGCAATTTATGCAATTACACAGTATAATACTCTCATCATTTTCCCAATGTAAAATTTGTGATAAATTTTATCATCATTCCCAATCAAGCACGTAACAAATATAACATCGTAAAATTTTTAACATACTTAATTATGCATTAAAATAAATTAAACTCATGCCAGATGATTTATATAATAATTGTAATTTCATAAATTAGCTGAGAAATTCTCCTAAATATATACTCAATAAATTTAAATAAAAAGGCGGGTATGATTAACTCCCCATATTTAAATTTAATCCCTAATATATTTTGAAAAACCCAAATATGATCAAATCCCCACACTATAATTTAATTCAGGTATATGGATATAATTTATAAAAAAAAATAATCAATTTAAATCAGACATACTTTAAAATAAATTCTGACATAATATAACACACTTATCCTAACTCTAGAGTGGTGTCTATGGCATACAAAAGATGAAATTTCTATGATTAAATCTTTGAAGAGCGGAGTTAGGACCTAGGAATGATGTATGTTCTTCAATTTTGTTGAGAAATGGAAGAGAAATTAAGAGAGAGAGAGAGAGAGAGAGAGAGAGAGAGAGAGAGAGAGAGAGAGAGAGAGAGAGAGAGAGATTGAGGGATTGTAGGGGGGTTATGAAATTCAATTTCATATGGAATCATTAGGAAGTTTCCTAATTTATATATATAAATAAATATATATTATATTATATTATTTAATTAATTAATTTTTAATTTAATTTAATTTTTTTTATACTTACGTGCATATTATTTTTGGGGTTATTATATAGGTGAAATCCTATAAACTCATGTGTCTTAATATGCATCTGCATTTTGCTCAACTCTTACTTAGAAACCATGCATGAAACAAAAACCGCAAAAGTTACAAAATATGCTACCTCAAACACACCCCATTACAAATAAATAATTTTACATTAAGCTTCCTTGGGTGCTTAAGTTCTTTCCAAGTGAGTGTCCATCTGATCTTTCCTACTCGACGACTACTCGGTCCGATCTTTGCCTTTTTTTACCAATACTTCATGTATACATTGAGAAAGATGGATTACATTGAGAATAACAAATATGTAAATATCATCAAAACATTTTAAACATGATTATGTAGTCCCCAGGCTAAAAGGAAGGAGTGAAAAAAATGAAAAAAAAAAACAAAAACAATTGGGCTTTTATATTTAAAATAGTGGGCTACATATCACTACCGCATTGGGGCACGTGGCATGTTCTAGGCCAAGCATAAATGGGGCGATGTGGGTCATTCTCAATCGTTTGATCTATGTTTTCTTTAGATGGTCAGATTTCCACCATGTCAGCAATCCTTATTTAAAGGTTTGACTCAACCAAGCATTGACACTTGTCGGGCCCATCAAGGTGACGTCACGCTGATGTCACTCAATTTAAAAAAACAAAATAAGGGGGAAGCCATTGGATGTTGACACGTGCTAGGATTACGCCACCTTCTGGAAAAAAGAAAAAAATAATAAATAAAAATAAAGAAATATCGATCACGTGTCACCACATGGGATTGATACGTGGCCCCCACTTCTAGAGTCAGTTGAACTGGTTCGGACCATCTGAATCGGTTTACTTAAATTCTTTTTATTGTTTATTTATTTATTTATAAAATTTTCAATTGAGAAAAATATTTAAAAATCATAAAAAATTTTGAAAAATTTTAGAAAAAATTAGGAAAATTTAGTAAAAAAATCAGGAAAAATATTTTGAGTTTCATAAAAATAAAAAATATTTTTGGACTATTTTGAGCCAAAATAAATAAGGAAAAACCTTCAAAAATCCCATAAAATTTTAGAAAAATGTAAAAAAATTTCAAAAATTTTCTACAAAAATTTTGAAAAACCTCAGATGTTTTTAAAGATGTTTTTGCACATAATTTAACTTTTCTTTTTTCTAATTTTTGTAATAGTGTGCTCCTATGATTTAAAAAATGACAATGAGGTGTTTTTAGACCTTACCTTCATCGGCTCTAAGGGAGGGTTTTCCAACAAGATACCATCATTTGGAGACCTTTAAACATTCTTAAATCACACTGAGATCTTTAATCTCATGATAACTTTATTTATTTATTTATTTGTTAATTTCAAAAGGAGTTAAGTTAATCTTATTAAATTCAATTTGGGGATTATTCATAATTAGTTAGGTATCATTTGTAGAACGGGTGTGTAGGGGGTGTAAATATATTCCCCTCACATAACTGTATTCCTGATCCCAATTCTAGTATAAGCAAACCAATACTACTGATTCTTTGGCTTATGATTAGTTTAGTGACCAATCAAATGAGTAGTAATTAGGTGTTCTAACCGTACCCAGGTAAACAATAGATTAGTGGTGACTCCAAATTCAAAATTTTCAAAAATCATATATTATCACCTCGCCATCCCAGGAACCCCTCTCTATGACATCGCGACCGCTTTCCGCTCTCTTGTGTTGCCATGCTGCCCATGCCAACAAATATTTTTTCCATGGTTTAGCTAGCATTCCTAAGTTGGACCCCTTCATGACCTTGTCTTGAAAACACCTTTTCCAATTTATTTGTAAGTCACTTGATTTAATTTTAACTTCCTTACCTGCAATTTTCAATTTTCAATTCTTTTTTTTTTTTTCATTTTTTTTGCCAATATACCCCATTTAGTGTCATATTTTTTTTAAAAAAATTGTCACATATACCCATTTCCTTTGTGAATTGCTTCTAAAAAATACTTATAAAAAATAGTTCTTTCACATAAAATTTTAATCATTAATGGTATGATCTTATATTAGTATCTAGATCCAAATTCAAATTATTGGTACCTACACCAAATCAACATCTTTTACTTGTATAGGTTCGAGTGCTAACATGTCATCTTCTAATTAGTTGTTTCCGAACCCCATGTTAAGAAATCGTGCCTTACAACTTATTTTGCTAATGTAAAGATTTATATACTTTCCAAAAAATGAAAGTTATCTTGCCAACAACTTAAATAAATGATATTTTATTCTAATGTATCATTTCTAATTAATTAAGTACTAACAGCAAGTGAACTTTAAAAGATAAATAAAATGCAAAAATCCATTCAATTTTGAAAAATAATTATTTTAATTTTAATTTTTTTTGTTTTCTAAAGAATTATTTTAAAATTTTATATACTATGGATAGTTGTGGCAATACCACAATTTGAAATAGGGTCTGAGATATGAATCATTGGGTCAAAGTCCAAGTTTGATTTGCTAATTATTTGTAATTTTATAATATTTATATCAAATAAATAAACAACAGTGTTTAGGCATTATTTAGTCGTGAAAATAGTTTCATTTTTTTATTTATAATGTTCAAATAATCACATAAATGCCACATTATTTTTCAATTTTCTATATCTATATCGAAAAGTGGAAAAGTATTTTCTTTTTATATTTTTATATTTTTGACTTCTTAAAAATTTACGTACGAGAGTATAAAATTCAAAGTCTTAAAATTTAATTTGTGTGATTTTTATATATTGAATTTCTCTCAAATCTACACAAATTCAAATCCACGCCCCACAATTCATGATCATAAATGCTATCTTATATAATTAAGGAAAAATTAAAAAATGTATTTCTTTTTTTGTAATTATTTTGGGAACTCTAAATAAAAAAATAAAAAACCTATTTTGCAACTAAACAAACTCTTCATTTTCTACACTTTTAGTATGAACCTTAAAAAACTAAAAAATAAGATGATATATATATATATATATATTAAAAAAAATCAAGAATCAAGAATTGGAAATGAGAAATATTTTCCACAACTAAATGGGTTCCAACTTTTGGTATAGGATTAAAGAATAAAAACAAATTTAAAATGTAGAATACAAAGATAAACCATTAAGATACAATTATTTAATGATATTAACTTTTATTTTAAAAGGCATGAAATTTAAATTGATTTAATCTGTATATATGGAAAACAATTTGTATTTTTCCTTTTTAGTTCTTAAAAAATTTAATAAAAATATCAGTGAATCCTATTTAATATTTATCTTAGTGAAAAGCTTCTCTAATTTAAAAACATGCATGCACATTAAAATCTTAAAATAGAAATATTCGATGGCACAAATAAAGGATGACACGAAATAGGAAAATTGATGGCTAGTTATGGTATGTAATAATTTATAGAAATATTTTTGTAATATCGATTCAAAACTTCATGACAACTCTAACTCTATATAAACCACAAGCTCACACTCAATTTCATACCAAAATTCATTTTAGAGAGAAAGAGTGGGGGGAAAGGAAGAAAATGATTCTTGTTGAAGCCTTGAAATTTATGGCATCCATGGTAGATGGTTCATTGCTCTTGGGAGATTTCAATTGGAAAAAAATTTGCTTGAAGCTGAAAGATGAAAGGAAGAATTTTGTTTGTGGCAAGTCGCTCAACATTACTTAGATTCGTTATAAAATAATGTATTATTTTTCTTGTTTTTGATCTTGAAAATAATGTTGGTCATGATTGTTTTGTTATTGTGTTCTTGCAGTGTATTTAATTTTTAATGTCTGGTGTATGTTTTTATATTTCTATGTTATAGTGCATAAATCTTTGTTCTGTACTTGCATAGAGTGCAGGGGCATTCTTGAACATTAATGTTGGTTTGTGTGTTGATGTGGAAAGTAATAGTTTTGATTTATATTTTACCAAAATTCATATAAATCAAAATCCATGTTTCATAAAACTCAAAATTCAAGATCTCTCTAAATATAGAAAAAGCACTTTTTAGAATGTATAATATTGAGAGACACCAATAAAATGCAATTATTTAATTAATGATATCAACTTTTTATAATCTGAATTCCAACAAAATATAAGCATTTGTTTAGACTCAGATCAGATTTGAAATTTGGATTTCAAATCTTTGGTTTTAAGCAAATGGTGATCTGTGATTTTAAACTGGGATAATAATAATAATAATAATAATAATAATAATAATAAGGTAAATTCCCAATAAGGAATGTTGGGTTGTCTTTAATCCCGATAGCAAGATGGATCATAGAAGCTTAGTGAAAATATGTTTTTCAGTTTTTACACATTATTATTCCAAAAGTGAATGACAATGTTGTTGTTTTTTTATTATCTGAAAATATGGAAATAAAAAAATAAAATAAATAAAAATAATAATTTTTCAGAGATGAATTCAACAAACCCATAATTTTCTTCTTCCTTTTTTTCTTTTGTTTTTTTATTTGCTCCGAAGAACAGGCCCTAAATTACTTAATCCAAGACTCAAGATCTTCCAGAGTCATGCAGCAATTCACTAAATTATAAATTGTTTGGATTGCGCACTTTGTATAGGTCATGTGTTACGCACATACAAGCGCATGCATATAGGCAAAATATTGTAATTAAAATTTTAATAATAAAATTAGGGTCATTTTAGGAATAACAAGAAGAAAAACATTGACCAAAAATTAGCTCTCATTTTCTTAATTAATAGTTGAGATAAGTTCGGTGTCAATCAAATATTTTTGTTATATTATGACCTCATCACAAAACCATATAAAACTTAAGATATTAAATTTTATACGGAGGATAAGGTACTTCCTTTTTTTTTTTTTTTGCATAGGACTCAAATTTTCATTGAAAAAAATGATAATATAAATTTTGTTTGGATCTAAACATCCTTTACTAATTGAAGTTGAATAAATATTAAGAAAGAGACGAGATTAATTTTTTGTATTCTAATTTTCTTCAACATTACATGCACATTAAATAAAATTTTAGAATCATTACTTCACCAATTAATGAAAATAAAATTCCCATATACATTTCATATTTCAATTTTACAATTAATATTTCTTTTATTGACATTTCCATCCCTTTCAATTATGGTACCTATCTACGAATCATGTTTTAGGGTTTTTTTTTTTTTTTCTAGATATGAGATTGGGAGGAAGATCAATCACTCAAGCACTTTGCTACCTCATAATTGAGGACCACATTAATTTCTTTTCAATTATTTAATTATTTTACTATGTTTTTATTATAGAATATTTATGCATAAAGAAAACTTTAAATTTGGAGGTGCTTCAGTTAGACCTTGTTAGCTTTAGTGTATTTCCAAGAGGGGGGGTGAATTGGGTATTTAAAAAATTTTGCTTAGGTTAAACTAGATCAACTATATTACCCAACTTAGGATCTGTCTATGCAAAAATAAACTTAATCATTCACAATAAAACATACACATGGAGTAAATAAATTGTAGAAATATAAATAACACGCACGATATGTTATCAGAATTCGACTAACTGTACCTACATCCTCGCCTCTAGCTCGCAAGCCCGAAAATTCCAATAATGTTCACTTAACGGGTGGAGTGGTACCTAATACAATCAGGTCAATTAGCACAGGGCTGACCTCAACCTTTACAAATTTTCCTTGCGGGCTGGAGAACGCCCTAACAATCCTTACAGGCTGGATTACTGCCTCCTCAAATCACGCCTGGAATACAAACGAATTACAATACAAACTGTGTACAATATAATGTTTCTCCAATAAGCAGATATGTATCAATACAAATCAATCAAATGTACATCAACTATATAGGTAAATGGAAGCTCGGTGATGTGTATTCTTGTGCAAACTACACAACAAGATATGATCGCAAGAATGCTCAAGAGTGTTATAATCAAGCTATTTTTTTTAAACAAGTTATATCAAATCTTAATAATGAATCAGAGTTTCAAAGATGATGCAACAATCTTTAAATCAATTCAAAAATATTTTCTTCAATGAAATATGCTCAAGAGTTGTTTGAAAGAATAATATAGTTTGTTAAAAATATTTTGCACAACAAAATCAATCTATAAGAATCTTTGCAACGACAATGCAAAGATCCTTAAGCTACTAGGTATTTCCCAACACAAGATTTATTAAATAAAATCTGTGGGAAAACCTTGCTTAACTCTCCAAAATTAATATCAATCAACCAAGCAAAGTAATGGGAGTATAAGCAATAATACTAAGCAATAACCTAGGCAAGAACTCTCACAAAACTAAGATTAATCAATAGAATGAAAGTATGAGAGTGTTTGAAAGTATTATAGGCAAAATGAGATTTTGAGTTTGAGAGAATTTTGACTAATGATTTTTCTTAATCTCTCCTTAATCCACACAAATGAACCTATATTATAGGCTAGGGTAAAATTATAACCGTTTGGGACTTGTTGGGAATTCTTAAAAAAGTTTCAAATTGTTTAAACACAATTAACCCAACTTAACCCGTATTTACCTCAGTTAAAAAATTTTTAACCCAACAAGGTTCGGGTGGCTGAACCGTAATTCGGTCACCCGAACAGATACAGTTATAAATGTCCTTTAAATTAGTTCGACAGTCCAAGTCCCAGTTTGGTGGCCCGAATCAAAGTTAGAAACATTGCTTCAGATTTTCGGGTGCCCGGTCATAGGTTTGGTAGCCCAAACTCATGTGTTCGGTTGCCCGTGCCATTTTTGAACGTACTTCCTGGGTGGCCCGAGTTGGTGAGGGGTCCTTTTCAAGTGGCTTGGGTGCCCGTGGAAGATATGCACAAAATGGTTCAGTCGCCCGAGAGCCTAAGTCAACTGTTGACTTTTCAATAGTTTAAGCACCCAAGGAGTTTTGAACTCTTGGGGTTCAGTCGCCCGAGCTCTCTCAAACTCCCCAATAATATTCAATTTTAATGCATTTTTAACACTCCTCAATTTTGTATAATATATGTGCATAAGTGTTGGGATCTAGAGTCATACTAGGTATCGTTTTCCCAATCTCTATCACCCATATCCACTGGTTTATCATCCAAAGCAATATCCAATTCTAGCTGAAACAGGATGTCCATCACCTCACATTGCCACATACCAAAATTATTGGTACCATCAGACTTTTCCACCTCAAACCGAGCATTAGCTATCGTATTTTACGATGATGTCGAAGCCAAAGGGGTTGGAGTTCGTGTGGACAGAGTTTCTTCTACTACTACACAAGTTTTTGTCATCTTCTATATATTCAATAGCAACCCACAAAGTAAAAGGCCTATGATGAATAGTACGTACTAACTATGTCTACTCTATTTTATTTTATGAAATTCCACTTTGACCAGGCCAACCTCTAAGGAGCGACTGAGCCGCAATGGTTTCTGAGCACTCACTTAGACAAGGTCTTTCTTAGGCATCAAACGTGAAATCAAGCATCCTAATAAAGGAACACCTCCGTATCGACACTATTCAACCTAACTCTGATACAAATTGTTGTGTCTAGCACCCCACTTGTGTCAAATACCAATACTACAATTAATGCTATTGGATATATAAAAACTAAAGTAATTCATAAACTAATAATAAAAGAAAGTAAAAAAATAAGACAAGAATTTAATAATGTTCGGTACAGAATTACCTACGTTCTCAGGCGCTGACAATCAATCCACCACTTCTTGACAAAGTATAACTTTGAGATGTGTTTTACAAATGGAAAGTTAAGCTATTTATATAGGTTCAACCTCAAGTCCGAAAAACACTTATCACCAATGTGGAACAAACAAAAAAAAGTTCAAAACAACTTTTCTACCAATGTAGGACAAAAAAACAACACATATTAAGGTTAAGGAGCATGCATATTACCATGCTATACATCCATACTCGATTTATGCCATTAAGTGTATTAGTGTGGTGACCATTGATGGGTTTAGTTACGAATATGAGTGTAATGAATGCCGCTTTGATCCCATGCTAGTATATGACATGAACAATATTGAATTAAGGGGATGTTATAAGGATAATAGTCATATTGTGCACACTTAAGGTTTGGGTAATATAATTGTTTTCGATATTTATGTGTCGCCTAGGTGGGAGATTGTCAGGAAATTTTAATTTCCTATTGTGGGCTCACATATTTAAGAACAATTATTTTACTGGACTATTTTAACATTTGTTGGGTATGAGCTTTGCAATGTGTAGAAGCTCAATACTAAGTTAATCTTGGACTAATGGTCGGGCTTTTAAAATTAACCAAGTATATAAAGAAAGCATAATAGGGTTGTGGTCCTTAAGTCAAATCAGAAACAGTTTTCATGTTCTTGCTTTACCCATCTAAAGAGAAGAATACAAGTGAGACACTTTGGGATTTGATTGTGGAAAATCAAAACTCTCCGCTAAAAGCTATTGGACAACCAAATCAGACACATCTATGGATCCAAGTATTTATTCCGCATTTAGTATGGATTCAGGTATTTATTCCACGTTTAGTTTTATTAATTGAATAACATGATGATCTTGAGTTATTTGATTTATGGATTAAAGTTAATTCCAACAAACCATTGATAGATAAAAAAAAATCAAAAACCCATGATGGGTGGTCGATTTCCTCTCCCCTTAACTCTATCAGACGGTAAACTGGCTTAGTGGCCTCCAACTTACCCATATATTCTCAGTTTGGGCGATTTGGGTGGATCATTTTACACAAACCTAATGCTTTGTAAGTATTGTAATTAAAATTTTGATAATAAGATTATGGTCATTCAGGGATAACGAGAAGAAAAATATTGATAAAAAATGAACTCTCATCCTCTTAATTAATGGTTGAGATGAGTTTGGTGTCAGTAAAATATTTTTATTATATTATGACCTCGTTATAAACGGTATAAAATTTAAGTTATTAATTTTTATACAGAGGGTTAGGTTTTTTTTTTTTTTTTTGCTCGGAATTCAACTTTTCAGTAAAAAATAATAATCTAAAATTTTGTTTGGATGTAAATATCCTTCACCAGCTAATTCAAATTGAACAAATATTAAGAAAGAGACGAGAGATTAATTTTTTGCATTCTAATTTTTTTCAACATTAGATGCACATTAAATAAAATTTTAGAATCTTCACATCACCAATTAATGAAATATAATTTTCATATACATTTCATATTTCAATTTTAAAATTAATATTTCTTTTGTTGACGTTTCGATCCTTTTTAATTATGGTACCTATCTTACTCACATGAATCATGTTTTAGTTCTATTTTTTTTTTTTCTAAATATGAGATTGGGAGGAAGATCAATCACTATTGCACTTTTGTAACTGATACTTGAGGGCCGCATTAATTTCTTTTCAATTATTTAATTATTTTATTATTTTTTTAATATAGAATATTTATGCATAAAGAAAACTTTGAATTAGAGTGTTTTTTTGGTCAATTAACTAGTAAAAGGAAGGTTATTCATTTGACCTAAACTAAACTATGGTATGACAACAATAACAACAACAACAACAAAATCAAACCTCAAGTCTTGTTTTTATGAACCATTCTTCCTTTGGGAGCACTATATGACTAGCAACTCACCCCATTGCACTGGCTTACCCTCAAAAATAAATTTTATAAAAAAAAGTTGGTAAACTTCAAGCATAAGTTTTCTCCTAAAAAAATTGATAATTAAATATAGTTTAATTATAATTGCAATACCAAAGGAGCTGAATAATTTAAATCTAATTTATCTATTGCATCATCAAAGAAAAAAAATTGGAAAGAAAAATTAGTTATGTTATGTTTGAGAGCATGAATTTCAGACCTTAGATTTAGATTTATATGGATTTGGATAAATTTCAATACAATTTTGTATTACATCCTATTTAAATGTAATACAAATTTAAATTTAAGCTCTCACCGAACATTAGGTTAATGCAATTGTAACAAATTGTCAAAATAGACTGCCAAGTACTCACATGAATCATGCCAAGTACTATTTAAATCTAATATAAATAATTTTTTTATATTATATTATCAATTAATGAATAAATAATTCCCAATTAATAAAATATAATTCCCATATATATATTTCATAATTCAATTTTAAAATTATTATCTCTTTTGTTACGTTGCGATCCCTTTCAATTATGGTACCCATCTTATTCACGTGAATCATGCTTTAATTTTTTTTTTTTCTAAATATGAGATTGGGAGGAAGATCAATCACTCTAGCACTTTGCTATCTCATACTTGAGCCATGTAACTTAAAATCTATATATTTTAGGGAAAATATTGATGGCTAAGGAGATATATAGCTATAGGCAAGCAAGAAGAAATTTTGTTTAAAAGTATGTTGACCAAGTACTCTCCTATATGCATGTTTTGAGTTTAGGTGAATAAAATTAGTAGCGAACAAAAGAATAAAAGAGAGACGATGCAATTTCATGTTTGATGAAGACACATATGCATGCCCCTCCCCACATCTCAATCACCTTTTTATTTTACTGTGTTTAGTTGATTTTATTATTTTATTTTCTATCATGTTTATTTTCTTTTTTATTTTATACAAAAAAAAAAAGGAAAAAGCCATGAAAAAAAAAAGACACAATTTTTTTTCTTCAGAAAATAGGAAAAAGGCCAATTTTCTTTTTTCCAAAATGACTAAAATGCCCTTTGAAGAGAAAATTCATCAAAATTGTCAAAAGAATCCCAGAATATTCTTTAAAATTCTACTTTTAGACTTTTTTGATCACTTGAATGCATTTGAATGTCCACTTTGCTTGATTAATTGTTTCATGTTCATTTTGCGTGTGTATGTGTGAGTCATTGTGATGAAAATAAAGGGAATGAGGTATTTTAAACCACACCTATCTCAAACCTGAGGAGGGTTTGTCTAACAAAACCCCCTCCTTTGGAAGGCTGGTTAGTTTTCCTCATTTGTAAGGAATTTTGCTTTAATGCATAATATAGTTAATCAATTCAAAGACGAAGCTCGAGAGTGGGGCAATTGCATCCTCTCAAGTTTTCTTGAGGTGAGATGAACTATGAACTCCTAAGCGGAGTTCAAGATGGATATGAAGTTCAAAACCTCTAAGGCTAGTAAAAATCACACATCAGAACTAATTTAAATTCATTTAATTAAATTTGAGATAATCGTAGGTTAATTAGATACCGTTCATAATAGATGTGAAGGGAGTGATAATATCTTTCCCTCAAATAACCTAACTCTCAAGCTCAATTTTGATTTAAAAAAAAGGGACCAAGACTACTAATTATTTTGCATTAGGTTAGCTCAGAGACCAATTAATGTGTAGTAAATAAGTGAACTTACCACACTTGGGAAAGTAAGAGATTAGTAGTGACTCCAATGAATCTATACAAGATAAATAATATTTAATTTCTCTCCCTTACCAATTCTCGAGTCAAAGCATTGAATTTTCTTTTTTTTTTTTGCTAAAAGAGGGCGGCACCTCCATTTACTTATTAATAAACCCTCACTTTTGACAAAGGAATACCGTGGTTACAAGTTAAAACCAACCAACCAAATTAAGACAAACAAAATTAAAACATAACTAATAAAGGAGATAAAAACATAAAAATAACCAAAAACAAAACGAAATACACCAAACGAAACTCTAGAGATGAACTAACGACGAACGGAAACAAGTCCCCTCCTATCCATCCGAAAGATACCTTTTAGATAACGTGGTAGAAGATGTTGCTCTTCGTAGATTACATTGTTTCTCATTTCTCCTTCTTTAGTAAGAAAATCAATCGCACTATTGTCTTCCCTATATTGATGCATCACCATGACATTCACTCCTTCTAACTCTGCCACGAGCTCCTCCCAAAATTCCCAAAGATACCACAAAGTACATCTACCTTTCCGAAGTCAATTAACTACAATTCGCGAGTCACTTTCAATAATCACATTAACAAAATGCAAATATTTACACAAACGAATTTCTTCCTTAATTGCTTTTAATTCCACACTATTATTCGTACCATTTCCAAAATAACTTGAAAAGACCGCTTTTACCATATCATGGCAATCTTAAATAATTTCTTCACCTCCTGAAGTACCTGGATTGCCCCTACAACTCCCATCACAATTAAGTTTTATCCACCCTATTGGAGGTTTAACCCATGAAATAATTTTTCCAGGCCTATCGCAAACTCTCTCATGCTTAATTTGAAACTCATTCAAAATCTTAATGTCCAACTTCTTCAAGTTTTGAAAAGAAATAGTACTCTCAGCAATAAAACTAACCCATAATCAAACACTTCTCCACATCTGATCTGCACTTTGATAAACTTCTTCTATTCTCGCTTTACATTTTCGATTCCAGAGGCACCACGTAATCAAACATGGAATAAGACCAATTAAAATACCTTTAATAGACAATTTTTTTGCATAGTGGAACCAATTTGCCATTTTATTTTTCCAAGGAAGAGATCGTTGGAAAGGGATCCCCAATGCCACACTAGCCCAATGCCAAACCTCTGAAGCCACCTCTCCTAAAGAAAGAATATGATCAATGTTTTCCTAACTTCTCTGAACACAGCAATCACAAGTCGAAGCCATCGATATTCCTTTGGTCTGAATTCTATCATCTATAACTAAACATCTAAACCAGGCTCTCCATAAGCACATTGATATTCTTCTGGGCAATAAAGAATGCCAAAACCAGTCATTCCATAAAAAATTATCACTTCTGCTTCTCACTACCTCCCAAGCCATTTTTGTATAAAAATTACCGTCTAGGGCAGGCTTCCAGACAAAAATATCCTACCCACTTTTACCCACCGGCACCTGTTACAAAATTTCCCTTGTTTTATCAGCACCAACCAATTCGCGTACTAAATCAGAGTTCCAATTATTATTTAGTTAGTAATCCTTAATACACAATTTCTTGTTCAAAAGATCTTCAGTGCTCACAGATAACGGGCCTGATGATAGCCACTTATCGAACAAAAAAGAAGAATTCCCACCTCTCACCAAAATTTTAACATTATCCATAACTTCTAGAATGGTGGCCATAATTGATTTCCAAAACCGAGAGTCATTTGGTCTCCCATTCCTTATTAGTAAATGATCATTTTTGCAATATTTAGCTTTAAAAAAATCGGCCCACGGATTGTTAGAACTGAGCAATCTGAAGGCAAATTTCATGAGAAGAGATTTCTGAACTTTTTTAAGATCTCTCAAACCCAGACCCCCTTCCGAGGTAGGTTTACAAATTTTCCCCCAAGAGCGCCAATGAATCTTCCTTTTATCTTTCACCTCTCCCCATAAAAAAATTGAAAGATGAGAGTTAATGCGAGAATATGTAACCTGCGAAATCTTAATAACAAACATCAAATGAATAGGCATGCTAGACAACACATGTCTTAATAAAATCAATCTTCCACCTTACGAGAGCAACTTAGATTTCCACCCTGAAATTTTCTTTTTAATCTTCTCTACAAGAGGCTCTAATGTCCTGGAAGACAATTTTCCAGATACCAAAGGCGCACCTAAATATGAAACAGGGAATTTACTTTCCATGAAACGCGTGATTCTCAATATACCATGCTTCCTAGCAAGAGTGATGTATTTTGAGAGGAATAATGCTGACTTAGTCTTACTGATTTTTTGACCCGACCACTTCTCATACCTTTCCAGAGCATAAACTAAATTTCTCATAGACCTCTTCCCACCATTCGCAAAAATAATAATATCATCCACATATAACAAATGCGAAACCAATGGGGTCCCAATCGGATGATTAAATTTACCAATCCGACCAGTCTCATAGTTTTTCCTAAACAACCTTATCAAAACCTCTTCCATTGTGATGAATAAATAAGGCGATAGTGGATCCCCTTGCCGCAATCCTCTCGTAGATTGAAAAAAACCCCTTAAAGGTTTCGTTCATCAAAATAGAAAACCATGGAGACTCCACACAATTTTTTATGAGCTTGCAAAACCTCTCAGAGAAACCAAAACCTTAAGTACCTCCAGAAGAAAATTCCAATTCACTCTATCGTAAGCCTTAGCCATATCTAGTTTTATCATCACATTGCCGCCAACTATTTTTTTGTGCAAAGATTGAACCATTTCTTGAGCCAGTGTAATATTTTCAAAAATACTTTGCCCAGGAATAAAAAAGCCTTGTTCATGTGAGACCAACTTATCAACAACCTCAGTTAGTCTAAAAACAAGAATCTTAGAAAAAACTTTATAAGCCACAAAGCATAAACTAATAAGCCGAAATTTATCAAAGTTAGAAAGATTATCCACCTTCGGAATTAAAACAATAAATGAAGAGGAAAAAAACTTGGAAAGAGTAGTGCCCTGAAAAAAAAACCCATTGCCACATCCAAGAGATCTTTTTTTACAAATTCAGATCCAAATCCATCCGGTCCCGGACTGCTTTCTTTGGGAATAGAGAACACCGCTCTTTTAACTTCTTCTTCTTCTCTCGGATCAACGCAGAGTAAATTATTATCAACATCTGAAATTTGCCTTTGATTTAACTCAGAGAGATCACATGGTTCAACCGCTAAAGACTCTAAAAGAAAATTTTGGAAAAAAACAGTTGCCTCATTATGAATTGCTTCCGCACCCTCCAATATCCTCCCATCGTTCAAAACCATATGGTCTATACGACTCTTATTCCACTTTTGATTGATAACTGAATGAAAGAATTTAGAGTTTTGATCCCCCTCAGTCAACCATTTTTTTTTTTTCAATTTGTCCTAAGCGAGATGCTTCCCTCTTCTCCTACACCTGAATCTCCACTAGTCAAGTAATCAGCTTCAACGTTCTCAGAAAAACCTGCTTGTAGTTGATTTTCTAGATATTCCATCATTTCCTCAAGAGCTTTTAAATTTTCTTCCACTCTCCCAAAGACATTTTTATTCCATGCACGTAATGCAACTTTAGTTTTCTTAAGGCGAATAGCAAGTTTCAGAAGACCCGAGGCCGAGTCATTCTTGATCCAGACATCTTTAACGTACGACAAAAACATATCATGCGAGCTCCACATATTTAAGAACCAAAAAAGGGTAGGGTCATACCGAGAGAAAGACGTATTTGTATACACCACCATAGGGCTATGATTTGATGATTTTCGACTCAAATATTTGAATTGAACCGAACCATATAGGTTGGAAAAACCATTATTAATAAGAACACGATCAAGCTTAGCCCAACTACGAGCCACCCCTTCATGGCCATTGCACCATGACATTCGTGAACCTGTGTTTGATAAATCAAAGAGACCACAATGATGTAAGCAGTCATTAAACTCCATCATAGGTAACAGTGGTCTTAGATTTCCACCAATTCTTTCAGTATCCGTTCGAATCACATTAAAATCACCCATGACCAACCAAGGAAAATCTGATTGGCACTCCTCCAGTTGCTGTCATAACTCTCTTCTTTCAACATAAGAACATTTGGCATAGACTAAACTCACCAAAATTCTTTGTCTATCCTTTAAAAACCACCTAGAAATCTTCTTAGTCATGATTGAAATCACTTCAAAAGCATTGAATATTTTTTATTTTAAAAAATTATGAATTTAGGATTTTTGTTTTTCACAAGAATTGAATTTTTGGGCTTGAGTTTAAGTAGGAATATGGACAGACCCCAGAGGCACATACAATAGTGCAAGAGTTGGAAGTGTGGGACTAGACCTTGGCTAATTGGACTTATGCTGGCTAGACTAATGCCTAATAAGCATAGGTAAATGAAATCATCTATCAATTTCAACATTAGTTGTTAATGAGTTCAGATATCCATAAGAAAACGTGAAATCCACCAATTGACTCTTTTAAAGGCTGATAAAAAAGTGTTAAATTATATTCAACCCATTTAATGTGTGGATCGGTTATGAGTCGATTTAAAGGGGTCAAATTTGTTCGGATTCATAGATATCTATATGCATGATTCCTTTGTGAATTGCTTCTGAGAAATACTTATAAGGGATAGGGATAGTTCTTTCACATATATTATAACCCACCATTGATAAGATCTTATATTAATATTTGGATCCAAACTCACATCAGTAAAATCTACACCAAATTATAGCTTTTACTTTTATGGATCCAAACACTAACGTGTTATCTTCCAATCAATCGATTGCAAACCATATGTTAAGGAATCATGCCTTATAAATCTTTCTCATTTCACTATATATTGAGATTTGCATACTTTTTTAGAGCGAAAGTTATCTCACCAACAACTTAATTATAGGGCAAAAGACACTAATTTTCATTGAAATTTGGTAAAAGTTACAAGACAAGAACCTCTCCTAAGGTTTTAAAAATCTCATAGAACTCTCTTAAGATTTCAAAAATCTCACTTGCCTCCCTTGACATTTGATTTTTAAGACATTTATACCTCTAAAAAATGATTTTTAAAATATATATATATATAAGAAGAAGTTTGTATCTTTTAGCAAACCTCAAGAGCGATTTGTGAAATTTTAAGAAACTTAGGGAAAATTCCTAAGATTTTTGAAATCTCAAGGCATGTCCTTATCTTTTTATCAAATTTTAAGAAAGGTCAATGTCTTTTTACCTTTAATTAAATGTGTCATTCCTAATTAATTAAACATTACTAGCACAATGATGAGCCTATAATCTCAACGTGAACTTTAAGTGATAAATAAAAGGTAAGGATTTATTTAGTTGTGAAAAATAATTTTCACTTCCTTTTTTAAATTTTTGAAAGAATTATAAAAAAAATTTTGTAAAAATAAATAAATACTATGGATAGCCCTGGCATGCCACAGTATAACTTCTCTCCTCCCCCATAGGGACCAAGACATGAACCATGAGGTCAAAGCTAGGTTCAATTTGTTAATTTTTTAAATTTTACAATAGTCATATAAATAAATAAAAATAAGAGTTTTTGACAGTTGAGAAAATAATTTTATTTTTCATTTCAAATTTTTTAAATAATCACAAAAAGGCTACCTTGCTTTTTAGTTTTCTAAATCTACATAGAAAAGTTGAAAAACATTTTTTTATTATTTTCTAGAGTTCTGATATTTTACTTTAGGTATGGAAGCATAGAATTCATGAGTTTCTCTCAAATCTACACAAATCCAAATCTTTGCCCCAAAATTATTATCATAAATACAACCTCCTTTAATTTTTGAAAATTAAAAAATATGTTATCTTTTTTTAATTATTTTTAAAAATTTAAATAAAATTAAAAAAATATTTTGTGCAACTTAAAACCTCTTTCTTTTTTATATTTTTAGTATGAAATGAAAAATAATATGAAAAAATAAAAAAATTTTAAATAGAAAATATTTTCCATAAATAAACAGACTCTAACTTTTGGCAAAGGATTAAAGAAATAAAAAAATAAAAAACTTTAGAATGCATAATTTTGAGGAACACCAATAAGATACAATTATTTAATGAAATTAACTTTTTTGTAAAAAGGCATGAAACTTCAATTGATTTAATTAGCTTGTGGGGAAAACAATTTTTACTTTTTCCTTTTATTTTTAAAAAATCTCACATAATTGTTTACTTTTCTAGAATTTATATAACAAACCTAAGGTATGTATTTTTTTTTTTTATTGTTTTTCAGGTTCTCTATATAAGGTAAGGAATTAGAAAACTAAAAACAAAGTGATATTTTTATCATTTTTTGAAGAATTTAAAAGCTTTAAAAATAAAAATTCCTTTTCTACAATTAAATGGGCCATAATTATTTAAAATTTGAAATCTTTGATACTCAAAAGGATTTTTCTTTTGAAGAAGAGAAAAGGCAAATTTTCATACTAAAATGGGAACTTTTTGAAACAGGAGGACATGCATTGATAACCAATTAATTATATTAAATATATATATCTCAGTGAAAATCTTCTCCAATTTGAAAACATGCATGCACATTGAGATCTTAAAAAAGAAATATTTGATGGTACAAACAAAATATGACAAGAAATAGGAAAAATGATGGCTTATTATGGTATGCAAAAATGTATAAATTTTTTTTGGTAATGTCAATAATAAACCTGCCTTCAAAACTTCATACTACTAACTTTATATAAAGCACGAGACTCACACTCAAATCTCATACCAAATTCATTTTAGGGAGTGCGGGGAAGGAGAAAGAAAGAAAATGATTCTTGATGAAGTTTTGAAGTTTATTACATCTATGGTGGATGGTTTGCTGCTCTTGGGAGATTTCAACCGAAAAAGATTTTGTTTGAAGCCGAAAGATGAAAAGAAGAATTTTGTTTGTGGCAAGTCAATTAGTATTAGTTAGACATGTGATATATTACATTATTATTTTTCGTGTTTGTGTTGTTGAAAAATGAAAATAATATTGATCATGCTATGTACTTTATTAATGTGCTCTTCTAATGTCTTTAGCTTTTAATTTCTCGTGTAAGGTTTATAATGCTATGTAGCAGTTACATAAATCTATGTCCTGTGGTTGCAAAGAGTACAAGGGATTCTTGAACACCATTAATTCAGGTATCTAATTTTGATGTCTTTAAGAATTTTGATTTATATTTCATCAAATTCATGTAAATCACAATTCAAGTAAAATAAAACTCTTATTCCATGTTTGTGAGTTTGAAAATTTTGCTTTTTGAATTTGAATGCATGGATTTATGTAAAACATTATACAAAATTGTATTAAGTTTGATCCAAATTTTAGGTTTAGATTTTACTTTCAAACACAAGATAAATTTCAAATAATATACCAGCACTTGTTTAGATTCATAGATTAAATTGGAAATTTAGATTTCAAATTTGAATTTCAAAGTCTTTGATTTCAAACAAGTGGAATCTTTGATTTTAAACATCTAGGATGATGATGATGATGATGATGATGAAGTAAGGAATGTTGGGTCGTCTTTAATCCCAATAGTAGAAGCTGAATAAAAAGATGTTTTTCAGATTTTACACATTACTACTGTTCCAAAAGTAAATGAAAATGTTGTTTATTATTATTATTATTTGAAAATCTGGAAATAAAAAAAATAAAAACTATTTTTCAGAGCTGAGCTCAACAAACCCACAATTTTCTTCTTCTTCTTCTTCTTTTTAATTTTCTTGGCAGAATAGGCCCTAAATTACTTAATCAAATACTCAAGATCCTTGAATTTCCAGAGTCATGCTGCAATTCACTAGATAAAAAATTGTTTGGGAGTCGTGATCATATTTCAGAACTCCTAGATTTAGCCAAGATGGAACCCCCACTAGACAATTCAGCTTTGAGAATTCAAATTACAGTAGAACCAGGGAGCTTGAATTGCCAATAGTCTTTCTTCCTAATGATAACTGTGCAGTGAAGAAAAAGAATGTAAATACCCAATTGACAATGCAAGAATTGCCTACGTCACTGATCCATAAACATAACTCTTAACAAGACTAAACTGTCATTGCCAATAGCTTCAGCCCCAAAAAGTATGCTATGTACAAGAATCAGAATCATAAATAAGCCAAAGGGCCTCTGCCAATGCAGCTAGAATGTAGAAATGAATTGAGTTTTAGGTCGATGCTTCCTGGCACAAGAAGGTGCTCTCTGACACTTGAAAGTTAAAAGGGGCAGAAAATCAGGCATCATCCCTTTACGCATCTTCTCCGGTTCCCTCATCTTCTGAATCGGTGGGCACTTCATGCCGAGGCCTATTGAATTTTTCACGTAGCTGCTTAATTGGTATAAAATCTCCAGCTGCATCCATTCCATAGAATAGAAAGGAAGCATACGGATGATCAAACCTGCCCAGCATACGTTTCAGCACAGCCCGTGGTCAAAAGAAAATAGCTGGGATAACATTCTGTGTTTTTTTAACATATTTCTACTCACCATGTCAGGCTTTTCAGGGGCTAACAAATTCTCCTCAGCAACTGCAACACACGAATTCATTTTGCAATGTTCATCAGGCTGGCAGCAAGGACAAGAACAAAAAAAGGAACTTCCAGAACTGACCAATCCAAGATGGACAATGCAAAATATTTCTACACTTTGTATAGGTCATGTGTTATGCAAATACAAGTGCATATAGGCAAAATATTTCTGATATGAAATGTGAGGTAACACCCAGAGAATTACAGCCAGAGAGAACGAAAAGGGGAAAATCTCGTTAAGAGGTTCAAATTGCTGTCAAATTACCATAAGCCACTAGTAGATTAGGGTCTGCATGTACATCAACCAAGACCGGAAAAACCATGAACTAAATTTAGTTGGAGACCTACTTTTTTCACATGTGCCAGGTTCTTTACCTAGTTGATGAAATTATTTAACAAAAGCATCCAAATAATAGAATATGTATACTATGGCACTTGCGCGCCAGTAGACAAAAAAAAAAAAAAAAGCATCTCAAAGACATTGTGAGATAAGCCAATCAATGCCCACACTGTAAGATCAACAATTTAATAAAATAAATACTCACTTAAATGAGCTAAAAAAGTTAAATGTAGATTAATTGCTCCACCATCAAACCTACGGAAATCAATGTCCTTTCAAAACTGCACGAAGGCTATTAGTTTGTCATCCAATTAAAAGCACCAGTTTACTCATGTTTTCCTTAACCACGACATAATGTTTTGACCCTATTCAGAATTTTTTAATATCCTATGAATGAACCAAACATTATTGCTCAGTCTTGGAGAAGAAGTAACACAATCAGCATATGAAATGAGTGATAATGAGGTTGCTGACAATTGACACCTTTTCACATCAGTGAGTGTTGTCATCACCAATAATCATCAATGGGACAAACTCAATTCACTACAGTTATGTGTGTGATTCTCACACAGGGTAGGGACATCCAATTCAGAATGAGGCATCAATCAAAGCTTTCATTGTTTCTCAACCTACAAGATCAAAACATTGCAGTGCTGACACATAGAAGGCATTTGGTCATGCCCCATGATTTAAGGTTAATCTCATAATGGAACCACCATGTTTAGTTTCACCTCAATAATCCTATGTGGTGGTGATCTCGTGATTCTCGCCTCACCCCAATGAAAAGATAAATGCCCAAACTAGTTATCTTTGTCCTCTTGAGGAGAGTTATCCAAGACCACCCTAAAACACTGATAATGGAGAAATGTTTTTGAACAATTTTATCCCCACTCAAATATATGTCTAGGGAAACAAATGGTGACTTTTTCCTCTCAATGTCCAATACTGCTGAACTATTGTTGAATGACTAGATGTTGATTTAGATCTAGTTCAATTGGAATGAAATGTCAAGTTTTGACTGTTATTTCTTGCTCATTGAGATGGAAAGACAACTTTGCATTTATAGTTTGTTATTGTAATTATCTAGGGGGGGAAATAATGATTTGAGTCCCTCAGTGTCCAGTCTTGCTGGATTGTTTTGAACGATTAGATGTTGATTTAGATATTGTTGAATTGGAATGGGATGTAAGTTTTGATTGTTATGTCTTCTCCACTGAGATGGAAAGACAACTTCTGCATTTCTAGCTTCTTTTTGTATTAATCTATTTTGAGTGTTACTATAGATTGAACTTCTATGTTGAAAAGATTATAAGCTTCTTCCTAAAAAAACAAAAATGGGGCATTTTCTTACAATTTTGAGGGTAGTTTAGGCACTGCATGGTGATAGTATATTCCTACGGCATGACCAAACAGATTACTCACAAATGCCTAGGGATATTTTATCACAGAAAAATCGCACACCAATCAGGGTGTTAGATCACCAGGAATCATGACAGCATGGGACAAAATTACACAGATCAGATCACTGCAGAGATTCCATTTGGATCACCACACGCCCCCACAGTGTTAGAAGTATAGATCATCACATGGCTGTTGAGGGCTACTTTCATGGTCAACAAATGGATGAACAGAAGGCTGGGCTTGCACAACCTATTTGCTTGTATTCTAGAAAGTTGAATAGGAAGTTGCTCAAACTAGACACATCTGTCCTCAAATTCCGTTTGTATTCACAACATTTGAGGGCACAAACTTTTTCATTAAAATGGATTCATAACTGTTGAAGCTTGATATACATTGTCGGCCTAGAACTAAAAAGCTTAAAGCTTTTAGGTACTATTGAAGTATTGAGTAAAACTAAAGACCTAATCACCATGAGGTCTCTGCCTCTATTTATAATATGTCAAGTAAATACCAATGATTATAATGTCCTTACTAACTCACACTTACTAACATAAAACTAGCACACACTAATAATTCTAAATGACCCAAATAACGATTAACACACGCCCTCAAGATGGAGCATGGATATCATATGCCCCTAACTTGTTACAAATGAATTTAACACGAGCGTCCCTAAAGGCTTTAGTAGTAAATCAGCAGCTGCAAATTAGACTTGACATGAGTGGTTGGTTGTAATGATCTTTTTCTGCACAAATAAAGGAGGTAAGGAGCAGGTCCAACACAATCTCACAAAGTGCATCATATTTTTTTTCTCTTTTGATAGAAAAGGAAGAAATGTTACTAAAGAAGAAAATTGTACATAAAAAAGGAGCACCATAAAGTGCATCACGATGATTATCCCACGAACCAAAAATGATACTGATATGAAGTTTCTTTTCCTTTACGGAGAAAATATTGAAGCCAAACATAGGGCAAACTAAACCTGATAAAATGGCTGACTTGAACCACGAGACAACTTTTCAACATGTGCAGTTTCCATCCATGAACTTGATTGGCAGCATACGGGATCCATTCCACAAATCACAGCCCGGTAACCTGAATTCATGACATTAGTTATCTATAACTTAAAAAACAACCTAATATTCTCATAAAATTCCACACTAGGTTACTGAGGGCAACCCTTGACCCAACAGCAAGGATGTTACACTCAAAACAGGTTCAAGTTACAGAAGTAGCCTCGCCATATGTGGAGGTAACTACATACATCATGTCCTCCCCCTACTGTTTGGAGTCTTGGGCACTACATGTTGCATTTGTTTTTTTAAACTCTAAGCTATGTGGATCAAAGAACCAGCCAGACTAAAGGAATCCTTAAAACTATGGGAAATCGCAAACCAGCACTAGGCAGGAGCTTTGTGCACCAGGCTGCCCTTTATTACTTTATGATTATTAAAAAAAAAAAAATACTTGCACATGAGCTCATACACCCTGGTGGGATATTGAAGTGAAATCCAACTATAACCCACAATGAATAAGGCAAAATAATGTCTACTATCAAGGGCTCGATTCATTATCCTCAGTCAAAACAAAGCGCAGCATGTGAATTGCGGGAGGATTCTAACAGGGACAAACCTTCATGTGAATTGTTCAGAGCTTACAGGGTATAGCTGCAACCAGATCGGGTCATTCCACCTATCTCACTGAAGTACTTTAATTTAAAATATTGTTCCTTTTAGCAACAAGTACTAAAAGTTAAAAGCAGCATTTTGTAATGCTATTAAATAAGCAATGATTTGATCAATAATATTTTCACAATTTAGTAGTAGTAGTAGTAGTAGTAGAAATTGCAGTAGTATTAGTAATGATAATGATATAATAATATCTACACAAGAAACATTAGTTTCATGGGGGAAAGCAAGTGACATGACATGCAGAAACATTTTACCACAAGAAACCATCTGTTTTTTGGATTTCAAATTACAAAACAGGTTTACCACAAGGCAAGTGCTGAATTAAGAAATCAGGGGGCAGTTATGGACTGCGAAGAAAATCTCAATTGGTTATCTGTCCTTGGGAATTCAAAATCAGAAGATGAGTCAAAGATGGCCTGGTCATCCGCACCATACTACACATGAAAGATGAACAATGCACAGCTGTTTGCAGAAAACCCCAAAATCTAGAAGTATTATCACGTCAAGCTGCCACAGATATCCAATGTAGATGTCCAAAAATTAAAAGATTTGAATTCTCAGAAAGCTGATCATGTGTAAAACCATTTCACAACATTTTAAGGCTTGCTAGCCTAATTTCCCAATTTTGGTAATATATAAAGCTTATCTCTTACCAATAATAATAATAATAATAATAACAACAACAACAACAACATATTAGCATGTTGTAATATAATATAATATACATACATACACATATTCAAAATTGTAATAACTATTGTGGAATTAAATTTATGAGTCATACAATGAAACTGTAGAAATGGTAGTTGAACAAAGATTAAGGTTAGAAACGAGGGTCTCAAAAAGTCAATTTGGTTGTATGCCTGGAAATCTACTATAAAAGCTATATATCTTTTAAGGAGTTTAAGGAAGAGAAGACGAACTTGCATATCATTTTTATTGACCAAGAGAAAGCATATGATAGGGTGCCTTGGGAAGTTCTATGGTGGGTTCTTAAAAAAAAAAAAAAAAAAACGGCAACTATATGAAGTAGGTATAGTGACGTCATTAGGGATATGTACGATGGAATAATGACTAGCTTCAAGACTACAAGTGAAAAGGCTAGGGAGTTTCCACTCACAATAGGTATATGTAAGGGATCTGCTTTGAACCCCTATCTTTTTGCCCTAGTGATGGATGAACTTACTAAGAGTATCCAAAATGAGATTCCATGGTGTATGTTGTTTGCAAATATTGTCTTGATTGATGAAGCTAGGGGTGGAGTAGAATTTATGTTAGAAATTATAGAGAGAAGCTTTAGATTCTAGAAGATTTAGGATAAGTAGAAATAAGATAGAATACATAAAATGTAATTTCAATTGTAGTAGGAAGAATATTGGAGAAAAGATTAAATTTAATGGTCAAGAAATCAATAGTACTAGTATATTTCAATACCTTGAATTTTTATGTAAACTAAAGGGGAAATTGAAGAAGATGCAATACATAGAGTTAAAGTAGGTTCGGTAAAGAAGTGTTTCATGTGTGTTTTGTGATTGATGAATACCCTTATAGTTAGAAGGGAAGTTCTATAGCACGGCTATAAGAACAGCTATGATATATGAATAAGAATGTTGGGCAACTAAGAAACAACATATCCAAAAAGTAAAAGTTGTTGAGATGAGAATGCTAAGGTGGATGAGTGACATAACATTAAAAGATAAATTAAGGAATGAAAATATTTGCAATTAAATTAGGCATAGCTCCCATAGAAAATAAGATAAAAAGAGGGGCGAATCAAATGGTTTGTGTTTGCCTCAAGGTTTCATTAACTTGTTTTTTATGATAACAAACTATTGTGTACTAATGGCTTTGTGCTTAAGTTGTTTTTTAACAAGATTAAGCCATTGAAGTTGAAAATTTGAGAGAAATTTGGAAGTTAAAATCTTATTTATTTTTATTTTGTTCTCTTAATTGAATTTTTTTTTTATTGTAAAGCTGTAAGACTATTAAAGACATGATACTAATGAACTAAAACTATAAAAATGAGAAACAAAGAAGACTGAACTAGGCTTTGCAGTCGAAGACGGTCAACCAGACCATAAGGGGTGATCGACCAATCAAGGCAGAAGCTAGAGGTGGCCAACCAACCCTTGAAGGCAGTCGATTGGGTCACCTAGTTTTGCCTACAACCATCTATTTTTTCTCTCTCACAGCCACCAAGTGGTCGACCAGCCTTACCAAAAAACTTGCATAACGGACAAAAAACGGCTAGTTTTAATATAATCTCTATACATATGCCCTCTAAAGCCAAACTCTTTATTCTCTCTTAATCATTCTTGTGCCTCCATTTGCTTACTTTTGAGACAAACACCAAAACTATAGTGCCATCACTTGCATATTGTTTACGAGTTTCTTTTGTTCGCTTCAAATTTGTAAATCATTTCTTATGAGAAAATTTGTTTTGTGATCCTTCTTTTAACTTGGTGTCCTTGCCTCTGTCAAAGCAAGGTGCGATTGATTTCCTTGGTCTCTGGAAAACAAGGGGTGCAATTGGTGACCTTGCCGCTATGAAAGGAAGGAGATTAGAGGAACCTCAAAGTGGTTGGCCTTGAAAAGTGGGCATAGGCAAGGATAGCCGAACCACTATAAAAAGCATTTGCATCTCTCTTCCCTTCTCTCCTTTGATTTTATTGCTTTAAATTTGTGTATTTGCTTGATTTATGTAAATTGTTTTAAATTGTGTAATCAAGCACATTAATTTTATTAAACCCAATTCACTCCTCCCCCACCCCCCTTCTCTTGGGTTGCCACTTGGGCCAATAGCTTGGCCATATGCAATGTAGTCTAAATAGTGCACCAGTGAGAAGTGAGCTAATTACACTGAGGTACAATAGAAATGGTAGGGGTAAACCTAAAATAACTTAGAATGAGATAGTGAGTAAGGATTTAAGAACCCTGAATTTGTCGGAGGGAATCGTCCATGGTCAGCAAATTGACGAAAAATGATTCACGTAGTCGACCCCTCTCATGGGGCCCAAGGGTTGATTTGTCGTTGTTGTTTATATACACACATATATTAAATCCATTTAGTTTAAAAGTATAATATCATGATATTGTATTACGTTGCTTTAGTATAATAATATTATGTGGCATGTATCCAATTATGTTATCGTACTCAAATGTAATAACATTATATTAAAATTCCACGACATAATATCGTGTAAACATATATAGTAATGATCATGTGTTATTATAATATTCTAAACATATAACATAACAATATTAAACACTATTTATTTTAGTATCATAACAGTATGCTATTGTATTAATATTAAAGTATCATAATATGTTATAATATTTTAATTAATTATGTTGTCATATTTTAATATAATAATATTAATAATACATCCTCTTCCACTACTACAATAATTTTTTACAAAAATCACAATGGTGTGATAATAATTATGACACATTAAAACACATTATTATATCATATTTTAAAATTTAAATATAATAATATACATACTATGTAATTTTAATATTATGTACTATATAATAATACAAGTGCATTGCAATATGATGTATATATATATAACATATTGTTATATTATTGCATGATATAGGTATATATTGTTGAACCTCTTGGAAAAGGGCATAAGCAAACCAAACGCTACTTATTTATTGCAAGTACAAAGTGATAAATGATGCAAGGATTTTTTTATTAGTGAAATACCAAACTGAGGCTAAAGCACTACATAAATAGAACAAACATGTCATAATCAAAGTGTCAAAGTCCTAATTATATTCACATATGCTTGTTTCATTTATCTTTTGGTGATTTTTAGTGGGTTGAATTCATTTTCCTTGTAAGGGATTGAAAATCCACCTCGATTGGAATTCTGGAAACCTCTTGAATAAGTTCATAAGCATCTAATACAAAAATGAAAAAACAGTAAAAAGTAAACACACGTCACATGGTAAACCATAACACCTCCTGGCAACATGTGTTTAGCAAGGGAAGCAAGTAGGGTGAACACATTACAACAGATAGTGAGTTTTACAAGATTGATGAACACTTTCCCTCCCAAACTTTCTAAGTGATTCCTACTCTTAGCAAAAACATCATTTTGACCAAGGAGACATACTTCCCCTTTTCACTAAGGTA
The DNA here is from genome assembly GCF_029873635.1 of Malania oleifera. NCBI lineage: Eukaryota > Viridiplantae > Streptophyta > Magnoliopsida > Santalales > Ximeniaceae > Malania > Malania oleifera. The sequence continues at coordinate 64,757,997 of NC_080428.1, forward strand.
TTATTCATTTATCCTACTCAAAGAACAAAACTCACAATAGTATTTACATTTGTGGTTACCCGTCCAATGTGCACAAGACAAGAGGTCATAAGCAAGCATAAGGCCCTAAACAAGCTAAGCTCGTAACATTCTCCCCCACTGTGTAGTCAACATCCTCATAAACTTCGACACCAGGTACTCTTCGACTTTGTCCACAAATGGTTACATCTCTTCCCCTTACATCTTCATATTCGAGGCCCTCCCATTTCACTGAGAACTCGTGTTGTTTTCCCCTTAAGGATGTGAACTCTCTCTTTGCAAGGATCTCATCCACTTCTCCCCTTTCAAGTTGCAAGGTCTTCAATGGTGCTCTCATTAACTTGAGTCGGACCCTCATTGTCAACGATGGCTGGCTTGAGGACGTGAAACACAAGGTGCACTAACAAGACCCTAGGGTTTTATCATAGAGAAATTGGGGAAATAGAGAGAATGGAAAATAGAAAGCGAAAATAGGGTTGATCACTTTGAGGGGATCTGCCTCCAAATCAGCCAAAGGCTATGAATTATATTATTACTTGCATGAATACATACATACACACATACATACATGTCAACGGAACAGCAAACAAAAACGCAAAAGATTTCTTTCCTTACTTTAGCCCACATTTATTTTTTATATTTCAATTCATTCTTTTGTAAAATTAGCATATATTTAGTTTACATGTATAGGGCTTGACAGATTATAGTTTACTTGTATAGTTATATAATATACAGAACTCAAGGCTAATTCATTCGGCCATTCATAACATGGTATTAGAGCCAGCCGACTGCTAGGTTTTTTTTTTCCCTTTTGACTTTTTTTGTCTTCTCGATTTCGCGGCTGTTGTGGTTTTGTTTTCTCTTCTGGAATTTTTCTCAATTCTTTTGGTACTTCTGCAGCTTCATGGCTATTGGCACAGCAAGTTTTTGGGTTGCCATTTATTCCTCCAGTTTATGTCCTTGTGATTCTCGGCAAGCAGGCACAACAGGTTTCAACTTTGCCACTTATTTCTCCAGTTTCTGTTGCTGTTTGTGACTCTTGGCAAGCAGGCTTGTGACTTTTGGCAAGCAGGCACAGCAAGTTTTTCGTTTGCCACTTATTTCTCTAGTTTCTATTGCTGTTTGTGACCTTTGACAAGTAGGCAACAACTTTCTTTTGCTGTTTTTTGGCACTTATCTTCTCGGCACAGCAAGTTTTCGGTTCAAGATTTAATTTTTAGTGCAGTTTTTTGGTTCAAGATTTAATTTTTTAGTGCAGGAAGGTCGTTCCTCTTTGTACCTATGTTGTTTATTTTGAGCTTCTAGATTTTCTGGTGGTCTATTTCTTTCGGTAGAGTCTTTTTTTTTTTTTTTAGGCTTCTCAATTTTCTCCATTATCTTCTCGGCACAGCCAAGTTTACGGGCAATAATTATTCTACATGGGCTTTTCAGTTTGAACTTTTCCTAAAGGGACAAGATCTTTGGGGTCATATTGATGGCACAGATTGTGCACCCAATCCTGATAAATCCAAGGAGTCCGCAGCTTGTCCTTCATGGGCTGTTCTTGTTGTTCAGATTATGTCTTAGCTTCTTGGCTCGGTTGAGCCATATATTGTCCCCAACTAGTGGCCTTATTGCACCACTCAATCCATGTGTACTTATTTAAAAACAGTATATCATCAAGATAACGGTGCCCGTCGTTTTTAGTTAGAGCATGCGATTGCCATGTTTCAACATGACAATCGTTCCATCTAAGACTATTATTCGGGGTTTCTAACTCTTTGGAATGAATATTCAGATCTGGTTACTGCGGATGTTCTTGTGGCTTCTCTTCTCATTATTCAACATCTTCACGAGACTAGTCGTCGTGATCACTTTCTTATGAAACTTCGCCCCATGAATGAATCCGTTCGCTCATCTCTTCTAAATCACTCTCCTGTTCCTTCTCTGGATGTTTGTTTTGGTGAGTTACTTCGTGAAGAACAATGGCTCAGTACTCAAGTTACTTTGGCACAATCTCATGGTAGTTTCAGGTCTGTCCTTGTCCCTTATGCTGCTCTACTACGAGGACCGCCTACGCATTCTAGCACTTTGTAGTTTTTTTGCTACAAAGAATTTGGACATATCGCTGCTAATTGTTCCAAAAAATTCTGCTCTTATTGCAAGAAGAAGGGTCACATTATCAAAGAATGTCGTATCCGCCCACAGAATCATGCTTTTGTTGTTTGTTTTATTAAAAAATTGTAATCACCTGGTATTACAGAAAATGATTAGTTTTTCAGTTTATTTTTTCAGTTGAGTTTTGTAGTTCTGTTCTAGTTTTTCTTCTTCTGTTTTTCATTTCTTCTTCTTCCTCTGGATATAGATATATATATATATATATATAGATATATATATATATATATATATATATCAGAGGTCTCAGCTGTACGTTGACACACATTGTATAAGAGAGAAAGATTTCTTTTCTTGCTTAACTGCTGCTATATTCTATTACATGGTATCAGAGCAGAAAGATTGAGAAGGTCCACTGCAATGTCTACTTCATCCTTTTCAACGAGCAATATGAATGAAGAAAGTAATCCATACCACTTACAGAGTGGTGATTCACCAGGCACAATACTGGTTTCGAATGTCCTCACTGGGGAAAATTATCACACATGGAGTAGATCCATGATGATGGCTTTGAAGGCGAAGAACAAGATTGGGTTTGTAAATGGAACAATTGCCAGACCATCCTCAATAGATGCTTCGAATGCTATGTGGGAAAGATGTAATAATATGGTATCTTCTTGGATCATTAATTCAGTATCAAGAGAAATTGGGGCTAGCATTATTTGATCTCAAGAATAGATTTACACAAGGAAATGGACCAAGGATTTTTCAACTTCAAAAGGATTTATCTAGTTTAGTTCAAGAAAATATTTCGGTAAGAGATTACTATACGAAATTTAAATCTTTATGGGATGAATTGGCTGCTTATAATAAGATTCCTACTTGTTCTTGTGGTGTTCTAAGAACATGCACTTGTGATGCTATTCGGGAATTCTTGAAATATCAAGATGAGCAATATGTTATTTAGTTTTTGATGGGATTAAATGAAAGTTTTTCACATATTAGAGGACAGATTTTGATGATGGATTCTCTACCAAAAATAAACAAAGTTTTGTCTTTAATAGTTCAAGAAGAGAAACAGCGAGAGATCTGCAAATCTGGTGTAATTGATACAGTTGCCTTTATGAGCAAAATACCAGAATCAAATTTTTCAGGCCACAAAACTACTTCTGGTAATCATTTTTCTGAAAATCAGCAATAGCAGCAGAGGAGAGCAAAATTATTTTGCACTCATTGTGGATTGAATAATCATACTGTTGATAAATGCTACAAAATACATTGGTATCCTCTAGGTTATAAATTCACCAATTCTCGACAGAAGGGAAAGTTTTCATCAGTTAATCAAGTCACAAGCCATCCTATTGATGCAAATTTTGAACCTTATAACAAACTGCCTTTTTCTCAAGAAGACTATCAGAAATTGTTAGCTTTAATCCACTCACAATCTAATGAAACCATCAATCATCAAGCAGCTAATGTTGTTTCTAACATTCTTCAACAAAATACCCAAGGTATGATACTTTCAAGTTTTCCTTCAAGTTGTTCAGTATCCTCATCAACATCCCAACATCTTTGGATCGTAGACACTGGTGCTACAGATCATATTATTCATTCAACTGATACGTTTACCTCTATTACAAAATCTTTAGACACTATTGTCATGCTTCCAAATGGATATACTGTTCCAGTCACTCATATTGGCACAGTTCAATTGTCTGAAAATTTAATTCTCAAAGATGTACTTTGTGTACCATATTTTTCATATAATTTACTTTCAGTTAGTAAACTTACTTCATCTCAAAAATGCAATTTTATTTTCTTACCTGATGTTTGTTTTATTCAGGAATTTACCCCATGGAGGATGATTGGGATTGCTAGAAAATCTGCTGGGTTATATATTTTGCAACAATTGGCTGTTCATGCTGTTAGTTCTTCACCAAAATCAACCATTGTACATTCTGTCACAAACTCCAAAATCTGGCACAACAGATTAGGGCATCCTTCCTTGTCTTGTTTGAATTTTCTTTCAAAAACTGTATCAGACATTAGTTTCCCAGATAAACTAGATAATCATTGTACAGTTTGTCTTTTAGCAAAACAGAAAAAGCTTCCTTTTGAAATTCATTCATATAATAAAAGTTTTCCTTTTAATCTAGTTCATGCTGATATCTGGGGGCCATTTTCTGTTCCAACTCATAATGGGTCTAGATACTTTCTTACCTTAGTGGATGATCACTCCAGATTTACATGGACCTACTTAATGAAGCAGAAATTTGACGTTACAAATTTTTTTACTGTTTTTTACAATATGGTTGAAACACAATTTGAGGCAAAGATTAAATGTATATGATTTGACAATGGTTTAGAGTTTAAAATGATAAATTTTTTTAATTCAAAAGGAATTTTGCATCAAGTTTCATGTATAGTGTCGACACCCCAATTTTAACCAGGCCTTTCCAAGGAGACCTCATGTCAAAACCTTTCCACACTGGTTGTGGACCCCACATATTCTAGTAGGTCCCACATTGGTTGTGGACCCCACACACCCTTGTAGGTCCCACACTGCTTGTGGACCCCACACATTCTAGTAGGTCCCACATTGGTTGTGGACCCCACACACCCTTGTAGGTCCCACACTGCTTGTGGACCCCACACATTCTTATAGGTCCCATGGTGTTCGTGGATCCCGCACATCCTTTTAGGTCCCACATGGCTTGTGGGCCCCACATATCTCAATTGGGCCCCACATGGTTTGTGGACCCCACTTCTCCTCGTACGCTAGCTCGGATTCCTACATCCGATGCACGTTACCTCTTTTGGCATGCTTGTGCCTGCTAGCTCGAGTCCCTATAACCCTTAAATGGCTTGTGGACCCCACACATCTTTTTAGGTCCCACATGGCTTGTGGGCCCCACATATCTCAAATTGGGTCCCACACGGTTTGTGGACCCCACTTCTCCTGGTACGCTAGCTTGGATTCCTACATCCGATGCACGTTACCCTCTTTGGTACGCTAGCTCGGATTCCTACATCCGGTGCACGTTACCCCCTTTGGTACGCTAGCTCGGATTCCTACATCCGATGCACGTTACCCGCTCTAGTACGCTAGCTCGGATTCCTACATCCGATGCACGTTACCTCTTTTGGCATGCTTGTGCCTGCTAGCTCGGGTCCCTATAACCCTTAAATGGCTTGTGGACCCCACACATCTTTTTAGGTCCCACATGGCTTGTGGGCCCTACATATCTCAAATTGGGTCCCACACGGTTTGTGGACCCCACTTCTCCTGGTACGCTAGCTTGGATTCCTACATCCGATGCACGTTACCCTCTTTGGTACGCTAGCTCGGATTCCTACATCCGGTGCACGTTACCCCCTTTGGTACGCTAGCTCGGATTCCTACATCCGATGCACGTTACCCGCTCTAGTACGCTAGCTCGGATTCCTACATCCGATGCACGTTACCTCTTTTGGCATGCTTGTGCCTGCTAGCTCGGGTCCCTATAACCCTTAAATGGCTTGTGGACCCCACACATCTTTTTAGGTCCCACATGGCTTGTGGGCCCCACATATCTCAAATTGGGTCCCACACGGTTTGTGGACCCCACTTCTCCTGGTACGCTAGCTTGGATTCCTACATCCGATGCACGTTACCATCTTTGGTACGATTCCTACATCCGGTGCACGTTACCCGCTCTAGTACGCTAGCTCGGATTCCTACATCCGATGCACGTTACCTCTTTTGGCATGCTTGTGTCTGCTAGCTCGGGTCCCTATAACCCTTAAATGGCTTGTGGACCTCACACATCTTTTTAGGTCCCACATGGCTTGTGGGCCCCACATATCTCAAATTGGGCCCCACACGGTTTGTGGACCTCACTTCTCCTGGTACGCTAGCTTGGATTCCTACATCCGATGCACGTTACCCTCTTTGGTACGCTAGCTCGGATTCCTACATCCGATGCACGTTACCCCCTCTGGTACGCTAGCTCGGATTCCTACATCCGATGCACGTTACCTGCTCTGGTACGCTAGCTCGGATTCCTACATCCGATGCACGTTACCTCTTTTGGCATGCTTGTGTCTACTGGCTCGGGTTCCTATAACCCTTAAATGGCTTGTGGACCCCACACATCTTTTTAGGTCCCACATGGCTTGTGGGCCCCACATATCTCAATTGGGCCCCACACGGTTTGTGGGCCCCACTTCTCCTGGTACGCTAGCTCGGATTCCTACATCCGGTGCACGTTACCCCCTCTGGTATGCTAGTTCGGATCCACATATCCGGTGCCTTGCTAGCTCGGGCTTTTGTAACCCTCAAACGGCTTGTGGACCCCACATGGCGCGTGGGACCCACACATCTCCGATGGGCTCCACACAGCTTCTAGAACCCTCATGTTATTATTATTATTATTATTATTATTATTATTATTATTATTATTATTATTATTATTATTATTATTATTATTATTATTATTATTATTTATTTATTTATTTTAATTTGTCAAATGCAAGCATACTTTGTTCCCCCATCATCACTCACCACATGTCATGTTTCTTCCCTTTACCAATCTTCCCATACTATATTCCCTTCATAATTCTTCATCCCATACTTTGTTCCCCCATCATCACTCACTACATGTCATGTTTCTTCCCTTTACCAATCTTCCCATACTATATTCCCTTCATAATTCTTCATCCCATACTTTGTTCCCCCATCATCACTCACCACATGTCATGTTTCTTCCCTTTACCAATCTTCCCATACTATATTCCCTTCATAATTCTTCATCCCATACTTTGTCCCCCCATCATCACTCACCACATGTCATGTTTCCTCCCTTGATCAATCTTCCCATACTATATTCCCTTCATAATTCTTCATCCCATACTTTGTTCCCCCATCATCACTCACCACATGTCATGTTTCTTCCCTTTACCAATCTTCCCATACTATATTCCCTTCATAATTCTTCATCCCATACTTTGTCCCCCCATCATCACTCACCACATGTCATGCTTCCTCCCTTTATCAATCTTCCCATGCTATATTCTCTTCATTATTCTTTATCCCATACTTTGTTCCCTCCATCATCACTCACCACATGTCATGTTTCTTCCCTTTACCAATCTTCCCATACTATATTCCCTTCATTATTCTTCATCCCATACTTTGTTCCCTCCATCATCACTCACCACATGTCATGTTTTCTCCTTTTATCATTCTTCCCATGCTAATTTCCCTTCATCATTCTTCCTCCCATACTTGGTTCCCCCCATCATAACTCCCCTATGTCTTCTTTCCTATGCTTGCCCCAAGCTAAGCCTATAAATAGCCCTCTCATTTCAAGCACAAGGAAGGAGCTCTTAGTGGTGGTAAGGAGAAGATTTCAAATATTGAAGTTTTCTATCACGAGTTTGTGAAGTTAGTCTTTTTTTTGAGTAAAAATCAAGAGGTCGACTAATCCCATTTCCTATCGGTGTTGAGTCACCCCATTTGAAGAAGGCACCCCGTAGTGCCTCAAATCAGAGCTCAAGAACAACTCTCGGGAAGACGTTGTAGAGCGGCCCTAGTAGACTCATCAACAGGAAAAGAAGACCGGAGCAGAGGAAAACGAAAGAAGAACAAGCGATCGATTGATCCCTTTTCCTACCGGTACCGGGTCACTCCATTTGAAGAAGGTACTCCCTTGTGCCTCGAGTCGGAACTCAAGAACAACCCTCGGGAAGGTGCTGTAGACTAACCTTGCGGATTCACAGACAGGAGAAGAAGATTTGAAGGAGAAAAAGACGATAGGTAAGACCAATGAACTTTCTCTTCCTATGTTACATTTCCGTCCCCCTTTCCCTAATCGGCCTCTGTTGGTTTATTTGACTTTATTTCACTTTTCTTTACTTTAAATAGCTTCCTTTTAACTCATAAAAAAACAAAAAACAAAAAAAAATTTCATAAAAGACACAAAAATTCAGAAAAATTTTCAAAGAAAATTCAAAAATTTTTAAAGCTTTGAAACTTATTTACCTTTGAAAATTTTTGAAGAAAATCCAAGAAAGTTTCTAACATGTTTGGCAAAGGTTAGATTTGTTTCCCTACATTCAAGATTTTCAAAAATACATTCTAAACGCATATCTTTAAAACCATGACTTTCGTGATTGTTGTCTAAAATTCTGTTGTATTCGGAAGGACATTGGAAAATTCCGGAAAATCATTGGTCTCGACCAAGACCTTAAACTGGTTTTTCCCCCCATACTGGTCAACGTTTGACCAGCTCACCATTCCCAAACTGGTTCACCCCAGTCTTCTCCATTTCGCTTGTATATTATTGTTGTATCCATAAAATTCACAAAAATCATGAAATTTTCAAAAATTCCAAAAGTATTTTCACATTTTGGTTTCAATTGATTTCATTTGTGTTATTTTGAAAGTTCGGGAAAAATCACAAAAATCATTTTCACACTTAGGAAAAATCACAAAATATCTTTTTAGGCACAAGAAAATTCATTCCAATCTCGAACCAATCTCAAAAACCTCCCGAAATAGTATTTTTGATACTTAAAAAAAACCTATAGATTTCAAAATCCCCGGGAGCGTATTTTGTATCCTATTTTCGATTTTCCTTCCCGATGATTGCAAACGAGAACATTGACTCTTCGGAGTACTAGATTGCCCCGGTTCTGATGGAAATACCTATATAGTATTTTCATTTTTTTTCTTTTTTTCTTTTTTTTTTTTTTGACTTTTGAAAAGGAGTAATCTTTAAAGGCTTATTACATTTATTTCGGGGAAAACTCTTTATTAATCTGGTACCGTTCGTAAGAACGGGCGTGTAGGGGGTGCTAATACCTTCCCCTTGCGTAACCATACTCCCGAGCCCGACTTTGGTGATGCAGACCGATTCTACCCCTAACGGGGTAGCAATCAAGTGTTCTAACCACACTTCAAAAGGTTAGTGGCGACTCCACCATACATCGTTTTCCACAAAAATTCACATTTTCAAAATACACATTCATTTTTTCCAGTTCGCAAGCCGAACCCATTTTTAAACCAGAGATTGGTTCTCTGGGCCGGGTTCGGGACGTCGCGACAGCTTGGCGACTCCGCTGGGGATCGTTGAGAGTTAAGCCAGTGATTAATTAAGAATTATCCCGATCTCAAATCTAAATAAGCCTTTTTGATTACTCCCTTTCATTTTTGTACAAATTTGGTTACATATGCATGAATGTTCTGAATAATGGATGGATGTGGGGTAGGGGGTGTAGGTTGAAATGGTTAAACTCACACACTCTCACAGCTCTACACCCGGGCTTTCCCAGTTAGGATTAGAAAGGAGTGTAATAGTGCCAGTTCCCATGTGGCATGGCCTATGGGAACCCGCGAACCACTCCGCTCAGTGCAAGCTTTTTCCGGACCTCTGTGAGGGAGGATGAAGTTTCAATCTGGGGACCTTTTTCAATAAGGGTTATAGCTTAACCACACATGATTTTCCATAATCCCTTGCCTAGGGTAGAGCCTCGGAGGACCTTATGTACATAATTACCCCGGGATTAAGACAGAGGCTCCATCCTTCTCCCTATGATTTAATATGATTATAACTTGAGATTTAAAACATGTTGCATCCTGCATTTCATTCTAGGCATTCCCATCTGCTTGGCCAAGGTTCTGTTTAAAATCCGACTCATGGGGAGCACAGTAGTCCATCATGAAACCGAACTAGTGGTACAATTGTACTCCGAAAGTCAACAAAAGAAGAGGGGCGACAGCACAAGTAAGGAATCGGTGCCTGAGATACCAGACAGGGTTGACATCAACGCTCGATCCAATTCCTTAAAGGAGCTGAGAGACATTTGGAAAGGGTGGACGCCTCAGAGACGATTGACTTTTTCTCAGACGTACGGGCACATCGGTTTTCTATTGCATGTTTCCGTAAACTCCCACATGATTGAAGCATTGGTGGAATTTTGGAATCCGTCATATTGCTGCTTTACTTTGGATGGGGTAGACCTTGCTCCCACCATAGAAGAATACACTTCGCTATTGCATCTGGTCAAACTGCCAACGCCTTACAGAACGTACGCACCCACTCGAACCTCTGTTGTCAAGGATTTGTTCAGGGCCACCGAGCTTAAGGTCCAGAACCGGGGAGACTCAAAGGTCACTTGGGAAAGCCTGAAAGAGTTGATGAAGAAGGAAGGAAAGGAAGAAGTCCAACTGCATCTGCTAGCGTTAGCCATCTACGGCCTACTTATCTTCCCGAAGGAACTAGGAATCATCGATCATGCCACCATTGCCTTCGTAGCACAAGTAAAGGAAGGGGTGAACCCAGTCTACGGTATTCTTGCTGAAACGTTCCGATCTCTTAAAAGATGCCTAATTAGGAGACATGCTCGTTTATGACCTCTGCTGTGTGCCATTGCTTTATGTGTGGATGATTGAGCACATTTGCCATGCATACAGGCATTCTTTCGCGCTGCTTTCTCAACAATCAGAATACCTTTAGCAGAGTTCGAAGTAGCTCGTTGGGAGGAACATGCCAGCAGGACTGAATGGAAAGACAGACTTCACAATCTAGTCAGTAAGGGGATTGTATGGCAGGCACCGTGGATCGACCAACCCAAAGTGATATATAGATGTGGAAACCTTCCTTGGGTCCCACTTCTAGGTCCCTGGGGTGGAATATCCTATGCACCACTCATGTTCCGAAGGCAAGTAGGCGCAACACAGTTTGTGCCCATGACCCATGGACTGGCGGACGCTCGGTTCACATATGAGGATGATGATAGCCAAAGGAAGATCCGGGAATTCTTTGTATCATGGAGGCACGTGTACATAGTCGAAGCAACCAGTCGGAACTCGGGAGTCCAGGAGAGTTATGAACTATGGAAACGTGACAGGGTGGACCCTCGGTTCCTGTGCAAGGAAAAAACTCTGACAGACAAGAAACGGTCGAGAGAAGCTATGTGTCCATCTAAAAGAATGACCTCCAGAGAACAGTTTCCAAAACAGGGTCCAGTAGATCCTCAACTTGAACCAAGCAAGCGACCAAAGATTCAGGGCTCGCCATCAAAGAAAGCATCGGCAGTTTTGAGAAAAGAGAAGCAGAGACTTCAAAAGATGCTTGATCAAAAAGTCCAACAATTGAGGGAGTCAAGAGCAGAAATGGAGGAAAAATCTCAGTACATACGAGACCTAGAGAAGCAGTATGAAAAACAGAGATACTATTTCAACAAAGTACTTGAAAAGATGGAGCCTTGTGTAAACAAGGCCAACTATTGGGAAGCCCAGTACAAAAGCAACTGAAACCGAAGGTGGAAGTGCAGCTCTCACAAAGTCAGAACCAACCACCCAGACGATTCAGGCCTGCCATCGTTAAGTAGCGGACCAGGAAATCAGGATCTGACACCGTGTAGACTAGTTGGAAGTTTTCTATTTTTCTCACTAAAAGTTGTATGAAAATTTGAAAGAAATGATAAGATTTTTTTCAAAACCTTGGCTAAAGCACATGGACTGCATGATTGCCCTTTTTCATACATACTCATAAACATACATTACATGCATTTATTCTGAGAGGATGCGGGTTTTTCATGAACAGGGAGCGGAAACAAGTTGGAGACGTGACTGAGATCCAGCAAGATTGAGGCAAGTACGCACCCATACAACACCCGCGGAAAAGCTAAGGCCATGGCAGAACAGTTAGAGAGCCGTGTTCCTGGGGAGCGCAGGGGCAGGAAGAGCTGAGCAATCAAGTAAAGAAGATATTGGACCTATTGCGCTGAACAAAGGGAAGACAGGCCAAGATCGGGATCATGAAGAAGAAAGACCCTATCCACCCGCCCCGGTTTTACGCCAATTCAGGGGCAATCCTTCTGGTCCGCCCCCATTCACCTTAGAGAAACCGCGCATGGCACGCCACCTTTTATCCCAGCAGTGACAGGAATAGGGAGTGCCCTCATCAGCGGTATTGCGGGGTGTAGGGACAAGCAAGACTGCGACGGAATAAAACCGTTGTGACGATTGGAAGAACGGCTAAGGGCCTAGAAGGAGAACTTTTTCGACCATCTTCGGACCACCAGTACCAAAGCCAGACCCTCATAATTACTATTACTCTACTCCTCTTACTTATTACTATTACGGCCTAGCCCAATGTAGTTTCATATTCCTATTCCTCTGCCAAAGTTTGAAAATGCCAGACTTCGAGAAGTTTGACGGGACCACAATGCCTCAAAACATGGCCCTCAGACCCACCACCTCCTATGTATTGTGTCAAGTCGATGGGCCGCCTCTCCCGCTCAATGCGCCAGTTGAGCTGCCTTTGCTTCCCCCGCCGTTTTCTTTACCGGGGACAGGCGGCGATATGGTATGTCCAACAGAGATAAGGATAAGGGCCCAGATAGATCCGCCTTGGGGTGGACTTGGCCCTATGCTTTGAAAGCGCCATATCGTCATATCGTTGGAATGGCTCCAGACAGGACTGTTTCTTTCTTCCTTTCTGAAATGGACAAGCGATCGATTGATCCTTTTCCTACCGGTAACCGGGTCACTACTCTCCATTTGAAAGGTGACTCTCTCCCTTGTGCCTCGAGTCGTAACTCAGAACACCCTCGGGAAGGTGCCTGTATACTAACCTTGCGGATTCACAGACAGGAAAGAAGATTTGAAGGAAGAAAAAACGATAGGTAAGACCATGAACTTTCTCTTCTATGTTACATTTCCCTTCCCCCTTTTCCCTATCTGCCTCTGTTGGTTTAGTTTGACTTTTATTTCACTTTTCTGTACTTTAATATCTTCCTTTTAAACTCATAAAAAAACAAAAACAAAAAAACATTTCATAAAAGACACAAAAATTCAGAAAAATTTTTCAAGAAGTCAAAAAATTTTTAAAAAAGCTTTGAAACTTATTTACCTTGAAAATTTTTGAAGAAATCCAATAGTTATCTAAAACATGTTTTGGCAAAGGTTAGATTTGTTTCCTACATTCAAGATTTTCAAAAATACATTCTACGCATATCTTTAAAACCATGACTTTCGTGATTGTTGTCTAAAATTCTGTTGTATTCGGAAGGACATTGGAAAATTCCGGAAAATCATTGGTCTCGACCAAGACCTTAAACTGGTTTTTCCCCCCATACTGGTCAACGTTTGACCAGCTCACCATTCCCAAACTGGTTCACCCCAGTCTTCTCCATTTCGCTTGTATATTATTGTTGTATCCATAAAATTCACAAAAATCATGAAATTTTCAAAAATTCCAAAAGTATTTTCACATTTTGGTTTCAATTGATTTCATTTGTGTTATTTTGAAAGTTCGGGAAAAATCACAAAAATCATTTTCACACTTAGGAAAAATCACAAAATATCTTTTAGGCACAAGAAAATTCATTCCAATCTCGAACCAATCTCAAAAACCTCCCGAAATAGTATTTTTGATACTTAAAAAAAACCTATAGATTTCAAAATCCCCGGGAGCGTATTTTGTATCCTATTTTCGATTTTCCTTCCCGATGATTGCAAACGAGAACATTGACTCTTCGGAGTACTAGATTGCCCCGGTTCTGAGGGAATACCTATATAGTATTTTCATTTTTTTTCTTTTTTTCTTTTTTTTTTTTTGACTTTTGAAAAGGAGTAATCTTTAAAGGCTTATTACATTTATTTCGGGGAAAACTCTTTATTAATCTGGTACCGTTCGTAAGAACGGGCGTGTAGGGGGTGCTAATACCTTCCCCTTGCGTAACCATACTCCCGAGCCCGACTTTGGTGATGCAGACCGATTCTACCCCTAACGGGGTAGCAATCAAGTGTTCTAACCACACTTCAAAAGGTTAGTGGCGACTCCACCATACATCGTTTTCCACAAAAATTCACATTTTCAAAATACACATTCATTTTTCCCAGTTCGCAAGCCGAACCCATTTTTAAACCAGAGATTGGTTCTCTGGGCCGGGTTCGGGACGTCGCGACATATAGAAACACCTCAACAAAATTCTATAGTTGAAAGAAAACATCAACATTTATTAAATGTAGCAAGAGCTTTAAAATTTCAATCAAACATTCCTTTAATTTTTTGGGGAGAATGTATACTGATTGCAACATATATTATCAATAGAATTCCATCATTGATTTTGCAAAACAAGTCTCCACATGAAGTTTTGTATAATTCAGCTCCAGCATATAAACATTTAAAAGTCTTTGGTTGTTTATGCTATGCATCACCCCTTCTTCAACACAGATCAAAATTTTCACCAAGAGCAAGAAAATGTATGTTTATAGGTTATCCATTTGGTATAAAGGGCTACAAGCTTTATGATTTGGAACAGAAAACTTTCTTTGTTTCTAGAGATGTTGTCACGACCTGCTCATTTTTCACATATATATATATATATCAATAACACAAATTCCACATCCAACTCAGCAGGTCACCATTTACCTGTACCTATGGGTACCAGGGATAAAACACAACATACAGCAGAAGCCTACGCAGTAGAAAATATAAAATCATATACGACTCATCATAATGTGCATAACACATACCAGAGTTACTACTATCACTATCTCATAGTATATACATCTCAAAAATGGAATTTAGGGACAATTCCCACAAAACTTAACTGTCCCTACCAAAAACTTACCCTTCGCAGAGGGCAGATAAACAACACTACTTCTGCGAGGCTTTTCCCGCTTTCCTATCCGGAGCTCCTGAAAAGTTAATAAAATTTAGGAGTGAGACACCTCTCAGTAAGGGAAATAAACTAATACTAGTGTGTGACAACATAAGTAATCCGTGTTCTACATATATCATACCTATCATATCCAATACTGTTTAACAAATCTGGGAAAACATACGTATATCAAAATCATGGCAGAACATACTGCATTTCATAACATAACTCATCAGCTGGCTACTGTCATGTATTACCCCCACATGACTGGGTTGTGTGGCCCGAAGGCGGGACCTAACAATGGTTGGCCGACCACTGTCAAGTCGATAGTCTAGTCTTTAGGTCCGATGGGTCTACCCAGACTAGTCCGTACACCAGGGGCAATAACAGCACACTCCTCAAACATAACCACATCAACCATCCAATCTCACACCACTCCGTACAGCGGCGTTAATATAGATATCATGATCACAAGGACCATGGACACATAGCAACGGTATCGTGCAAGTGCTAGCCTAAACCAAGCCAACCAGGTTCTGATATCATATACATATACTAAAATTGTGATACAGAGATATATCATATCTTTCATTTTCACATTAATCATATCATTTTACATATATAAGTGTATCATGAAAATCATCGGCCCGTACGCCGGTATTACACATTATATCGAGCTTGGCCCATACACCAGCTATACATAGCACAGCCCGTACGCTGGCACATCACATCACATAGCTCGGCCCGTACGCCGGCAAATCACATCACATCGCACGGCCCGTACGCCGGCAAATCTCATCACATAGCACGACCCGTACGCCTGTAACTCACATCACATGGCACGGCCCGTACGCTGGCAAATCACATAAAATCTCTTCAATAAAATCTCGGTCCATAAGCCGGTTTTCCCATCATAATAACCATATCACCACATTCCCAGAACAACAGTATGTCACAATCATTACTACTCATGCCACACTAAACCAGTTTTCCACGTATACAACATATCATTATTTTCAACAGGGCTTTCTCAAGTATAAAACATATACATAACATATATATTTTTCCTAAAAACGAGTGTCATAAATATAGACATACATATTACAAAAGAACTAACTTAATTTATCCCCTTACCTGATTCCTGGAAAGCCCCTAATAAAATTATCCCACACCCGCAGGGTTCCTAACTCAACACCCTGAACATGAAAATCCCAGAATTAAAGTTCAGTATTTCGAAGTATATAATATTTTCTTCAACTGCCAAAAACTCAAATATTGGGTAGAAAGTTTTCACCCAAAATCATTCAAGTTTAACACCTGAGGGGTTTCCTGACCAATATTCCGAAACTGAAAACCCCTAGTATTAAATTTCAGTATTTTCATGCGTATGACACTTCTTCTAACTAGTGCAAGATCAAATATGGCATATAAAACCTTACCTCAACTTTGCGATGATTTCTAACTAGTTTTCTCCTATGATCCGCTCCAGCAGATTTGGAGAGAAGTCCGCCAGGAGCGTCGTGGTGACTTCGGATCGTCAATCTGACGACTGGTGAGGCCGAAAATGTAGAGAGAAGGGAGAGAGAACCATAAAGAGAGAGAGAGAGAGAGAGAGAGAGAGAGAGAGAGAGAGAGAGGAAAGAGAGAGTTTTCTTAAAAACATGATATTTCTCCCAGATTTTTCACTCTTATAAAACAGGATTTCGTCGACGAGCCCGACCTTCATCGACGAGTCCTTCACAAATTTAGTCGACGAGACCCTGTATTTGTCGACAAAATTCAGGCTGCCTCTGAACCTCTCTAGGTATTTTCTCGTCGACGAAGCCCTGTGTTCGTCGACGAATACAGGGGATTTGTCGACAAAGCCCTGAAACTCCCCCTTTTTGTTTTTTTTCCCTTCCAAAATGCAATGTCATCAATAAACGCAGAGCGTTCGTCAACGAAGTCTACGGCTTCCTTCTGTTTCCGATTTTCATTTCCCTTTCCTTATTATTTAAATTTCATTTTTAAATTCGGGTCGTCACAGATGTCATATTTCATGAATCCATATTTCCTTTTTCATCTGATTTCAATATGATTTCTACACATGAACATTCATTTCAGTCCATCACACCTTCAGAAAGTTCTATTACAGTTTTCCCCAATCCAGCTTCAGATTCTAATGAGAATATAATTTTCTCTGAACCATTGACATCAGCACTTCCTACTCCAGTTTCTGTTGTTCCATCTAACAATAATTTACCTTTCCATGATATAAATCAATTTCCACCCTTGAGAAAATCAACTCGACAACACAAACAGCCTGGTTATTTACAAGCTTATCATTGCAACTTAGCTACTTTTAAGTCTCAATCATCTACCAGGGATCCTGTTAATATCTCAGGTAATAAACATAGCATTTCTGAAGTACTTTCTTACTCCAGATTATCTGAATCACACAAAGCATTCTCCATTGCTATTTCTTCTGATTTTGAACCTGTCTTTTTTCATCAAGCTGTTCAGCATGCTCCTTGGAGAGCTGCTATGTCTGCAAAATTGTCTGCACTTGAAATGAATAAAACCTGGGTTCTCACAACATTACTACCTAATAAAACTCCCATAGGTTGTAAGTGGGTATATAAAATCAAATACAATTCTGATGGTTCAATAGAAAGACATAAGGCAAGACTTGTTGCTAAAGGTTATACTCAAATGGAAGGCTTGGATTTTTTTGAGACATTTTCACCTGTTGCAAAGATGGTTACTGTGAGGTGTATTTTATCACTTGTTGCAATACATGATTGGCATCTCCATCATTTAGATATTAATAATGCATTCCTATATGGGGAATTAGATGAGGAAGTTTATATGAAGCCTCCCCCAGGCTATCTTAGTAAGGGAGACAAAAGAGTATGTAAATTGCAAAGATCTTTATATGGTTTAAAGCAAGCTTCAAGACAATGGAATTCAAAATTCAAATCCGTGCTGTTTTCAGTGGGTTTTTCTCAGTCCAAAGCTGATTATTCTTTGTTTACTAAGAAGGAAGGAGGATCTTTTGTTGCCTTGTTATTGTATGTTGATGATATCCTCTTAGCTAGTAGTGATTTAGCTGTAAAATCAATAGCTGCTGAGTTTTAAGTTGAAGGATTTGGGGTCTGCGAAATGCTTTCTTGGAATGGAGATAGCTCGGTCGAAAAAAGGTATATCTTTATCTCAAAGAAAATATTGTTTGGAATTAATTTCAGATGTTGGATTACTTACTGCTAAACCAGTCTCATTTCACATGGATCCTCATACAAAATTATCTAAAGATGCTGGTGAACTAGTAGATGATGTTTCAACTTACAGAAGACTTATTAGAAGATTATTGTATTTGACTCATACCAGACCTGACATTACACTTGCTGTACATCATCTTAGTCAATTTTTAGATATTCCTAGAATGCCTCATTTACAAGCTGCTATGAGAATTTTACGATATCTCTTATTTTGAATAAGAGAGAAAGATTTGTTTTCTTGCTTAACTGCTGCTATACTCTGTTACACCTGGGTTGTGGTGGGTGCAGGGATTTCGGTATGTGGCATCAGGCCCCATGGTCAGGTCTTCATACAAGGCTGGTGAATTCTACATCAAGTCCATGATTGATGCAGATCGCGCCTCTTCTTCTTCTTCTTCATCTTCTTCCTCTTCAGTACTCTGAAACCATCACCATCTATTATCTTCTGCTCACTCTGTGTAATTTTGGTAGTAGTGCTCTGTGTTTTCCTTCCTCACTTCCCCCTTTTCCCCACCTTGGGTGACTCAGCAGTGTAACCATATTTAGTCTCAACTCGAAATTTGATTTCAACTTCTTCATTTGGAGACATCACACTGTAATGAGTTTTTGAAATTGGAGTTGAACTTGATGAAGCCTGATTTGGCTATTGAATAATATTAAATATATGAATGCATTAACTGCCATTGATCACATGCAGATGGTCTATAGAAGGCCAGAAGAAGGCTCTCATGCTAGCAAGTCTTTGCATCATGAAGAAGAGGTCTTGCTCCTGTTATCTCATTCAAAATACATGAGCTGTTGAGTTGCAAAAAACATACTTAAAACTGGCCAAAACTATTTTAAGAACGAAAAAACAAAATATTTGTTACTATAACAAATGTATATAATTTTTTAAAAAATTTAAAGAAAAATTATATTGAAACACGATTATCCTGCCAACACATTTTAAGAATAATAAAAAGACAGCAAAACATTTACCATCGTTAAAAGCGATGAATGTAATTTTTAAAAATATAAATAAAAATGCATTTGAAAATAATAAAAAATAATTACTTATTCTATAGATAGATAGGTTTCCAGAAAAGATTACAGGAGAGAGAGAGAGAGAGAGAGAGAGAGAGAGAGAGAGAGAGATTTATAAAGAAATCGTGCCTTACAATTTATTTTGCTAATGTAAAGATTTATATACTTTCCAAAAAATGAAAGTTATCTGGCCAACGACTTAAATAAATGATATTTTATTCTAATGTGTCATTTCTAATTAATTAAGCACTAACAACAAGTGAACTTTAAGAGATAAATAAAATGCAAAAATCCATTCAATTTTTAAAAATAATTATTTTAATTTTAATTTTTTTGTTTTCTAAAGAATTATTTTAAAAATTTATATACTATGGATAGTTGTGGCAATACCACAATTTGAAATAGGGTATGAGATATGAATCATAGGGTCAAAGTCCAAGTTTGATTTGCTAATTATTTGTAATTTTATAATATTTATATCAAATAAATAAACAACGGTGTTTAGGCACTATTTAGTCATGAAAATAGTTTCATTTTTTTATTTATAATTTTTAAATAATCACATAAATGCCACATTATTTTTCAATTTTCTATATCTATATAGAAAAGTGGAAAAGTATTTTTTTATTATTTTTATATTTTTGACTTCTTAAAAATTTACGTACGAGAGTATAAAATTCAAATCTTAGAATTTAATTTGTGTGATTTTTATACATCATAAATGCTAATTTAATTTGTGTGATTTTTATACATCATAAATGCTATCTTATATAATTAAGGAAAAATTGAAAAATGAGTTTCTTTTTTCGTAATTATTTTGAGAACTCTAAATAAAAAATAAGATGATATTTATATATATTTTTTTTTTAAAAAAATCAAGAATCAAGAATTGGAAATGAGAAATGTTTTCCACAACTAAATGTGTTCCAACTTTTGGTACAGGATTAAAGAATAAAACCAAATTTAGAATGTAGAATACAAAGATATACCATTACGATACAATTATTTAATGATATTAACTTTTATTTTAAAAGGCATGAAATTGCAATTGGTTTAATCTGTATATATGGAAAACAATTTGTATTTTTCCTTTTTAGTTCTTACAAATTTTAATAAAAATATCAGTGAATCCTATTTAATATTTATCTTAGTGAAAAGCTTCTCTAATTTGAAAACATGCATGCTCATTAAAGTCTTAAAATAGAAATATTTGATGGCACAAATAAAGGTTGACACGAAATAGGAAAATTGATGGCTAGTTATGGTATGTAATAATTTATAGAAATATTTTTTGTAATATCGATAATAAATGTCGATTCAAAACTTCATGACAACTCTAACTCTATATAAACCACAAGGCTCACACTCAATTTCATACCAAAATTTATTTTAGAAAGAAAGAGTGGGGGAAAAGGAAGAAAATGACTCTTATTGAAGCCTTAAAGTTTATGGCATCCATGGTGAACGGTTCATTGCTCCTAGGAGATTTCAATTCGAAAAAGTTTTGCTTGAAGCTGAAAGATGAGAGGAAGAATTTTGTTCGTGGCAAGTCGCTCAACAGTACTTAGATTGATTATAAACTAATATATTATTTTTCTTGTTTTTGATCTTGAAAATAATGTTTATCATGATGTGCTCTTGAAGTCTATTTAATTTTTAATGTCTCGTGTATGTTTTTATATTTCTATGTTATAGTACTTAAATCTATGTTCCCTACTTGCATAGAGTGCAGGGGCATTCTCGAATAATAATGTTGGTTTGTGTGTTGATGTGAAAAATAATAGTTTTGATTTATATTTTACCAAAATTCATATAAATCAAAATTCATGTTTCATAAAACTCAAAATTCAAGATCTATCCAAACATAGAGGAAGCACTTTTTAGAATGCATAATATTGAGAGACACCAATAAAATGCAATTATTTAATTAATGATATCGACTTTTTATAATCTGATCCATATACAACAAAAATTCCAACAAAATATAAGCATTTGTTTAGACTCAGAATATTTTTTTGTATTCTAATTTTCTTCAACATTAGACGAACATTAAATAAAATTTTAGAATCATTACATCACCAATTAATGAATAAATAATTCCCATATACATTTCATATTTCAATTTCTTTCAAGTATGGTACCTATCTTATTCACGTGAATCATGTTTTAGTTTTTTTTTTTTCTAGATATGAGATTGGGAGGAAGATCAATCATTCTAGTAATTTGCTACCTCATACTTGAGGACCACATTAATTTCTTTTCAATTATTTATCTATTTTACTATGCTTTTATTACAAAATATTTATATGTAAAAAAAACTTTAAATTTGGAGGTGCTTTAGTTAGACCTTGATGAACAAGATTATTCTTCTAAAATGTCATTTGATTATATTAATAGATTTTTGTTGAATAAAGACTATTGGAAAGGCTATATGGAATAATTAGTTGGCCATGTGGTAATGGTTGGTCATAATTAGGTCAAAATTAGAGTTGTATTGGCCAATTAGTAAAATGAAGGTTAATCATTTGACCTGAACTAAACTATAGTATGACAATAATAATAACAACAATAAAATTAAGTCTTAAGTCTTGTTTCTCTTAAGACTTATTTTTTGTCCTATTCTTGTACATGGCATGGTCATATGATTAAAAATCTATATATTTTGAAAAAAATAATGAAATATCGAAGATCAATGAAAATATTAATGGCTAATGAGATTTTGCCGAGAGCCTCTATAGCTATGGGCAAGCAAGAAGATTTTTTTTTTTTTTTAAAGTATGTTGACCAAGGACTCACCTTTTTATTTTAATGTGTTTAGTTTATTTTATTATTTTATAATCTGTCATGTTTATTTCCTTTTTTCTTTTATACAAAAAAAAAAGGAAAAATATATGAAAATTCATTTACAAAAAAGCTACAAATTTTTTTTTCAGAATATAGGGAAAAAAAGGCAAATTTTCATTTTTCCAAAATGACTAAAATGCCCTTAGAAGAGAAAATTAGTCAAAATTGTCAAAAAAAAAATCCCAAAAATATTCTTTAAAATTCTACTTTTAGATTTTTTTGATCACTTGAATGCAAATGATAAAAATAAAGGGAATGAGGTATTTTAAACCACACCTATCTCAAACCTAAGGAGGATTTATCCAACAAAATCCCCTCCTTTGGAGGGCTTGTTAGGTTCTCCTTATTTGTAAGGAATTTTGCTTTAATACATAATATAGTTATTTCATTTGACCTGTCTTTTCCACCTTCTTTCCACCTATTTGGTAAATCTTCAATACTCTTTTCAATATCATCTTTCTCATCTTTAAGCTCTTCTACCAGATGCTTGTCTTTTCTGACCTCTCTATCCAAGAAAGGTCGCCTGGTTCTTGGCTTATCATCATCATTCTCTTCCACATTCTGCTTCTTTTGATCATCAAATTCTGAGATGCCAATCCCAAGAGCAGCCCTTAATGTTTCTATCTGCTTCTCTTTCCTAGCACCAATTTGGTGGGACTGAGTATCTGAACCCAGAAAAAGCCAGAATACTTTAGTCACATAAATGATCATAAAAGGAAAAGAAAAACAAAGATAACTCAGCCAAAATCAAATTCAAAGCAGACGCAGAAAAGATAGCAAATCTTCTCTTCATACGACTAGATATGATTACAGTGAGGAAATCATATTAATCTGCCACAAGAATAGTCACATGAAACCAGATCATTAAGGTAGTAAGAGTAAAAAATAGGGAAAAAGACACCCTACCTCTAGTTTGGAAAAAAGGCATGATGGACCTCCAATGAAGATTCAAAAATCCCACAAACCTCCCCTTACATTTAATCTTTGTGACACTTGTACTCCTCCCCAAGCTTGTCCTTTTGCCAAATAGAAAGCGAAATCTATGTCTTTTTAACAAATTATAGGGGAAGTCAATGAAATTTTGAAACCTCATAAATGTTTGGGATCTAAGAACAATAATCACACACACAAGCAAAATAAGCACACAAAATAAAAACACCAGAATTACGTGGTTCGGTCTAATTTGACCTACGTCCACGGAGCATACCAAATATGCTATAATCTAGGAAAAAAACAAGAGGAGGAGACTGTAACAACCCGAATTTAGAATGGTATTTAAATAATAAAGACAGGGAAATGGAGACTGGACTGTATCTTTCAGAGCACTAACGATTCCTTTTTTGACAGTTCTGCGAGTACGATCTGAAGATCACTCTTCATGGCCTGCGTTGAAGGAAGATGATGCTCCCAATTTTTAATTTGATTAATTATATCTCTTGCATTAATTGCAAATTCTGCTAAATTTGCTTTTTCGAATTTCTGAAGAAACTTTCCTTCAATTGCAATCAGAATTTCATGATCTGAGAAAAATATACAATCTAAAGTCATCCTAACTTCTAGAAGATAAATTCCCCATAAATTCTAGACCAAATCATAGAATTTTCTATGTTTCTGAAAATCCTCCCAATCTGATTCTTCTTCATGAAAATATGAGACTGTTCTGTCTTTCCAATCCTCTGAAAAAAGATTCTAGAACAAAACTTTTCCTGACTTCAATTCAATTGGTTCAATATAGCTAGTCCACCAAATCCGTCCTGGATTAGTAAAATTTAACACATATTTTACCATTGCTGGCAGGAATTCGAAACCTTGTCCTATCTTACTAAACCCAAAAAACTAGACTTCTCTTGTCCTCAAGGCCTTCTGTACTGCAATAAGAAGCTTAGGGTTAATATTTTTGGGAATGTGTAACTTTAAAATACACAATCCACTTTTCATCCAAAACCTATTCAATTCTGGATATTCTGAAATACTGACTATCACTCTGGTAGTAAAACTATATTTCTTTAGCTGAATATCCATTTCCACCTTGAGTTTAATCTACTGGTGAATAAGTTCAGATGTACTCTCCCTGTTAATAATTTTAAAGTATTCTGAAATAATGGATTCAAATTCTTCCAAAATTTCTACTACTTCTCCAAGATTGACTGAAAAAGTTGTATTTGCTGTTGTTGCTAGATTATTAATAATCCCTTCTAGCAAATGTCATTTTCCCCTTATAATTTCTGGAGTCCTTCCCAGAAATTCTTCAAGAACGTAATCAACATCGACTACTTCGACTGTTTCCCTATCCCTCCTGGATCCTAAAGCGTTTTTGTTGATTGCAACTACTTCATTTTTCTGCATCTCTTCTCCTTTCCCCTTCCTGGTTCTAGGATTCTATGTGCATTAAGTGCTGTAGTGACCAAACTGGTTGCACACGAAGCACTGGATATGACTTTTATCGCTGGGATTTTCATCTCTCCTGAATGAACTTCTCTTTTTCATCAGACTCTGTTCCTGAATTGGAACTGGACGTCCTCTTTTCTAAGAAACGTTTCTCTTTCCTTTGCTACTTTATTCTCTCTTTCTAGAGCTGAAAGTTATTTGCCTCTGTTTGTCAACAAATCTGGCAACTGGGCAATCTACCACCTTATGCCTTTCTTGACAAATCGGACATCTAGAATGGCCGCTACTGCTACTGCTTGCCATCTCATCTGCAAGAATTCAAATACCTGGTTAAAGTATCAGTAATAATATTATCTCTTCTCTTAATATGTTCTACATTAAAGGAGTAATATTATAACTCATTTCTCCATCTAACCAATCTTGCTTGGGTGCATCGTTTTAACTTAATTCTCATGAAATGCTTTACATAGGAAATATCTGTTCTAATGATAAATGGTTTACCCAAGAAAAGTTCATTGATCCTAAGTCCTTTAAGAACTGCCAATAATTCTTTTTCATGAACTGGGTAATTAAGCTCTGCTCCATTAAAACATCCACTCTAATATCTGCTGAAATATTCTGTTTTATCGATCTTTCTGATCTTTAAAACGCACCCCAATGTTATATCTGAAGCATCGGTTTCCAAAATTATATCTAATTCTATCATGTCTGGATATTCTAATTTTGACAAATTTTTGACTTCTTTCTTTAAGGCTTTGACAACTTCAGTATCTTTTAAAGTCCAATTCCAAGGGTTCTTTACTGAAACCTTTTTCTGAATTGGCGCTGCCTTTTATGTCATATCCTTTATGAATTTTCTAATGTAATTCAATACTCCTAGAAAGCATTGATACTGCCTTCTATCTTTGAATTCATTAGGGAATTCACGTAGTCTTTCTGCTATGTATGGTTGAAGCTCCTCTTCATTTCCTCGTATTTTTAAACTTAAAAATTCTATCTGAGGTTGCATCCAAATGGTTTTTCTTTCTGAAAGAATCATTCCTTCTTTTCTGAACACTTGTGCCACCTGCCTCAAATGTTCTAAATGATCCTTAGTATTTTTACGAAATACTAAAACATCATCAATGTAAACCGCAACAAATTCAGTCATTTCTTCAAATACTTTATACATTCTTCTCTGGAAAATTCTCCGGGCATTCTTCAATTCAAATGGCATAACTAGCCATTCGAAAAGCCCAATGGGCATAGTGAAGTTTGTAAGAGCTACTGCTCTTTATTTGACATTTATTTGCTAGTACCCTGATTTGAAATCGAATTTAGAATAAACTAAAGGTTTCTCCCTTCTTATTCTATTTCTAAGAGACTCCTAATTAGGTAAATTATACCTATCATCTCTCGTTTCCTTGTTCAGATCTCTATAATCAATAATCATCCTGACTTTTCCTCGTACTTGCTCGACATGATTTGTCACCATGAATGCTGCACTCCTGTGCTCACTCGTGTTGTACCTAATGAGTCCCAAATTTAATAATTTTGGAATTTGCTTCTCAAATTCCTTTATCATTTCATTTGGATAACTGATCCCTTTACTCCTGATGACTGTATCGAGATTTTTAAGCACAATATCAGCTTCTGGCATGACCTTCTGCCATAATGCTTGCGGATTCTCCGACCAATTTTCTGAAAGCATCTTCTTGATTTCTTCAAGACTACTTTCTTCTTCCTCTGACTGATTTACCTTTAGAATACTTCCTGATATCAATTCTTTTCAATTATCAAGTTTCTCTTGATAATTAGATTTCTCTCTCGATTTTTCTTCTTCTACTAACATGTAATTCTTTACAACTATTAGATTAAGCAAATATTAATAGCCCAATACATTATTTATGTTAAGGCATACAGACACATAGCAAATTGGCCTCAAACACGTTTCAATTTCCCCAAACTAATATCTGGTGCTTGAGAAATTTCAATGACACCAGCACTAACACACGTGTGCATTTTTTCTTAAGAAAACATACATTTAAGAAATGAAGCGCGGATTTTGGTTGAAGATGTTAAGATTTAAATACTTTATTTCATATTTATTAATGTTTATTAGAAGCTCTAGTCATTGGTAGGAGTTGTGGTTAGTGCTAGCATATGATCCTATTTTATAAGAGTTGTGGTTAGTGCTAGCATGTGATCTTATTTTATAGGAATTATGGTTAGTGCTAGCATGTGATCCTATTTTATAGGAGTTGTGGTCCTATTTTATAGGAGTTGTGGTTAGTGCTAGCATGTGATCTTATAGGAGTTATAGGAGTTGTGGTTAGTGGTAGCATGTGATCCTATTTTATAGGAGTTTGTGGTTAGTGGTAGGATGAAGTATTCTGATGTAAAGCCTATTTATAGGCCCTTTTCGTATCAATTTTAAATATGAGAGCTTTACCATTTTAACTTGTCTCTTTTGTTTTACTCTTACCTTTGTATCAGTGGTATCAGAGCTAGAGTTCTCAAACAGAATCAATAGCTTTAGATTCAAATTTTGTGCAGGCGGCAATCCCACGTTTTGATGATCACTATGACCATTGGAGTATGCTAATGGAGAACTTTCTACGGTCAAAAAAGTATTGGCCGATCGTTGAATCTGGAATTGAAGAACCAACAACAAATACAGTCCTGACGGATGCCCAGAAAATAGCGTTGGAAGGGAGAAAACTAAAAGATTTGAAGGCAAAAAATTACCTTTTTCAGGCCATTTATCGTCCCATCTTGGAAACAATTCTTAGCAAAGAAACTTCCAAAGATATTTGGGATTCAATGAAGAAAAAATATCAAGGCTCTGCTAGAGTGAAGCGTGCACAGCTTCAAGCTTTGAGAAGAGATTTTGAGACTCTACAAATGAAGCATGGGGAATCTGTCACCAGCTATGGTGCCAAGACAATGGAGATCAGCAACAAAATGCGATTTCATGGTGAAAAGATGGATGATGTCACCATTGTGGAGAAGATATTGCGTTCCTTGACACCAATGTTTGATTATGTTGTGTGTTCAATTGAAGAATCGAAAGACATAGATGCATTCTCTCTTGATGAACTGCAGAACTCCTTGTTGGTCCATGAACAAAAGATGAACCGAAGTCTTCTACCTCTACTCATTTCTCAAACTCTAAAGGAAGGGGTAGAGGTAGAGGTAGAGGAAGGGGAGATCGAGGCAATAGAAATGGCAGCAGGTATTTCAAAGCAAATGATAATCAATTTCAGGGCAAGGTAGAGGACGAGATCAACATTTTGACAAATCCAAGGTAGAGTGCTTTAGATGTCATAAATTTGGCCATTATCGTTCAGAATGTTATACTAGGTTGCCTAATGACAAAGAAAAGGAAGAGCAATCGAATTTTGCCGAAAAGAAGGAAGTGGAAACTTTGTTGATGGCTGTTCAAGCTAATCGGGAACTTGAATATGATGTTTGGTATGTGGATATAGGCTACAGTAACCACATGTGTGGAAGTAAGTCTTCTTTTTCTTATTTAAATGAAGGCTTTCATTCTATAGTAAGTTTGGGAGATTGTTCCACTGTGAGGGTGATGGGAAAAGGTGATATTGAGATAAGAACCAAGAATGGTTTTGTAGAAACAATTTCTAATGTCCTTTATGTTCCTGACTTGAAAAGCAATTTGTTAAGTGCTGGTCAATTGCAAGAAAAGGGATATGTAATCACTATTCAAAAGGGTGTTTGTGAGATTTATGATCCTACTAGAAGAGCTATTGTTGTTGTGCAAATGAGTTCAAACAGGTTGTTTCCATTGAAGATTGAAAGTGTGCAATCTTGTTTGGTAGCTAAAGTAAAAGATCCTTCTTGGTTGTGGCATTTTCATTATGACCACTTGAGTTTTTGAGGATTGAAGACCCTCCAACAGAAAAATATGGTGACTGGTCTTCCCTAGATTAGTATTCGTTCCCAAGTTTGTGAAGAATGTGTTGTTGGCAAACAATATCATTTTCAATTTCCCCAAGGGAAGTCATGGCGAGCAAAAGGTGTTCTGGATCTAATTCATTTCGATATTTGTGGTCCGATAACACCATCTTCTAATGGAGGTAAAAGATACTTAATAGCCTTCATTGATGATTATACTCGAAAAGCCTGGGTTTATTTTTTACAGAAAAAATTAGAAGCTTTTAGTGCATTTAAAAGCTTCAAGGCTCGTGTGGAAAATGAAACAGGAAAGACCATTAAGACCCTCCGAACAAATCGTGGTAGAGAATATTGCTCAACCAAATTTGAAGTTTTTTGTGAAGTTCATGGCATTCGAAGAGCGCTGACAGCTACTTATACACCACAACAAAATGGTGTATCAGAAAGGAAAAACAGAACCATCCTCAATATGGTGAAAAGCTTGTTGGCAAGAGGGAGAATTCCAAAACTGTTTTGGCCTGAAGCAGTAAATTGGAGTATTCACATCTTGAATAGAAGTCCTACATTTTCTATTCAAAATATGACACCAGAGGAGGCTTGGAGTGGAAGGAAACCAGGTGTAGATTATTTTAAAATTTTTGGTTGCATCGCTTATGCACATATCCCGGATGAAAAAATGAAGAAACTTAATGATAAAGGAGAAAAGTGTATCTTTCTTGGTGTTAGTGAAGCATCTAAAGCATATAAATTGTTTAATCCACTAATCAAGAAGATTGTGACCAACCAAGATGTTGTCTTTGATAAGGAAAACACTTGGGATTGGAATAGGCAGCAACCTACTCAAGTTTTTTTTTTTTACAATGATTCTGAAAGAGAGCCAACTCTAACAGCATTTATGCTTGAAAATTCATCAGAAGCAACTCCAACAGCTGCTAAAATTTTGCCAACAGCAGCAGAAGCTATTGATACAGCAGCTCAATCTCTTCGTCGTATTCGAAAAAGGCCTGCATGGATGGAAGACTATGAGGTAACTGAAATTCATGATCCAATTACTCATTTTGCTTTATTTTCAAATTGTAATCCTACAACTTTTGAAAGTACTGTCAAAGAAGCAAAATGGCGGAAGGCAATGGATGATGAACTTGATGCCATTGAAAGAAATGATACTTGGGAGTTGACTGATCTTCCGAAAGGGCACAAAACCATTGGTGTAAAGTGGGTCTTCAAAATAAAACTAAAAGAAAATGGTGAAGTTGATAAGTATAAGGAGCGTTTGGTAGCGAAGGGATATAAGTAGGAATATGGGATCGATTATACAGAAGTTTTTGCTCCCATTGCAAAACATGATACAATCAGATTAATGATCGCATTGGCGGCGCAGAACTCGTGGCCTATTGTCCAGGTGGATGTCAAATCGACATTCTTGCATGGAAACTTAGAGGAACAGGTATTTGTAGAACAACCCCTTTGTTATATTAAGATCGGAAATGAGCATAAGGTATATAGATTAAAGAAAGCTCTTTATGGATTAAAACAAGCTCCACGAGCTTGGTATAGTCGCATTGAGACTCATTTTTTGAAAGAAGGCTTTCACAAATGTCCATATGAGCACACACTTTTTGTTAAAATTGGAGATAAAGGGAAATTGTTCATTGTTTGCTTATATATAGACGATCTTATATTTATTGGAAATGATGGTGTCATGTTTAAAGAATTCAAGAAATCTATGATGGTTGAATTTGAAATGTCTGACCTTGATATGATGCATTACTTCCTTGGCATAGAAGAAGTACAATCAACTAATGGGATTTTATTTCTCAAAAGAAGTATGTGCAAGATATTTAAGACAGGTTTCAGATGAAGGATTGCAATCCTGTAAGCACTCCAACTGAGTTTGGTTTGAAGCTAAACAAAGATCATGAAGGGAAGAAGGTGGACAACACACTTTACAAGCAAATTGTTGGCAGTTTGATGTATTTAACTGCAACAAGACCAGACATAATGTATTCTGTGAGTTTGATAAGTAGATATATGGAGAATCCAACAGAAATGCATTTGTTAGCTGCCAAGAGAATCCTTCGTTATTTGCAAGGAACTAGAGATTTTGGGTTGTTCTACAAGAAGGCTGAAAAGTTAGAGTTGTTCGGATTTACTGATAGTGATTATGCAGGAGACCAAGATGATAGAAGGAGCACTTCGGGCTATGTTTTTATGTTGGGCACAGGGGCTGTTTCATGGTCTCCTAAGAAGCAACCAATTTTCACCTTGTCAACTACAAAAGCTGAATTTATTGCTGCAACCGCTTGTGCTTGTCAAGCTATTTGGTTGAAAAGAATTCTTGAAGAGCTACAATTCAAGCAAGTTGAAGCTACTACAGTTTTTTGTGACAACAACTCAGCAATCAAACTCTCCAAGAATCCTGTGTTACACGAAAGAAGCAAACAGATCGATGTGAAATATTATTTTTTAAGAGATCTCAACAATGATGGAACAATCAAATTGATTTATGGTCGAAGTGAAGACCATGTTGCAGATATACAAACCAAGCCTCTCAAGCTGGCTACATTTGTGAAGTTGTGTGGTCTACTTGGAGTTTGTTCACGTGCTGCTGTAAAGAAGGACTTTGGAGAGGGTTGATTTTCTTTTAAACTGATTTCTGTAGATTTCAGTTTAAGGGAAGGTGTTAAGATTTAAATGTTTAATTTCATATTTATTAATGTTTATTGGAAGCTCTAGTCATTGGTAGGAGTTGTGGTTAGTGCTAGCATATAATCCTATTTTATAGGAGTTGTGGTTAGTGCTAGCATGTGATCTTATTTTAAAGGAGTTGTAGTTAGTTCTAGCATGTGATCCTATTTTATAGGAGTTGTAGTTAGTGCTAGCATGTGATCCTATTTTATAGGAGTTGTGGTTAATGCTAGCATGTGATCCTATTTTATAGGAGTTATAGTTAGTGCTAGCATGTGATCTTATTTTATAAGAGTTTGTGATTAGTGGTAGGATGAAGTGTTCTGATGTAAAGCCTATTTATAGGCCCTTTTCGTATCAATTTTAAATATGAGAGTTTTACCATTTTAACTTGTCTCTTTTGTTTTACTCTTTCCTTTGTATCAGAAGAAATCTATGGTGAACGGAGGGACAGTGAAAGCTCCCTCCCGCTTCAATCACTCAAATTTGTGTGGATCTGTGGAGGCTAAGTCGTATGGCAGTGGACCTGCAGATCGTGCTCAAACCACTCCCCACAGGGAACATGTTGGATTTAATTTGTTGGTTTTCTCTAAGGAAGTGTTCAGCAGCATATGGTTTGGACCTTGAATTTGGATTTGTAGATTATGAAGAAGCTCAATGCAATTTTACACTACCTTTATCCAAAACCCAAAATTGCAACCTCATGCTCTCAGTGGCAGGGTAAGGGGCGTGCAGATTTTGTAGTAACAGTGAAATTTGCATGGATGGTGGATGGGAGTGTTGAATATTGAGTGTGTATGAGTCATAAAGGAGGATTTTGCATGTTATTTGAAGAAATGAGAAAGGGAAATCCCTTTCTAATAGTAGAGATGACAACTATTCTAACTTTATTCTCTCTCTCATGTAAAGCAGTAGTCTATTAAATGGAACCCAAGCAAGCAAATTAGACATCACTATATGTTTTTCACTCGATATGAAACAGAAAAAACGCAGACATCACTACTACTTCTTTAATTGTATTATTATGTATTTAAAAAATTGTTATTTGATTTGAGGACAAAAATAAACATTTATTTAATTAAGCTTTTAATTTGTTTTAATTTTAAAAATACTGACCAAACAAGTTGTTGATTTTTTGTTTTCATTTTCTATTTCTGATTTTTAATTTCTATTCAAATGGCTCCTTAGGTCTTGATTAGCGAAAAAATTGAAATAATGAAAATAGAAACAAGCATAATTTAAGCATGAGTTCCAAAAAACAATTGAATAAGCAACAGATTATATTAATCTCAAATTACTACTGCTTAAATATATACACAAACAATGAACTTGGATTTATATTCAATAAAGCGCATTGGAAAATTTGAATAATGGTTCTTATAATCATAGTTTTTCTTCTAATGGAAAAAAGCATACAAATATACTGAAAAAGCTCACTATTTGTTTTTCACTCAATATGAAATAGAAAAAATGCATATGCAAAAACTGGATTCTTTAATCGAACCTCAATCTTGCCTAAGCTCCATCACAGAAGAGCCAAAGCACACCAATGACACAAACGACCGCAAGGTAGAATGACACCAATGACACAAATATTATCAGTCGAACATATCATTTGGGTAACAAAAAATATTACAAAAAAAAAAGGAGAAAAAATATACCTTGGCTTGCAGTCGATGTTCCCGAGTCGTTATCGGGCCCTAAGCTTGACAATCGAGGCCAAAGGCTTGCTATCTGATGAGACGACGACCGGCGAAGGTTGCAAGGTTGCCAGCCTACGGCAGGTTGGAGGCTTGGAGTTGGAGTCGCGTCGTCGTGGCAACCGGAGACTTGAGAATGGCCGAGTAGGGAGGTAGAGCCGCAGCGCAGAGGCAGAGCCGCAGAGTGTCGAGGACTGCCGGACTGGGGAGTGTCCGAGTGGGGAGGGAGGCAAAGCCGCAGCGGCGTAGCGTAGACGATCGAGGTCGAGGACTCGAGGGGATTAGTTGAGCTTGTGAGGAAAGTAGGAAACCGTAGAATTACTTCTCACTTATATAATGGGAGCTGATCCAGTGGGGTGCAGCCTACTACAACTAGGATAAAGGACCAGTGACCAGGCTATGAGGAAGCAAAGGGAAAGTAGTTGGGGTAAATTTGGGCTTGCTTACAGGCTTGCAAACACCAAAAAGGCCCATAGTGGGCCTTAAAATAAATGACTGGCCCATGTTGGATTGTCACTTCAAACAAAGGCCCACAGTGGCCTTATAGTTAAAAAGCAGCCAACAATATGGGCCATAGTAAGCCCTAATCACGTATTAGCCCAAATTAGACTGCAATTTCAAATTGTTGAACGAACTTTGAAATATGCTAAGTATTGCAAGTGAATGCAACTAAAAGAAGGTTCGATCCAAACAGCCCAATAATGAAACTTGGGAGCATGAATTTCGGACCTTAGAATTGGGTTTGTATGCATTTGGATAAATTTCAATACAACTTTATATTACACCCTATTTAAATATAATACAAATTTAAATTCAAGCTCATACCCAACATTAGGTTAATGCAATTGTAACAGATTGTCAAAATAGACGGCCAAGTAATACAAATAATTTTTTTTTTATATTATATTATTAATTAATGAATATATAATTCCCATATACATTTCACATTCCATTTTTAAAATTAATATTTCTTTGATTAATGTCTCCATATCTATCAATTATGGTACCATCTTACTCACTCGTGTGAATCATGTCTTAACTTTTTTCTTCCTCTTAAAATTTGAGATTAGGAGGAAGTTCAACTGCTCTATTACTTTGCTATCTCGATCATACTTGTGCACCATATTAATTTCTTCTCAAGAATTTTATTATTTTTCTATTTTTTATTATAAAATATTTATGTGTAAAGA
This sequence comes from Malania oleifera, assembly GCF_029873635.1. Lineage (NCBI taxonomy): Eukaryota > Viridiplantae > Streptophyta > Magnoliopsida > Santalales > Ximeniaceae > Malania > Malania oleifera. Next base: position 64,791,753 of record NC_080428.1, read on the forward strand.
AAACTTTGTTTTTGACGATGCTATAATTAAACCTTAGCTCTAAAAAAACATTAATTCTTCTAAAATGTTATTTGATTATATTAATAGATTTTTTTAGGACAAAGACTATTGGAAAGGCTATGTGGAACAACTAGTTGGCCATGTGAAATGGTCCCAATTAGTTGAGAGCCAATTTGTACAATGGAGGTTAATCAACTTTGGTGCATTGACCCCAATATTAATAACATTACTGTAACATTCCGAACCCGAAAACTCGATCCAGTACGTTATTCTACTTAAATCATACTCTGTGGCACCACGAACCCGCTTGTTGGGACTCGGGTGCCACATAATCCATTTTCCTATACCTGTAATTCCATTAACAATTACGTAACAGAAAACATAACTATAATCCTCAACCAATATAATATCAGAGTTTTCTACATCTATTTACATTTCAAAATAAACCATTCATCCACCTCTATCCACATATATACGTATCTCTAAAAACAAAATCCACAACTTCCAGTATTCACAACTCTAAAAATGTTAGGACCAGAGGAGTCCATGGGTGGATTTGATACACATGAGTGAACACCAACTTGACCCAAAAGTTCAAGTCTATTGGGTCCTAGATCCAATCATGTATATAAGCCCCCATCATCCACTCTAATTTTTCAATGTGGGACAAGCACATAAGTGGAATTCTCAACAATCTCCCCCTCACTTGTGAGTTCTAATTGCTCCCCCTTGAACGGAAATTGTCTCTCTTCTGAACAATTCTCCAACAATTGCTCAAGCGGGCCTTACCACTGGCGCTTTACGTGCCTCAGATTGCATTCCATGTGCCTTCGAACCAATCCTACCTCTCACGTCTTAATCCTATTCAGATCCATCTGCGGCCTAAATAATCCTTATTGGCCTCAGTCACACACTTGGTCCTCCAACTGTTCACACGTCAGGAGAATCAACTTTCCCTCTCGACTTTTATGATGTCGCTCACCCAGAGTTACGAATCGTCGGCTTTGATACCACTTGTTAGGAACCTATGAGTAGATCATCGCACCACCACCTCCTACTTCAACTCCGGAGCTTAGGAGATCTACTTTCTCATGTACCAAACAGAAGGTATATTGATTACTTACTGCCTACAAATGGAGGAGAGTCCGAATGCTATGATGAAGCATGTCAGGTGGAAGATACGAACAAGTAGGAGATTGCAATGAAGGATGAGATGAAGTCCCTCACCTCCAACAGAACGTGGGAACTAGCTGAGTTGCCCAAAGGTCTTCACAACAAGTGGATGTACAGAATTAAAGAGGAGCATGACCACTCTAGAAGGTACAAGCCTCGGTTGGTAGTCAAAGGCTTCAAACAGAATGAAGGGATTGACTACATCGACATATTTGCATCAGTTGTGAAGCTGACAGCCATCAAATTAGTCCGTAGGAATTGAGCAGACAAAAAGGTGGTGACTACAGAGAAGTTGAAGTTGTGTTCAATTTCAGTTGGTCTTCATACTTGAAGACATATTTTGAGCACATCACTTATTCATGATACTGGTTAAGGAGGCGTCTCTGTCTCCAAGTGGGATATTGTTGTAGCTAAAGCCAGGAGACAGCCAGGAGCTAGAGCTGAGTTGGAAACACGGTCCATTTATCTCTCCATTCATTTTGATTTTATCTTAATGGATGAAACTCCCAAATTTGTAATTTAATGTATTAATTGTGATTTAAATATCATCCCTAGAAATAGAGAGTTGAGGAATACAAGAGAGACATAAGTGAGAAGCTCAGAGAGCAGAGAGGAGAAAGAGAGGAGGAAGAGAGGGAGAGAGAGAGAGAGAGTAAGAGTTGTAATTTTCTGGCGAATAGTGAATTTGTGGTGTGTGCTCCGTGGACGTATATCGATATTGATCGAACCACGTTAAATTTCTGGTGTCATATTTTCTGGTTGCTCACAGGTTCCTAACAAAAGACTTAAAATATAAAACATAAAACAAAACTTATACATCCCAAAAGTATCATCAAAGTTTATACCATTTTCTTTCTATATCCAAAAATACTATAATAACCCCGAGCTCTCTAAGCTCGATCACGTAGGTTATGCATGGAATTGGGTTTTCCTGGTGCCTATTTGACTATCAAATCAGCTCAAGTAATTGTCATTTAGCGTGGAATCGGGTTTTCCTTATTTGAATTGAGCTCGTTGATCTCTAGTACACGGGTATGTTTTAATATTCATTTCAATGAAAGATTTTGTATTAAAAAAGAAAACTTATGTAAAAAATGATAACTTATTTTATACGATTAATAATTCAGAAAACTCAAATGTTGATCATTTCTAAAATTATATTTTTATGCATTCTTTTGCTATACTTTTTTTTTCCTCAATTTTCTTGATATAAAATATGAAAATTAAATTCTCTTATATTTCTTTTACTTTTTTTCCGCATTTTTCATTTTCTAAATAGAGCCTAAACAGAAGGTTGCTATTATCAATTAATTAGTTTATCTAATTCATTAACAATTTCAATAATTATTATTTTAAATTAATATTTAAATATTTCCTACTCAATAAAATAATAGAAGATTTCCCTATTTAATTAAATATAATTAGTGTATATTTATAATGTATGACTGTTATATTAATTTATAATAAAAAAATATTTTTAACTAAATTATAAAATGTAATTTATTCTATATGAAAATTTAAATTAATAAATTATTCTTCCCTCCAATAATTCAAAAAACAATTTAATTAATCATTATTATAATAAATAAATAATAAACGGGAAAACAAAAAATTCTTCATGCGCAGAAAATCTCGCTACTCCAAGTAGCGAGATTTGCATATGTTTATCTTGACCGTGACACGTGGCAAATCTCGTTACTTGAAGTCATTTGAGAAATACTTCCCAGAATAGGGTATTATTTAATATATTTTATAAAAAAAATATTAAATAGGGAAAAAACTCGTGTTTAGGCACTATTTAGTGGTGAAAATAGTTTCATTTTTTTTATTTATAATTTTTTAATAGTCACATAAATGCCACATTATTTTTCAATTTTCTATATCTATATAGAAAAGTGGAAAAGTATTATTATTATTTTTTTATATTTTTGACTTCTTAAATATTTACGTATGAGAGTATAAAATTCAAATCTTAGAATTTAATTTGTGTGATTTTTATACATTGAATTTCTCTCAAATCTACACAAATCCAAATTCACGTCCCACAATTCATGATCATAAATGCTATCTTATATAATTATGGAAAAATTAAAAAATGAGTTTCTTTTTTTGTAATTATTTTGAGAACTCTAAATAAAAGAAAATAAAAAACCTATTTTGCAACTAAACAAACTCTTCATTTTCTACACTTTTAGTATGAACCTTGCAAAACTAAAAAATAAGATGATATTTATATATATTTAAAAAAAAATCAAGAATCAAGAATTGGAAATGAGAAATATTTTCCACAACTAAATGGGTTCCAACTTTTGGTATAGGATTAAAGAATAAAGACGAATTTAGAATGCAAAATACAAAGATATACCGTTAAGATACAATTATTTAATGATATTAACTTTTATTTTAAAAGGCATGAAATTGCAATTGATTTAATTTGTATATATGGAAAACAATTTGTATTTTTCCTTTTTAGTTCTTAAAAAATGTCATAAAAATATCAGTGAATCCTATTTAATATTTATCTTAGTGAAACGCTTCTCTAATTTGAAAACATGCATGCACATTAGAGTAATATTTGATGACACAAATAAAGGATGAAACGAAGTAGGAAAATTAGAGGCTAGTTATGGTATGTAATAATTTATAGAAATATTTTTCTAATATCGATAATAAATGTCGATTCAAAACTTCATGACAACTCTAACTCTATATAAACCACAAGGCTCACACTCAATTTCATACCAAAATTCATTTTAGAGAGAAAGAGTGGGGGAAAGAAAGAAAATGATTCTTGCCGAAGCCTTGAAATTTATGGCATCCATGGTGAACAGTTCATTGCTCTGGGGAGGTTTCAATTGGAAAAAGTTTTGCTTGAAGCTGAAAGATGAAAGGAAGAATTTTGTTTGTGGCAAGTCCCTCAATATTACTTAGATTCATCATAAACTTAGATATTATTTTTCTTTTTCATAATCTTGAAAATAATGTTGATGGAAATAGTTGTATCTGCTTTATTAACGTGTTCTTACAGTATATTTAATTTTTAATGTCCCATGTATGTTTTATAATCCTATGTTATAGTACTTAAATCTATTTTCCCCAATAAAATGCAATTATTTAATTAATGATATCGACTTTTTATAATTTGATCCATATACAACAAAATATAAGCATTTGTTTAGGCTCAGATTAGATTTGAAATTTGGATTTCAAATCTTTGGTTTTAAGCAAATGGTGATCTGTGATTTTAAACTGGGATAATAATAATAATAATAATAATAATAATAATAATAATAATAAGGTAAATTCCCAATGAGGAATGTTGGGTTGTCTTTAATCCTGATAGCAAGATGGATCATAGAAGCTTAGTGAAAATATGTTTTTCAGATTTTACACATTACTATTCCAAAAGTAAATGACAATGTTGTTGTTTTTTTATTATCTGAAAATATGGAAATAAAAAAATAAATATATAAAAAAAAAAAAACAATTTTTCAGAGATGAATTCAACAAACCCATAATTTTCTTCTTCCTTTTTTGTTTTTTTTTTTATTTGCTGGAAGAATAGGCCCTAATTTACTTAATCCAAGACTCAAGATCTTCCAGAGTCATGCAGCAATTAATTTAAGCAATTCACTAAATTAAAAATAGTTTGGAGTGCACACTTTGTATAGGTCATGTGTTATGCACATACAAGCGCATATAGGCAAAATATTGTAATTAAAATTTAATAATAAGATTTGGGTCATTTTAGGAATAACGAGAAGAAAAACATTGACCAAAAATTAGCTCTCATTCTCTTAATTAATAGTTGAGATAAGTTCGGTGTGAAGCAAATATTTTTGTTATATTATGACCTCGTCACAAACCCTACAAAACTTAAGATATTAAATTTTATATGGAGGATAAGGTTCTTCCTTTTTTTGTTTTTTTGCGGCGTAGAACTCAAATTTTCATTAATATTAATAATAATATAAATTTTGTTTGGATGTAAACATCCTTTACTAATTGAAGTTGAATAAATATTAAGAAAGAGACGAGATTAATTTTTCGTATTCTAATTTTCTTCAACATTACACGCACAATAAATAAAATTTTAGAATCATTACTTCACCAATTAATGAATATAAAATTCCCATATACATTTCATATTTCAATTTTAAAATTAATATTTCTTTTATTGACATTTCCATCCCTTTCAATTATGGTACCTATCTTACTCACACGAATCATGTTTAAGGTTTTTTTTTTTTTCTAGATATGAGATTGGGAGGAAGATCAGTCACTCTAGCACTTTGCTACCTCATCGGCTCATACTTGAGGACCACATTAATTTCTTTCCAATTATTTAATTATTTTACAATGCTTTTATTATAGAATATTTATGCATAAAAAAAACTTTAAATTTGGAGGTGCTTCATTTAGACCTTGTTAGCTTTAGTGTATTTCCAAGAGGGGGCTGAATTGGGTATTTAAAAAATTTTGCCTAGATTAAACCGGATCAACAGTATTACGTAATCTAGGGTCTGTCTATGCAAAAATAAACTCAGTCATTCACAATAAAACATACACGTGCAGTAAATAAATTGCGGAAATATAAATAACACGCACGATATATTATCAGGGTTCGGCCAACTGTGTCTACATCCCTGCCTCTAGCTCGCAAGCCCAAAAATTCCAATAATGCTCACTTAACGAGTGGAGTGGTACCTAATGCAATCAGGTCAATTAGCACATGACTGATCTCAACCTTTACAAATTTTCCTTGCGGGGCGGAAAAGACCCTAACAATTATTACAAGCTGGATTACAGCCTTCTCAGGCCATGCCTGGAATACAACCGAATTACAATACAAACTATGAACAATATAATGTTTCTCCGATAAGCATATATGTACCAATACAAATCAATCAAATGTACATAAACTATATAGGTAAATGTAAGCTCAATGATGTATATTTTTGTGCAAACTACACTCAACAAGATATGATCGCAAGAATGCTCAAGAGTGTTCTAACCAAACTATTTCTTTGAAACAAGTTATATCAAATCTCAATAATGAATTAGAGTTTTAAAGATGATGCAACAATCTTTAAATCAACTTAAAAATATTTTCTTCAATGAACTATGTTCAAGAGTTGTTTGAAAGAATAATATAGCTTGTTAAAAATATTTTCCACAACAAAATCAAGCTATAGGAATCTTTGCAATGACAATGCAAAGATCCTTAAGCTATTAGGTTTTTCCCAACACAAGATTTATTACATAAAATCTATGGGAAAACCTTACTTAACTCCCCAAAATTAATACCAATCAACCAAACAAAGTTATGGGAGTATGAGCAATAATATTAAGCAATAACCTAGGTAAGAACTCTCACAAAACTAAGATTAATCAATAGAATGAAAGTATGAGAGTGTTTTGAAGTATTATAGGCAAAATGAGATTTTGAGTTTGAGAGATTTTGGCTAATGATTTTTCTTAATCTCTCCTTAATCCACACAAATGAGCCTATATTTATAGGCTAGGGTAAAATTATAACCATTTGGGACTTGTTGGGAATTCTTAGAAAAGTTTCAAATTGCTTGAACACAATTAACCCAAATTAACCCTAATTTATCTCAATTAAAAAAATTTTAACCCAGTGAGGTTCGGGTGGCTGAACCGTGGTTCGGTCGCCTGAACAGACACAGTTATAAATGTCCTTTAAATTAGTTCGACAGTCCAAGTCCCAATTTGGTGGCCCAAATCAAAGTTAGAAACATTTCTTCGGATTTTTGGGTGCCCGGTCATAGGTTATGTAGCTCGAACTCATGTGTTTGGTTGCCCGGGCCGTTTTTGAATGTAGTTCCTCGATGGCCCGAGTTGGTGAGGGGTCCTTTTCAAGTGGTTTGGGCGCCCGTGGAAGATATGCACAAAATGGTTCAGTCGCCCAAGAGCCTAAGTCAACTGTTGATTTCTCAATAGTTTGGGCGCCCATGCAGTTTTGAACTCCTGGGGTTCGATCTCCCGAGCTCTCTCAAACTTCCCAATAATATTCAATTTTAATGCATTTTTAACACTCCTCAATTTTGTATGATATATGTGCATAAGTGTTGGAACCTAGTCATACTAGGTATCTTTTTCCCAATCTCTATCACCCATATCCACTGGTTTATCATGCAAAGTAATATCCAATTCTAGCTGATGCAGGATGTCCATCACCTCACATTGCCACAAACCAAAAGTATTGGTACCATCATATTTTTCCACCTCAAACTAAGCATTAGCTATCGTATTTGATGATGATGTCGAAGCCAAAGGGGTTGGAGTTCGTGTGGACAGAGTTTCTTCTACTACTACACAAGTTTTTGTCATCTTCTATTATTCAATAGCAACCCAAAAAGCAAAAGGCCTAGGATGAATAGTACGTACTAACTATGTCTACTCTATTTTATTCTATGAAATTCCACTTTGATCAGGCCGACCTCTAGGGAGCAACTGAACCGCAATGGTCTCTGAGCACTAGCTTAGACAAGGTTTTTCTTAGGCATCAAACGTGGAATCAAGCATCCTAACATAAGAACACCTCCGTATCGACACTATTCAATCTAACTCTGATACAAATTGTTGTGTCGGGTACCCCACCTGTGTCACACACCAATACTACAACTAATGCTATTGGATATATAAAAACTAAGGCAATACAGAAACTAATAATAAAAGACAGTAAAAAAACAAGACAAGAATTTAACAAAGTTCGGTTTAGAATTACCTACGTCCTCAAACGCCGACGATCAATCTACTACTTCTTGATAAAGTATAACTTTGAGGTGTGTTTTACAAATGGAGAGTTAAGTTATTTATATAACTTCAATCTTAAGTCCAAAAAACACTTCTCACCAATGTGGAACAAACAAAAAAAAGTTCAAAACAATTTTTCTACCAATGTGGGACAAAAAAACAAGACATATTAAGGTTAAGAAACATGCATATTACCATGCTACACATCCATACTCGATTTATGCCATTGAGTTTATTAGTGTGGTGACCATTGATGGGTTTAGTTACGAATATGAGTGTAATGAATGCCGCTTTGATCCCATGCTAGTATATGAGATGAACAAGATTGAATTAAGGGGATGTTATAAGGATAATAATCATATTGTGCACACTTAAGGTTTGGGTAATATAATTGTTTTCGATATTTATGTGTCGCCTAAGTGGGCGATTGTTAGGAAATTTTAATTTCCTATTGTGGGCTCACATATTTAAGAATAATTATTTCACTGGACTATTTTAACATTTGTTGGGTATGAGTTTTGCAATATGTAGAAGCCCAATACTAAGTTAATTTTGGATTGATGGGCTTTTAAAATTAACCTAGTATATAAAGAAAGCATAATAGGGTTATGGTCCCCAAGTCAAATCAAAAACAGTTTTTACGTTCTTACTTTACCCATCTAAAGAGAAGAACACAAGTGAGACACTCTGGGATTTGATTGTGGAAGATCAAAACTCTCCGATAAAAGATGTTGGACAATCAAATCAGACACATCTATGGATCCAAGTATTTATTCCGCATTTAGTATGGATTCAGGTATTTATTCTGCGTTTGGTTTTATTAATTGAATAACATGATGATCTTGGGTTGTTTGATTTATGGATTAAAGTTAATTCCAACAAACCATAGATAGATAAAAAATCAAAAACCCACGATGGGTGGTCGATTTCCTCTCCCCTTAACTCTACCAGACCGTAAATTGGCTTAGTGGCCTCCAACTTACCCATATATTCTCAGTTTGGTCGATTTGGGTGGATCATTTTACACAAACCTAATGCTTTGTAAGTATTGTAATTAAAATTTTGATAATAAGATTAGGGTCATTCAAAGATAACGAGAAGAAAAATATTGATAAAAAATTAACGCTCATCCTCTTAATTAATGGCTGAGATGAGTTTGGTGTCAGTAAAATATTTTTATTATATTATGACCTTGTTATAAACCGTATAAAATTTAAGTTATTAATTTTTATATAGAGGGTAAGGTTTTTTTTTTTTTTTTTTCTTGGAACTCAACTTTTCTAATAAAAAATAATAATCTAAAATTTTGTTTGGATGTAAATATCCTTTACTAGCTAATTCAAATTGAACAAATATTAAGAAAGCGACGAGAGATTAATTTTTTGCATTCTAATTTTCTTCAACATTAGATGCACATTAAATAAAATTTTAGAATCTTCACATCACCAATTAATGAAATATAATTCCCATATACATTTCATATTTCAATTTTAAAATTAATATTTCTTTTGTTGACGTTTCTATCCTTTTCAATTATGGTACCTATCTTACTCACGTGAATCATGTTTTATTTATTTATTTATTTCTAAATATGAGATTGGGAGGAAGATCAATCACTCTCACACTTTTGTAACTGATACTTGAGGACCACATTAATTTCTTTTCAATTATTTAATTATTTTATTATGTTTTTAATATAGAATATTTATGCCTAAAGAAAATTTTTTTGGTCAATTAACTAGTAAAAGGAAGGTTATTCATTTGACCTGAACTAAACTATGGTATGACAACAATAACAATAATAACAAAACCAAACCTTAAGTCTTGTTTTCACGTACCATTCTTCCTTTGGGAGCACTATATGACTAGCAACTCGCCCCATTGCACTGGCTTACCCACAAAAATAAATTTTATAAAAAAAAGTTGGTAAATTTCAAGCATAAGTTTTCTCCTAAAAAAATTGATAATTAAATATAGTTAAATTATAATTGCAATACCAAAGGAGCTGAATAATTTAAATCTAATTTATCTATTGCATCATCAAAGAAAAAAAATTGGAAAGAAAAATTAATTATGTTATGTTTGGGAGCATGAATTTCTGACCTTAGATTTTTAGATTTGTATGAATTTAGATAAATTTCAATACAATTTTATATTACATCCTATTTAAATGTAATACAAATTTAAATTTAAGCTCTCACCGAACATTAGGTTAATGCAATTGTAACAAATTGTCAAAATAGACGGCCAAGTACTCACATGAATCATGCCAAGTACTATTTAAATCTAACACAAATAATTTTTTTATATTATATTATCAATTAATGAATAAATAATTCCCATATACATTTTCATATTCCATTTTTAAAGTAAATATTTCTTTGATTAATGCTTCCATCTCTATCAATTATGCTCCACCAATCTTACTCACTCACGTGAATCATGTCTTAGCTTTTTTCTTTCTTTTCTAAAATTTGATATTAGGAGGAAGATCAACTATTCTAGTACTTTGCTACCTTGATCATCACATTAATTTCTTCTCAAGTATTTAATTATTTTTTTTATTTTTTATTATAAAATATTTATATGTAAAGAAAAATTTGTATTTGAAGATGCTACAATTAACCCTGAGCTCTAAAAAGTATTACTCTTCTAAAATTAAGCTTTGAAGAAGGTCTGTATTGTGGCATTGTTGGCCAATGTCATCCAAATTAACCTAACATTACCCTTGAAAAATGTACTACTATTCATGGATTGTTTGGTAATGAAGATTGGAAATGAAATAGAATGAAAAAAAAAAAATAGAATTAATTTTTACATAAAAAACAAAATGAATAACAATAAAAGGTTTAGGCACTATAAAATAGTTGTAAAAATAGTTTTATTTTTTATTTATAATTCTTAAATAATCATAAAAATGCCACCTTATTTTTCATTTTTCTATATCTGTATAGAAAAGTGGAAAAGTATATTTTTTTATTATTTTTATATTTTTGACTTCTTAAAAATTTACATATGAAAGTATAAAATTCAAATCTTAGAATTTAATTTGGATGATTTTTATACATTGAATTTCTCTCAAATCTACACAAATCCAAATCCACATTCCACAATTCATGATCATAAATACTATCTTATATAATTAAGGAAAAATAAAAAAAATGAGTTTTTTTTTTTTTAATCATTTTGAGAACTCTAAATAAAAAACCTATTTTGCAACTAAACAAACTTTTCATTTTCTACACTTTTAGTATGAACCTTGAAAAACTAAAAAATAAGATGATATTTATTTATTTTTAAAAAAAAATAAAAAATCAAGAATTGGAAGTGAGAAATATTTGCCACAACTAAATGTGTTCCAACTTTTGGTATAGGAATAAAGAATAAAAACGAATTTAGAATGCAGAATACAAAGATACACCATTAAGATACAATTATTTAATGATATTAACTTTTCTTTTAAAAGGCATGAGATTGCAATTGGTTTAATCAGTACATATAGAAAACAATTTGTATTTTTCCTTTTTAGTTCTTAAAAAATTTAATAAAAATATCACATGATTGATTTTTTTTAATTGTTGCATTTATATAAGAAACCTGAGATATGTCTTCTTATTGTTTTTAAGTTCTCAATATAAGTTGTTAGGAAAACAAAAAAACAAAAAAAGGTGATATTTTTGTTAATTTTTTGAAGAATTAAAAAGCTTCTAAAATATTTTTCCATAACTGATAAAAACCAATTAATCCAATTTAATATATATCTCAGTGAAAATCTGCTTTAATTTGAAAACATACATGCACATTAAGGTCTAAAAGTAGAAATATTTGATTGCACAAATAAATGATGACAAGAAATAGGAAAAATGGTGGCAAGTTATGGTATGTAATAATATATAGAAATATTTTAGTAATATCCATAATATATGTCAATTCAAGACTTCATGACAACTCTAACTCTATATAAAGCACAAGGCTCACACTCAATCTCGTACCAAATTCACTTTAGAGAGAAAGAGTGGGGAAAAAGAAAGAAAATGATTCTTACTGAAGCTTTGAAGTTTATGGCATCCATGGTGGATGGTTCATTGCTCTTGGGAGATTTCAATTCGAAAAAAATTTGCTTGAAGCTGAAAGATGAAAGGAAGAATTTTGTTTGTGGCAAGTCGTTCAACATTACTTAGATTCGTATTATTTTTCTTGTTTGTGATGTTAAAATCATGATAGATCTATTTACTTTATTAATGTGTTCTTTTGTATTTAACTTTCACTGTTTTGTGTATGTTTTTATAATAATGTTGTTATAGTCCATAAATATATGTCTTGTGCTTGCTTAGAGTGCAAAGGTATGAAAATTAATAGGTTTCATTATTAATTCAAACATCAAATTTTGGTTTGTGTTGATATGAAAAATTACTAGTTTTGATTTATATTTTACCAAAATTCATATAAATCAAAATCCACGTCTCTGTAAATCAACAAATGTGACCAAAAATTAGCTCTCATTCTCTTAATTAATAGTTGAGATAAGTTTGGTGTCAATCAAATATTTTATTATATTATGACCTCGTCACAAACCATATAAAACTTAAGATATTAAATTTTATATGGAGGATAAGGTGTTTTTTTTTTTTTTTTTGCGTGGAACTCAAGTTTTCAGTAAAAAATAATAATATAAATTTTGTTTGGATGTAAACATCCTTTACTAGCTAATTGAAAATGAACAAATATTAAGAAAGAGACGAGAGATTAATTTTTTGCATTCTAATTTTCTTCAACATTAGATGCACATTAAATAAAATTTTAGAATCATGGCATCACCAATTAATGAAATATAATTCCCATATGCATTTCATATTTCAATTTTAAAATTAATATCTCTTTTGTTAATGTTTCGAACCCTTTGATTATGGTACCTATCTTATTCACATGAATCATGTTTTAATTTTATTTTTTTTTCTAAATATGAGATTGGGAGGAAGATCAATCACTCTAGCACTTTGTTATCTCATACTTGAGCCATATAATTTAAAATCTATATATTTTGGGGAAAATATTGATGGCTAAGGAGATATATAGCTATAGGCAAGCAAGAAGAAATTTTGTTTAAAAGTATGTTGACCAAGGATTCTCCTATACATCTCAATCACCTTTTTATTTTACTATGTTTAGTTGATTTTATTATTTTGTTTTCTATCATGATTATTTCCTTTTTTCTTTTATACAAAAAAAAAAAGAGGAAAAAGCCATGAAATTTTTTTTTTGATTATTTCCTTTTTTCTTTTATACAAAAAAAAAAAAGAGGAAAAAGCCATGAAATTTTTTTTTTTTAAAAAAAAAAAAAGACAAATTTTTCTTTTCAGAAAATAGGAAAAAGGCCAATTTTCTTTTTTCCAAAATGACTAAAATGCCCTTTGAAGAGAAAATTCATCAAAATTGTCAAAAGAATCCTAGAATATTCTTTAAAATTCTACTTTTAGACTTTTTTGATCATTTGAATGCATTTGAATGTCCACTTTGCTTGATTAATTGTTGCATGTTCATTTTGCGTGTGTATGTGTGAGTCATTGTGATGAAAATAAAAGGAATGAGGTATTTTAAACCACACCTATCTCAAACCTAAGGAGGGTTTGTGTAACAAAACCCCCTCCTTTGGAGGGCTTGTTAGTTTTTCTTATTTGTAAGGAATTTTGCTTTAATGCATAATATAGTTAATCAATTCAAAGACGAAGCTCGAGAGTGGGGCAATTGCATCCGCTCAAGTTTTCTTGAGGTGAACTTCAAGATGGATATGAAGTTCAAAACCTCTAAGGCTAGTAAAAATCACACATCAGAACTAATTTAAATTTATTTAATTAAATTTAAGATAATCGTAGGTTAATTAGATACCGTTCATAATAGATGTGAAGGGAGTGATAATACCTTTCCCTCACATAACCTAACTCTCAAGCTCAATTTTGATTAAAAAATGTTAGAGATGGAGCCAAAAACACAGCTGGAGACGCGTTAAGCTGAGTCAGAAAACGTGTGAATGTATTCTCCATTTATCTCTTGATTATAAACTTCCAATTTGTGATTAATTTGTATTGATTTGCATTTAATTATAATGTAAAATACAAGCCTATATAAAGAGGCTGTGGAAAGTGATACAACACAACAGCACAGTGTAGAGAGAGCACAGAGAGTGCAGAGAGAGTTGAGAGGAAGAAGGGAGGAAGAGAGAGAGAGAGAGAGAGAATTGTAACATTTTTCGGCGAGTTAGTGAATTTTGGTGTGTGCACCGTGGACGTAGGTCATTTTTTATCGAACCACGTAAATTTCTTGGTGTCACTTTCTTTTGGATGCTCACAAGGTCCTAACAAGTGGTATCAGAGCCTAGTTGGAGCAGAAAAGTCAGAACGGAAGTGATCCCGAAATTTAGAGCTCTGTTCAGTAGATCAAAACTGTGTTTTGAGGCCACCATTGCATTCACCTCGCAGAGACGAAGAGAAGGGTGTCCGTCAGAGCTCGAACGGAGTTCAAAAAAGCTCGCACGCGCCCCCACGCATCTTGACGGAGCAAGACGCCTCTCCACGCGTCGGTGACGCGCCGTATGTGTCTTCCTTGCCTGACCACCTCGACCCAACCCGGTTATCTACCTGGCCCGACCTGAAAAACTCTCAATTCCGGGTGAACCTGAGATCCGATCCACAAATCGGATCCAACCCGCCGCTCAGAACCGGCCACGTCAGCTGACACGCCAGCGAGAGCCATGTCAACTGAAGCCGCCACGTCAACGAGCACTACGTCAGCAGGCCACTGCCACGTCAATGGGTGGACCCCACCGCCACGTCAGTAGGTGCCACGTCAGCAGTTTGACCAAGTTTGACTGAAAACTTTGACTAAGCTTTTCGGGGTCATTTTGGGTCTGTTTTTTAAGCGGCTCGAATCATTTCTAGGGTTTTCGATTGTTCCAGATCCAACCGTGCTATCCATTTGAGCTAATTCCATCTCTAGATTAGCAAATCGAGATGTTAAATGAAAAGAGCTCAAAAATCGAAATGTTCAATGGGAACAATTTCGGTTTCTGGAAGATGTAGATAGAAGACTATTTGTTTGGGAAGGAATTGCACTTGCCGTTGAAGGGTAAGTCAACATCCATGAACGAGGACGAGTGGGAGTTGCTTGATCGAAGAGCCCTCGGAGCCATCAGAATGACGTTGTCAAAATTTATGGCGTCCAATATCAAGCATATAACATCCACCAAGTCTTTGATGAATGCGCTCTCTAATATGTACGAGCAGCCTTCAGCCACAAATAAGGTACATCTCATGAAAAGATTATTTATGATGAACATGTCTGTAGGTGAGAGTTTCAGCAGGTATCTGAATAACTTCAATGAGTTATTTGATCAACTCGCCTCAATTGGGATAACGTTTGATAATGAGATTCGGGCTCTACTAATTCTTAGTCAGTTGCCTGAAAATTGGAATGGTGTCGTCACTGCCATCAAAAGCTCCGCAGGAAAATCGAAGCTTGTATACGATGAGGTCGTCAGCATGATTTTGACAGAGAAAATAAGAATGCAGCCGAACCATAGCTCCAATTTGAGTTCAGCCTTGAACATGGAGAATCGAGGCAGAGGAAACAGGCATGGATGATCAAACAACTGCGGCAGATCTAGGCCCAGGCGGTCTCAATTCGGAAATCTCAGAGGTACTCAGGACACAGGTTCCCAGAGCACTAAAGTTTTTGAGTGCTGGAATTGTAGAAAGACTCGTCATTACAGGAACCAGTGCAGGAGTCAGAAGAAAGAATTCGAGACGAAGGCAAAGACAGAAGAAAATATTGCTTCTGAGAATGATGAGATGTTGATATGCTCTTTGGAAAGCAAGCAAGAGTCTTGGGTCTTAGACTCCGGAGCCTCATTTCATGCCACATGCTGCAAAGATTGCCTAGAGGAGTACACACCAGGTAATTTTGGTAAGGTGTACCTTGGCAACGATCAACCTTGCGACATAACCGGCAAGAGAGTTGTAAAGATCAATATAAACGAGTTAGTATGGAATCTAAAGGATGTCAGGTATATTCTAGACTTAAGAAAGAATTATATCTCAGTTGGTCAGCTGGTAGATGAGGGATACACGATGAAATTCATTGGCGATGAATGGAAAGTCTCAAAGGGTGTACTAACAATTGCGCGAGGTAAGAAAAGCGGAACGCTTTTTTTCTAACCTCCAATGCCTCCATGTCTATTTCAGTTGCTGCAAGAAATGATGACAACAACATCTGGCACCAATGACTTGGTCACATGAGTGAGAAGGAACCCAGGGTGATGCACTCAAAGGAAAAATTGAGTGGTCTACAGTCAGTGCAGGTTGACATGTGTGATCATTGTATAGTCAGGAAACAGAAGAGGGTTAGTTTCCAGATAAACACCCATGCCCCAAAGAAGAAGGGACTAGGACTGGTCCACTCAGAATGTGTTAGGCAGAATACCAAGAATCCTCAAGTGGAGGAACCAGTGGAGCAGATTGTCGCACCACCGTATCCTACTCTAGCTCCGGAGCTTAGGAGAACATCTCGGTCTCATATACCAGACAGAAGGTATATTGATTACTTACT
Source organism: Malania oleifera (assembly GCF_029873635.1). NCBI lineage: Eukaryota > Viridiplantae > Streptophyta > Magnoliopsida > Santalales > Ximeniaceae > Malania > Malania oleifera. The sequence continues at coordinate 64,808,307 of NC_080428.1, forward strand.
TCCTACAGATGGAGGAGAGCCCAAATGGTATGATGAAGCATGTCAGGTGGCAGATACGAATAAGTGAGAGCTTGCGATGAAGGATGAGATGAAGTCACTCACCTCCAACAGAATGTGGAAGTCGCCCAAAGGCCTTCACAACAAGTGGGTGTACAGAATCGAAGAGGAGCATGACGGCTCTAGAAGGCACAAGCCTCAGTTGGTAGTCAAAGGCTTTGAGTAGAAGGAAGGGATTGACTACACTGGTATTTTTACACCAGTTGTGAAGATGACAGCCATCAGATTAGTCCACAGAAATTGAGCAGATAGGAAAGTGGCGACTACAGAGGAACTGAAGTTGTGTTCAACTTCAGTTGGTCTTCATGCTTGAAGATACATATTATGAGCACATCATTTATACATGATACTCTGGTTGAGGAAGTGTCTCTGTCTCCTTGTGGGATATTGTTAGAGATGGAGCCAAAAACACAGCTGGAGACGCGTTGAGCTGAGTCAGAAAACGTGTGAATTTATTCTCCATTTATCTCTTGATTATAAACTTCCAATTTGTGATTAATTTGTATTGATTCGCATTTAATTATAATGTAAAATCCAAGCCTATATGAAGAGGCTGTGGAAAGTGATACAACACAACAGCACAGTACAGAGTGAGCACAGAGAGTGCAGAGAGAGTTGAGAGGAAGAAGGGAGGAAGAGAGAGAGAGAGAGAGAGAGAGAGAGAGAGAGAGAGAGAGAGAGAGAGAGAGAGAGAGAGAGAGAGAGAGAATTATAACATTTTCCGGCGAGTTAGTGAATTTTGGTGTGTGCTCTGTGGACGTAGGTCGTTTTTGACCGACCAACATAAATTCCTTAGTGTCACTTTCTTCTGGATGCTCACAGGGTCCTAACAAAAAAAAATGGGACCAAGACTACTAATTATTTTGCATTAGGTTAGCTCAGAGACCAACTAATGTGCAATAAATAAGTGAACTAACCACACTTGGGAAAGTAAGAGATTAGTAGTGACTCCAATGAATCTATACAAGATAAATAATATTTAATTTCTCTCCCTTACCAATTCTCGAGTCAAAGCATTGAATATTTTTTATTTTAAAAAATCATGAATTTAGGATTTTTGTTTTTCACTAGAATTGAATTTTTGGGCTTGAGTTTAAGTAGGAGTATGGACAAACCCCAAAGGCACATACAATAGTGCAAGAGTTGAAAGTGTGGGACTGGACCTTGGCTAATTGGACTTATGCAATGCCTAATAAGCATAGGTAAATGAAATCATCTATCAATTTCAACAATATTTGTTAATGAGTTCAGATATCCATGAGAAAACGTGAAATCCACCAACTGACTCTTTTAAAGGCTGATAAAAAAGTGTTAAATCATATTCGACCCATTTAATGTGTGGATTGGTTATGAGTAGATTTAAAGGGGTCAAATTTGTTCGGATTCATGGGTATCTATATGCATTATTCCTTTGTAAATTGCTTCTGAGAAATACTTATAAGGGATAGGGATAGTTCTTTCACATAAATTATAACCACCATTGATAAGATCTTGGATCGAAACCCACATCAGTAAAATCTACACCAAATCATACCTTTTACTTTTATGGATCCAAACACTAACGTGTTATCTTCCAATCAATCGATTGCAAACCCTATGTTAAGGAATCATGCCTTATAAATCTTTCTCATTTCGCTACATATTGAGATTTGTATACTTTCTAGAGTGAAAGTTATCTAACCAACAACTTAATTATAGGACAAAAGACACTAATTTTCATTGAAATTTAGTAAAAGTTACAAGACAAGAACCTCTCCTAAGGTTTTAAAAATCTCATAGAACTCTCCTAAGATTTCAAAAATCTCACATGTCTCCCTTGACATTTGATTTTTGAGGCATTTATACCTCTAAAAAATAACTTTTTTAAAAAAATATGAGGAAAAGATTGTATCTTTTAGCAAACCTCAAGAGCGATTTGTGAAATTTTAAGAAACTTAGGGAAAATTCCTAAGATTTTTGAAATCTCAAGGGATGTCCTTATCTTTTTATCAAATTTTAAGAAAGGTCAATGTCTTTTTACCTTTAATAAAAGGTATCATTCCTAATTAATTAAACATTAGTAGCACAATGATGAACCTATAATCTCAAAGTGAACTTTAAGTGATAAATAAAAGGTAAGGATTTATTCAATTGTGAAAAATAATTTTCATTTCTTTTTTTAAATTTTTGAAAGAATTATAGAAAGATTTTTTTAAAAAAAATAAATACTATGCCACAGTATAACTTCTCTCCTCCCCCGTAGGGACCAAGACATGAACCATGAGATCAAAGCTAGGTTCAATTTGTTAATTTTTTTAAATTTTACAAAAGTCATATAAATAAATAACAATAAGAGTTTTTGACAGTTGTGAAAATAATTTTATTTTTCATTTCAAATTTTTTAAATAATCACAAAAAAGCTACCTTGCTTTTTAGTTTTCTAAATCTACATAGAAAAGTTGAAAGTTTTTTTTAAAATTTTCTAGATTTATGATTTTTTACTTTAGGTATGGAAGCATAGAATTCATGAGTTTCTCTCAAATCTACACAAATCCAAATCCTTAGCCCAAAATTATTATCATAATACAACCTCATATAATTTTTGAAAAATAAAAAATATGTTGTCTTTTTTAATTATTTTTAAAAATGTAAATAAAAATTAAAAACAAATATTTTTGTGCAACTTAAAAACTCTTTCTTTTTTACATTTTTAGTATGAAATGAAAAATAATATGATATTTTTATAATTTTTAAAAATTAAAAAATTGTAAATAGAAAATATTTTCCATAAATAAATAGACTCTAACTTTTGACAAAGGATTAAAGAAATAAAAAAGAAAGAAAAAGAAAAAACCTTTAGAATGCATAATTTTGAGGAACACCAATAAGATACAATTATTTAATGATACTAACTTTTTTTGTAAAAAGGCATGAAACTTCAATTGATTTAATTAGCTTGTGGGGAAAACAATTTTTACTTTTTCCTTTTATTTTTTTAAAAATCTCACATAATTGTTTGTTTTTCTAGCATTTATATAACAAACCTAAGGTATGCCTTTTTCTTATTTTTTATTATTAAGTTCTCTATATAAGGTAAGGAATTAGAAAACTAAAAACAAAGTGATATTTTTATCATTTTTTGAAGAATTTAAAAACTTAAAAAATATTTTTTCATCAATGAATCCTATTTAATATTTATCTTAGTGAAAAGCTTCTCTAATTTGAAAACATGCATGCACATTAAAGTCTTAAAATAGAAATATTTGATGGCGCAAATAAAGGATGACACGAAATAGGAAAAGTGATGGCAAGTTATGGTATGTAATAATATATAGAAATATTTTTGTAATATCGATAATAAATGTCCATTCAAAATTTCATGACAACTCTAACTCTATATAAACTACAAGGCTCACACTCAATTTCATACCAAAATTCATTTTAGAGAGAAAAGAAAGAAAATGATTCTTGCTGAAGCCTTAAAGTTTATGGCATCCATGGTGAACGGTTTATTGCTCCTGGGAAATTTCAATTGGAAAAAGTTTTGTTTAAAGATGAAGGATGAAAGGAAGAATTTTGTTTGTGGCAAGTCCCTCAATATTACTTAGATTCATCATAAACTAAGATATTATTTTTCTTTTTCATATTCTTGAAAATAATGTTGATCAAGATAGTTGTATCTACTTTATTAACGTGTTCTTGCAGTGTATTTAATTTTTAATGTCTCCTATATGTTTTATAATCCTATGTTATAGTACTTAAATCTATGTTCCCCAATAAAATGCAATTATTTAATTAATGATATCGACTTTTTATAATCTGATCCATATACAACAAAAATTCCAACAAAATATAAGCATTTGTTTAGACTCAGATTAGATTTGAAATTTGGATTTCAAATCTTTGGTTTTAAGCAAATGGTGATATGTGATTTTAAACTGGGATAATAATAATAATAATAATAATAATAATAATAATAATAATAATAAGGTAAATTCCCAATAAGGAATGTTGGGTTGTCTTTAATCCTGATAGCAAGATGGATCATAGAAGCTTAGTGAAAATATGTTTTTCAGATTTTACACATTACTATTCCAAAAGTAAATGACAATGTTGTTGTTTTTTTATTATCTGAAAATATGGAAATAAAATAAAGAAATAATAATAATTTTTTAGAGATGAATTCAACAAACTCATAATTTTCTTCTTCCTTTTTTTTTTTTTTTTTTTATTTGCTGGGAAGAACAGGCCCTAAATTACTTAATCCAAGACTCAAGATCTTCCAAAGTCATGCAGCAATTCACTAAATTATAAATTGTTTGGAGTGCACACTTTGTATAGGTCATGTGTTATGCACATACAAGCGCATATAGGCAAAATATTGTAATTAAAATTTTAATAATAAGATTACGGTCATTTTAGGAATAACAAGAAGAAAAATATTGACGAAAAATTAGCTATCATTCTCTTAATTAATAGTTGAGATAAGTTCGGTGTCAATCAAATATTTTTGTTATATTATGACCTCGTCACAAACACTATAAAACTTAAGATATTAAATTTTATACGGAGGATAAGGTTCTTTTTTTTTTCTTTTTTTTTTTGCATAGGACTCAAATTTTCATTAAAAAAAATAATAATATAAATTTTGTTTGGATGTAAACATCCATTACTAATTGAAGTTGAATAAATATTAAGAAAGAGATGAGATTAATTTTTTGTTTTCTAATTTTCTTCAACATTACACGCACATTAAATAAAATTTTAGAATCATTACTTCACCAATTAATGAAAATAAAATTCCCATATACATTTCATATATCAATTTTAAAACTAATATTTCTTTTATTGACATTTCCATCCCTTTCAATTATGGTACTTATCTTACTCACACGAATCATGTTTTAGGGTTTTTTTTTTTTTTTTTTTTTTTTCTAGATATGAGATTAGGAGGAAGATCATTCACTCAAGCACTTTGCTACCTCATACTTGAGGACCACATTAATTTCTTTTCAATTATTTAATTATTTTACTATGTTTTTATTATAGAATATTTATGCGTAAAGAAACTTTAAATTTGGAGGTGCTTCAGTTAGACCTTGTTAGCTTTAGTGTATTTCCAAGAGGGGATTTTGCCTAAGTTAAACCATATCAACTGTATTACGCAACCTAGGGTCTACTTATGCAAAAATAAACCCAATTATTCACAATAAAACATACACGTGCAGTAAATAAATTGCGGAAATGTAAATAACACGCACGATATGTTATCGGGATTCGACCAACTGTACCTACATCCCCGCCTTTAGCTCGCAAGCCCGAAAATTCCAATAATGCTCACTTAACGGATGGAGTGGTACCTAATACAATCAGGTCAATTAGCATAGAGCTGACCTCAACCTTTACAAATTTTCCTTGCAGAGCGGAGAAGGCCCTAACAATCCTTACAGGCTGGATTACTGCCTCCTCAGGCCATGCTTGAAATACAACCGAATTACAATACAAACTGTGTACAATATAATGTTTCTCCGATAAGCAGATGTGTACGAATACAAATCAATCAAATATACATCAACTATATAGGTAAATGTAAGCTCAGTGATGTGTATTTTTGTGCAAACTACACTTAACAAGATATGATCGCAAGAATGCTCAAAAGTGTTCTAATCAAGCTATTTCATTGAAACAAGCTATATCAAATCTCAATAATGAATTAGAGTTTCAAAGATGATGCAACAATCTTTAAGTCAACTCAAAAATATTTTCTTCAATGAAATATGCTCAAAAGTTGTTTGAAAGAATAATATAGCTTGTTAAAAATATTTTGCACAACAAAATCAAGTTATAGGAATCTTTGCAATGACAATACAAAGATCCTTAAGCTACTAGGTTTTTCCCAACACAAGATTTATTAAATAAAATCGGTGGAAAAACCTTGCTTAACTCCCCAAAATTAATACCAATCAACCAAGCAAAGTAATAGAAGTATGAGCAATAATACTAAGCAAAAATCTAGGCAAGAACTCTCACAAAACTAAGATTAATCAATAGAATGAAAGTATGAGAGTGTTTTGAAGTATTATAGGCAAAATGAGATTTTGAGTTTGAGAGAATTTTGGCTAATGATTTTTCTTATTCTCTCCTTAATCCACACAAATGAACCTATATTTATAAGTTAGGGTAAAATTATAACCGTTTGGGACTTGTTGGGAATTCTTAGAAAAGTTTCAAATTGTTTAAACACAATTAACCCGTATTTACCTAAGTTAAAAATTTTTTAACCCAGCGAGGTTCGGGTGGCTAAACCGTGGTTCGGTCGCCCAAACAGACACAGTTATAAATGTCCTTTAAATTAGTTTGACAGTCCAAGTCCCAGTTCGGTGGCCCGAATCAAAGTTAGAAACATTTCATCAAATTTTTGGGTGCCCGGTCATTGGTTCGGTAGCCCAAACTCATGTGTTCGGTTGCCTGTGCCATTTTTGAACGTAGTTCCTCGGTGGCCCGAGTTGGTGAGGAGTCCTTTTCAAGTGGTTTGGGCGCCCATGGAAGATATGCACAAAATGGTTCAGTCGCCCGAGAGCCTATGTCAACTGTTGACTTTTCAATAATTTGAGCGCCCAAGGAGTTTTGAATTCCCGGGGTTCAATCACCTGAGCTCTCTCAAACTCCCCAATTATATTCAACTTTCATGCTTTTTTAACACTCCTCAATAAAATACACATTCATTTTTCCCAGTTCGCAAGCCGAACCCATTTTTAAACTAGAGATTGGTTGTTTGGGCCGGGACCGGGACGTCGCGATGTGTGGTGGAGTCGCCACTAACCTTTTGAAGTGTGGTTAGAACACTTGATTACTACCCCGTTAGGGGTAGAATCGGTCTACGTCACCAAAGTTAGGCTCGGGAGTATGGTTACGCAAGGGGAAGGTATTAGCACCCCCTACACGCCCGTTCTTACGAATGGTACCAGATTAATAAAGAGTTTTCCCGAAATAAATGTAATAAGCCTTTAAAGATCACTCCCTTTCAAAAGTCGAAAACAAAATGAAAATACTATATAGGTATTCCCTCAGAACCGGGGCAATCTAGTACTCCGAAGAGTCAATGTTCTCGTTGGCAATCATCGGGAAGGAAAATCGAAATTAGGATACAAAATACGCTCCCGAGGATTTTGAAATCTATAGGTTTTTTTTTTTTAAAGTATCAAAAATACTATTTCGGGAGGTTTTTGAGATTGGTTCGGGATTAGAATGAATTTTTCTTGTACCTAAAAAGATATTTTTGTGATTTTTCCTAAGTGTGAAAATGATTTTTGATATTTTTCCCGAACTTTCAAAATAACACAAATGAAATCAATTGAAACCAAAATGTGAAAATACTTTTGGAATTTTTGAAAATTTCATGATTTTTGTGAATTTTATGGATACAACAATAATATACAAGCGAAATGGAGAAAACTGGGGTGAACCAGTTTGGGAATGGTGAGCCGGTCAAACGTTGACCAGTGTGGGGGGGAAAAACCAGTTTAAGGTCTTGGTCGAGACCAATGATTTTCCGGAATTTTCCAATGTCCTTCCGAATACAACAGAATTTTAGACAACAATCACGAAAGTCATGGTTTTAAAGATATGCCTTTAGAATGTATTTTTGAAAATCTTGAATGTAGGGAAACAAATCTAACCTTTGCCAAACATGTTAGAAACTTTCTTGGATTTTCTTCAAAAATTTTCAAAGGTAAATAAGTTTCAAAGCTTTAAAAATTTTTGAATTTTCTTTGAAAATTTTTCTGAATTTTTGTGTCTTTTATGAAATTTTTTTTGTTTTTTGTTTTTTTATGAGTTAAAAGGAAGCTATTTAAAGTAAAGAAAAGTGAAATAAAGTCAAATAAACCAACAGAGGCCGATTAGGGAAAGGGGGACGGAAATGTAACATAGGAAGAGAAAGTTCATTGGTCTTACCTATCGTCTTTTTCTCCTTCGGTCTTCTTCTCCTGTCTGTGAATCCGCAAGGTTAGTCTACAGCGCCTTCCCGAGGGTTGTTCTTGAGTTCCGACTCGAGGCACTAGGGAGTACCTTCTTCAAATGGAGTGACCCGGTACCGGTAGGAAAAAGGATCAATCGATCGCTTGGATCTTCTTTCGTTTCCTCTGCTCCGGTCTTCTTTTCCTGTTGATGAGTCTACTAGGGCCGCTCTACAACGTCTTCCCGAGAGTTGTTCTTGAGCTCCTGATTTGAGGCACTACGGGGTGCCTTCTTCAAATGGGGTGACTCAACACCGATAGGAAACGGGATTAGTCGACCTCTTGATTTTGACGCAAAAAAAAGGACAACTTTCACAAACAACTCGTGATAGAAACTCAATATGTGTGAATCTGCTCCTACCCAACCCTAAAGAGCTCGTCCCCTTGTGCCTTGGGGGGGGGGCCCATAAAAAAATGTGTTGTGGGGTCCACGCACCAGGGTGGGGTCCACAAGCCGTTTGGGACGGTTACAAGGGATAATCCCGAGCTAGCAAAGGCATCGGGATATGTGGAAAGAAGCTTAGCGAGGCATCGCATCGGGAATTTGAGGGGGACCGAGCGGCTAGCGTACCAAAGAGGAGGTGGGGCCCACCACAAAAATGTTTGTTGGGGGCCCATGAAGGGATATGTGGGGCCCCACGCAAACCAGTGTGGGGTCCACGAGGCCATGTGGAGGGGTATAGGGAACCCGAGGCTAAGCAGGCGCAAAAAGGGCATGGCCAAAAGATCGGGGTAAAGTGAATCGGGTGTAAGAATCCCAGCTAAGCGTTACCAGAGGGTAAACGTGGCAACATCGGAGTGTAGGGAATCCGAAGCTAGCGTACCAAGGGGTTACAAAACGTGCATCAGAAGGTTAGGAATCCGAGCAAAGGCTCCGTTTACAAAGGGGGGTTAAACGTGCATCGAATGTAGGAATCCGAGCTAGCGTACCAAGGGGTAACGTGCATCGAATGTAGGAATCCGAGCTAGCGTACCAAGGGGTAACGTGCATCGAATGTAGGAATCCGAGCTAGCGTACCAAGAGAGGTGGGGCCCACCCAACATGTGGGGCCCAATGAAGATATGTGGGGCCCACAAGCCACGTGGGGTCCACGAGAATGTGTGGGGTCCACAAGCAGTGTGGGACCTACAAGAATGTGTGGGTTCCACAAGCAGTGTGGGACCTACAAGAATGTGTGGGGTCCACAACCAGCGTGGGACCTACAAGAATGTGTGGGGTCCACAGCCAGTGTGGAAAGGTTTTGACATGAGGTCTCCTCGGAAAGGCCTGGTTAAAATTGGGGTGTCGACACAATTGCCTGAGCTCTCTCAAACTCCCCAATTATATTCAACTTTAATGCTTTTTTAACACTCCTCAATTTTGTATGATATATGTGCATAAGTGTTGGGACCTAGAGTCATACTAGGTATCTTTTTCCCAATCTCTATCACTCATATCCACTGGTTTATCATCCAAAGCAATATCCAATTCTAGCTGATACAGGATGTCCATCACCTCACATTGCCACATACCAAAATTATTGGTACCATCACATTTTTCCACCTCAAACCGAGCATTAACTATCGTATTTGAGGATGATGTCAAAGCCAAAGGGGTTGGAGTTCGTGTGGACAGAGTTTCTTCTACTACTACACAAGTTTCTGTCATCTTCTATATATTCAATAGCAACCCACAAAGCAAAAGGCCTAGGATGAATAGTACCTACTAACTATGTCTACTCTATTTTATTCTATGAAATTCCACTTTGACCAGGCCAACCTCTAGGGAGAGACTGAGCCGCAATGGTCTCTGAGCACTCGCTTAGACAAGGTCTTTCTTAGACATCAAACGTGGAATCAAGCATCCTAACAGAGGAACACCTTCGTATCGACACTATTCAACCTAACTCTAATACAAATTGTTGTGTCGAGCGCCCTACTTGTGTCAAACACCAATACTACAACTAATGCTATTAGATATATAAAAACTAAAGCAGCACAGAAACTAATAATAAAAGACAGTAAAAGAACAAGACAAGAATTTAATAATGTTCGGTACAGAATTACCTACGTCCTCAGGCGCCGACGATCAATCCACTACTTCTTGACAAAGTATAACTTTGAGGTATGTTTTACAAATGGAGAGTTAAGCTATTTATATAGCTTCAACCTCATGTCTGAAAAACACTTCTCACCAATGTTGAACAAACAAAAAAAAGTTCAAAACAACTTTTCTACCCATGTGGGACAAAAAAACAAGACATATTAAGGTTAAGGAGCATGCATATTACCATGCTACACATCGATACTCGATTTATGCCATTGAGTGTATAAATGTGGTGACCATTGATGGGTTTAGTTACGAATATGAGTGTAATGAATGCCACTTTGATCCCATGCTAATATATAAGATGAACAATATTGAATTAAGGGGATGTTATGAGGATATAGTCATATTGTGCACACTTAAGGTTTGGATAATATAATTGTTTTCGATATTTATATGTCGCCTAGGTGGAAGATTGTTAGGAAATTTTAATTTCCTATTGTGGGCTCACATATTTAAGAACAATTATTTTACTGGACTATTTTAACATTTGTTGGGTATAAGTTTTGCAATGCATAGAAGCCCAATACTAAGTTAATTTTGGACTGATGGTCGGGCTTTTAAAATTAACCTAGTATATAAAGAAAGCATAATAGGCTTGTGGTCCCCAAGTCAAATCAGAAATAGTTTTCACGTTTTTGCTTTCCCCATCTAAAGAGAAAAACACAAGTGAGACACTCTGGGATTTGATTGTGGAAGATCAAAACTTTCCGCTAAAAGCTGTTAGATAATCAAATCAGACACATCTATGGATCCAAGTATTTATTTCGCATTTAGTATGGATTCAGGTATTTATTCCGCGTTTAGTTTTATTAATTGAATAACATGATGATCTTGAGTTATTTGATATATGGATTAAAGTTAATTCCAACAAACCATAGATAGATAAAAAAAATCAAAAACCCATGATGGGTGGTCGATTTCCTCTCGCCTTAACTCTATCAGACCGTAAACTGGCTTAGTGGCCTCCAACTTACCCATATATTCTCAGTTTGGGCGATTTGGTTGGATCATTTTACACAAACCTAATGCTTTGTAAGTATTGTAATTAAAATTTTGATAATAAGATTATGGTCATTCAGGGATAACGAGAAGAAAAATATTGATAAAAAATTAACTCTCATCCTCTTAATTAATGGTTGAGACGACTTTGGTGTCAGTAAAATATTTTTATTATATTATGACCTCGTTATAAATCGTATAAAATTTAAGTTATTAATTTTTATACAGAGGGTTAGGTTTTTTTTTTTTTTTTGCATTGAGAAAGAGACGAGAGATTAATTTTTTGCATTCTAATTTTTTTCAAAATTAGATGCACATTAAATAAAATTTTAGAATCTTCACATCACCAATTAATGAAATATAATTTTCATCTACATTTCATATTTCAATTTTAAAATTAATATTTCTTTTGTTGACGTTTCGATCCTTTTCAATTATGGTACCTATCTTACTTACGTGAATCATGTTTTAGTTTTTTTTATTTTTTATTTTATTAATATGAGATTGGGAGGAAGATCAATCACTATGCACTTTTGTAACTGATACTTGAGGGCCACATTAATTTCTTTTCAATTATTTAATTATTTTATTATGTTTTTAATATAGAATATGCATAAAGAAAACTTTGAATTAGAGTTTTTTTTGGTCAATTAACTAGTAAAAGGAAGGTTATTCATTTGACCTGAACTAAACTATGGTATGACGACAATAACAACAATAAAACCAAGCCTTAAGTCTTGTTTTCAAGTACCATTCTTCCTTTGGGAGCACTATATGACTAGCAACTCGCCCCATTGCACTGGCTTACCCTCAAAAATAAATTTTATTAAAAAAGGTTGGTAAATTTCAAGCATAAGTTTTCTCCTAAAAAAATTGATGATTAAATATAGTTTAATTATAATTGCAATACCAAAGGAGCTGAATAATTTAAATCTAATTTATCTATTGCATCATCAAAGAAAAAAATTGGAAAGAAAAATTAATTATGTTATGTTTGGGAGCATGAATTTCGGACCTTAGATTTAGATATATATGGATTTAAATAATCTTCAATACAATTTTATATTACATCCTACTTAAATCTAATACAAATTTAAATTTAAGCTCTCGGCAAATTGCCAAAATAGACAGCCAAGTACTCACATGAATCATGCCAAGTACTATTTAAATCTAGTACAAATAATTTTTTTATATTATATTATCAATTAATGAATAAATAATTCCCCTATACATTTCATATTCCATTTTTAAAATAAATATTTCTTTGATTAATGTTTCCATCTCTATCTATTATGCTTCCTATCTTACTCAAGCCAATCATATGTTAGCCTTTTTCTTCTTTTTTTTTATCTAAAATTCGAGATTAAGAAAAAGATCAACGGCTCTAGTACTTTGCTACCTTGATCATCACATTAATTTCTTCTCAAGAATTTAATTAATTTTTTTATTTTTTATTATAAAATATTTAGATGTAAAGAAAAATTTATATTTGAAGATGCTACAATTAACCCAAAGCTCTAAAAAAGATTATTCTTCTAAAATTAAGCTTTAAAGAAGGTCTGTATTGTGGCATTGTTGACCAATGTCATTCAGCAAATTTTTAAAAATTTACTACTATTAATGGTTTGTTTGGTAATGAAGATTGGAAATGAAATGGAATGAAAAAAATAGAATTAGTTTTTATATTAAAAAAACAAAATGAATAACAATAAAATGTTTAGGCACTATTAAATAGTCGAAAAAATAGTTTTATTTTTCATTTATAATTTTTAAAAAATCACAAAATTGCCACCTTATTTTTCAATTTTCTATATCCATATAGAAAAATAGAAAAGTATTTTTTTTATTATTTTTATATTTTTGATTTCTTAATTTACATATGAGAGCATGGAATTCGGATCATAAAGTTTGATTTGTATGCTTTTTATATATTGAATTTCTCCTAAATGTACACAAATCCAAATCCATGCCCCACAATTCATGATCATAAATGTTATCTTATATAATTATTGAGAAATTGAAAAATGAGTTTCTTTTTTCGTAATTATTTTGAAAACTCTAAATAAAAAAATAAAACTAAACAGACTCTTCATTTTCTACACTTTTAATATGAACCTTGAAAAACTAAAAAATAAGATGATATATATATATATATATATATATATATATATATATATTGAAAAATTGAGAATCTAGAATTGGAAATGAGTAGAAATATTAGCCACAACTAAATGGATTCCAACTTTTGGTATAGAATTAAAGAAAAAAAGTGAATTTAGAATGCAGAATACAAAGATACTCCATTAAGATACAATTATTTAATGATATTAACTTTTCTTTTAAAAGGCATGAAATTGCAATTGGTTTAATCAGTATATATGGAAAATAATTTGTATTTTTCCTTTTTAGTTCTTAAAAAATTTAATAAAAATATCACATGATTGATTTTTTTTTTATTCCACATATATATAAGAAACCTAAGATATGTCTTCTTATTGTTTTTAAGTTCTCCATATACTCTGTTAGGAAAAAAAAAAAAACAAGGTGATATTTTTGTTAATTTTTTGAAGTATTAAAAAGCTTTTATAATATTTTTTATAACTGATAAAAACCTATTAATCTGATTTAATATATATCTCAGTGAAAATCTGCTTTAATTTGAAAACATACATGCACATTAAGGCCTTAAAATAGAAATATTTGATGGCACAATTAAAGGATGACAAGAAATAGGAAAATTGATGGCTAGTTATGGTATGTAATAATTTATAGAAATATTTTAGTAATATCAATAATAAATGTCAATTCAAAATTTCATGACAACTCTAACTCTATATAAAGCACAAGGCTCACACTCAATCTCGTACCAAATTCATTTTAGAGAGAAAGAGTGGGGAAAAAGAAAGAAAATGATTTTTGCTGAAGCTTTGATTGAAGTTTATGGCATCCATGGTGGATGGTTCATTGCTCTTGGGAGATTTCAATTGGAAAAGTTTTTGCTTGAAGCTGAAAGAAGAAAGGAAGAATTTTGTTTGTGGCAAGTCGCTCAACATTACTTAGATTCATGTATCATAAAACTCTTATTCTATATTTGTTTGGTATTTGTATTGTGAATTTGAATATATGGATTTAGATAAAATATTATGTAGAATTATATTGCCCTATCTTTGGAGAAAATTTGAATTTGGAGTTGCATTGGATTTGAATAAGATGTAATAAATATTTGTATTGAAATTTATCTAAATCCACCCAAATCTAAATCTAAATTTAATGACAAAAATTCATATAATATGAATTTTGGACCTTAAACTTGAATTTCCAGAGTCATGCAGCAGTTCCAAACACATTTCATATGTCCACTTTGTATAGCTCGTGTTATGCAATTACAAGCGCATGTAGGTGAAATATTGTAATTAATATTTTAATAATAAGATTACAGTCATTTTAGGAATAATGAGAAGAAAAATATTGACCAAAAATTAGCTCTCATTCTCTTAATTAATAATTGAGATAAGTTCGGCATCAATAAAATATTTTTATTATATTATGACCTCGTCACAAACTCAAGATATTAGGATAAGGAATTTTTTTTTTTTTTTTGGCATGGAACTCAAGTTTTCAGTAAAAAATAATAATATAAAATTACGTTTGGATGTAAACATCCTTTACTAGCTAATTGAAATTGGACAAATATTAAGAAAAAGATTAATTTTTTGCATTCTAATGTTCTTCAACATTAGGTGCACATTAAATAAAATTTTAGAATCATGACATCCCCAATTAATGAAATATAATTCCCATACACGTTTCATATTTCAATTTTTAAATTAATATCTCTTTTGTGGACGTTCCGATCCCTTTCAAGTATGGTACCTATCTTATTTACATGAATCATGTTTTAGTTTTTTTTTTTTTTTCTAAATATGAGATTGGGAGGAAGACCAGTCACTTTAGCGCTCTGCTACTTCACACTGGAACTTGAGCCTAAAAATCTATATATTTTGGGGAAAATAATGAGATACCGAAGATGAAAATATTAATGGCTAAGGAGATATTGCCGAGAGCCTCTTTAGCCATAGGCAAGCAAGAAGAAATTTTGTTTAAAAGTATGTTGACCAAGTACTCTCCTATATGCATGTTTTCAGTTTAGGTGAATAAAATTAGTAGCGAAAAAGAGAATGAAAGAGAGAGGATGCAATTTCATGTTTGATGAAAGACACATATGCATGCCCCTCCCCACATCTCAATCAAGGGGTGAGCATAATTAGGGGAAACTCGAATTAATCGATCGAAATTGGTTAATTTGGTTCGGGTAAAAAAATCGGTTTGGTTGGTTCGGTTAAGCTTCACCAAAATTCGGCGAATCGGGTTTCAATTCGGTGAGCATGAAATATAAATTCGGTTAACCAATTAACCGATTTAATAATTAATTAACTTTCAAATATAAATTAATAGTAATGGTGTAAATTTCACTTTTATAGATTTATAGTGAAATATTTTTTTTTTAATAAAATAAATAGATACAAAATATCTTTTTTTTTTTAATAAAATTAATGAATGGGCTGCAGAATTCGTAAAAAAAAGATCATAATTATATTTAGTTTTTAATAATTAGTTTTAAATAATTTTGATTAAATTCGGTTAACTAAATTACCCAAATAGGTAATTCCGTCGGTTCAGTTAATGAAAATGATTAATTAAAATTTTTGGTTAATTCGGTTAATTAACTGAATTTCACCGAACCGACCATTTGCTCACCCCTATCTCAATCACCTTTTTATTTTACTATGTTTAGTTGATTATATTATTTTATTTTCTATCAGAGACCAATTAATGTGTAGTAAATAAGTGAACTAACCACACTTGGGAAAGTAAGAGATTAGTAGTGATTCCAATGAATCTATACAAGATAAATAATATTTAATTTCTCTCCCTTACCAATTCTCGAGTCAAAGCATTGAATAAATCATGAATTTAGGATTTTGGTTTTTCACAAGAATTGAATTTTTGGGCTTGAGTTTAAGTAGGAGTATGGAGAGACCCCATAGGAACATACAATAGTGCAAGAGTTCGAAGTGTGGGATTGGACCTTCGCTAATTGGACTTATGCTGGCTAGACTAATGCCTAATAAGCATAGGTAAATGAAATCATCTATCAATTTCAACATTAGTTGTTAATGAGTTCATATATCATAAGAAAACGTGAAATCCAACTCTTTTAAAGGCTGATAAAAAAGTGTTAAATCATATTCGACCCATTTAATGTGTGGATCGGTTATGAGTCGATTTAACGGGGTCAAATTTGTTCGGATTCATGATTTCTATATGCATTATTCCTTTGTCAATTGCTTCTGCGAAATACTTATAAGGGATAGGGATAGTTCTTTCACGTAAATTATAACTCACCATCGATAAGATCTTATATTAATATTTGGATCCAAACTCACATCAATAAAATCTACACCAAATTATACCTTTTACTTTTATGGATCCAAACACTAACGTGTTATCTTCCAATCAATCGATTGCAAACCCTATGTTAAGGAATCATGCCTTATAAATCTTTCTCATTTCGCTACATATTGAGATTTGTATACTTTCTAGACCGAAAGTGATCTCACCAACAACTTAATTATAGGGCAAAAGACACTAACTTTCATTGAAATTTGGTAAAAGTTACAAGACAAGAACCTCTCCTAAGGTTTTAAAAATCTCATAGAACTCTCCTAAGATTTCAAAAATCTCACATGCCTCCCTTGACATTTGATTTTTGAGACATTTATACCTCTAAAAAATACTTTTTTAAAAAAAATATAAGGAAAAGTTTGTTTCTTTTAGCAAACCTCAAGAGCGATTTGTGAAATTTTAAGAAACTTAAGGAAAATTCCTAAGATTTTTGAAATCTCAAGAGATGTCCGTATCTTTTTATCAAATTTTAAGAAAGGTCAATGTCTTTTTACCTCTAATTAAATGTGTCATTCCTAATTAATTAAACATTAGCAGCACAATGATGAGCCTATAATCTCAAAGTGAACTTTAAGTGATAAATAAAAGGTAAGGGTTTATCCACTTGTGAAAAATAATTTTCACTTCCTTTTTTTAATTTTTGAAAGAATTATAAAAAGATTTAAAATAAATAAATAAATACTATGGATAGCTCTGGCATGCCACAGTATAACTTCTCTCCTCCCCCATAGGGACCAAGACATGAACCATGAAGTCAAAGCCAGGTTCAATTTGTTAATTTTTTAAATTTTACAATTGTCATATAAATAAATAACAATAAGAGTTTTTGACAGTTGTGAAAATAATTTTATTTTTCATTTCAAAGTTTTTAAATACTCATAAAAAGGCTCCCTTGCTTTTTAGTTTTCTAAATCTACATAGAAAAGTTGAAAAATATTTTTTTATTATTTTCCAGAGTTCTGATTTTTTACTTTAGGTATTGGAAGTGAGTTTCTCTCAAATATACACAAATCCAAATCTTTGCCTCAAAATTATTATCATAAATACTACCTCATATAATTTTTGAAAATTAGAAAATATGTTGTTTTTTTTTTAATTATTTTTAAAATTTTAAATAAAAATTAAAAACAAATATTTTGTGCAACTAAAAAACTCTTTATTTTTGACATTTTTAGTATGAAATAAAAAAATAATACGATATTTTTATAATTTTTTCAAAATTAAAAAAATTTTAAATAGAAAATATTTTCATAAATAAACAAACTCTAACTTTTGACAAATGATTAAAGAAATTAAAAAAAAAAAAAAACTTTAGAATGCATAATTTTGAGGAACACCAATAAGATACAATTATTTAATGATATTAACTTTTTTGTAAAAAGGCATGAAACTTCAATTGATTTAATTAGCTTGTGGGGAAAACAATTTTTCCTTTTTCCTTTTATTTTTTAAAAATCTCACATGATTGTTTGTTTTTCTAGCATTTATATAACAAACCTAAGGTATGCCTTTTTCTTATTTTTTATTATTAAGTTCTCTATATAAGGTAAGGAATTAGAAAACTAAAAACAAAGTGATATTTTTATCATTTTTTGAAGAATTTAAAAACTTGAAAAATATTTTTTCATAATTGATGTGGGGTATAAACATGCTCAAAGCATGCCCAAGTGTCAGAATTTTTTTAATTATTTTGAAAAATAAAAATAAAAATAAAAATAAAAAATCATTTTCTACAATTAAATGGACCTTAATTATTTAAAATTTGAAGTCTTTGATACTCAAAAGGATTTTTCTTTTGAAGAAGAGAAAAGGAAAATTGTCATACTAAAATGGGAACTTTTTGAAACAGGAGGACATGCATTGATAACCAATTAATTATATTAAATATATATATATCTCAGTGAAAATCTCCTCCAATTTGAAAACATGCATGCACATTGAGATCTTAAAATAGAAATATTTGATGGTACAAACAAAATATGACAAGAAATAGGAAAAATGATGGCTTATTATGGTATGCAAAAATGTATAAAATTTTTTTGGTAATCCAATAATAAACCTGCCTTCAAAACTTCATACTACTAACTTTATATAAAGCACGAGACTCAAACTCAAATCTCATACCAAATTCATTTTAGGGAGTGCGGGGAAGGAGAAAGAAAGAAAATGATTCTTGCTGAAGTTTTGAAGTTCATTACATCTATGGTGGATGGTTCACTGCTCTTGGGAGATTTCAACCAAAAAAGATTTTGTTTGAAGCCGAAAGATGAAAAGAAGAATTTTGTTTGTGGCAAGTCACTCAGCATTCCTTAGATATGTATTATATTGCTCTATAAAATTTCATGTTTGTGTTGTTAAAAAATGAAACTAATATTGATCATGCTGCTGATAGTTTCATGTATGTTATTAATGTGTTCTTCTAATATCTTTAGCTTTTAATTTATCGTGTAACATTTATAATGCTATGTTGCAGTGCATAAATCTATGTCCAGTGGTTGCAAAGAGTGCAAGGGATTCTTGAACACTATTAATTCAGGTATCAAATTTTGACGTGTTTAAAAAAAAACTAAAAATTTTGATTTGTATTTCATCAAATTCATATAAATCAAAATTCAAGTATAATAAAACTCTTATTCTATGTTTGTGAGTCTGAAAATTTTGCCTTTTGAATTTGAATGCATGGATTTGGATAAAATATTATATAAAATTGTATTAAATTTGGTCCAAATTTACACAAATTTAAATTTAAGGTTTAATTTTTACTTTCAAACACAAGATAAATTTCAAACAAAATACAAGCACTTGCTTAGATTCATAGATTAAATTGGAATTTAGATTTCAAATTTGAATTTCAAAATTTTTGATTTCAAACGAGTGGAACCTTTGATTTTAAACATCTAGGTTGATGATGATGATAAAGAGGTAAATTCCCAATAAGGAATGTTGGGTGGTCTTTAATCCCAATAGCAACATGGATCATAGAAGCTGAATAAAAAGATGTTTTTCAGATTTTACACATTACTACTATTCCAAAAGTAAATGAAAATGTTGTTTTTATTATTATTATTTGAAAATCTGGAAATAAAAAAAAATAAAAACTATTTTTCAGAGTCCATAATTTTCTTCTTCTTCTTCTTCTTCTTCTTCTTCTTCTTCTTTTAAATTTTCCGGGCAGAACAGGCCCTAAATTACTTAATCAAATACTCAAGATCCTTGAATTTCCAGAGTCATGCTGTAATTCACTAGATAAAAAATTGTTTGGAGTAGTGATCATATTTCAGAACTTCCAGATTTAGCCAAGATGGAACCCCCACTGGACAATTCAGCTTTGAGAATTCAAATTACAGTAGAACCAAAGAGCTTGAATCGCCAATAGTAATGCAAGAATTGCCTACGTCACTGATCCACAAACATAACTCTTAACAAGACTAAACTGTCATTGCCAATAGCTTCAGCCCCAAAAAGTAAGCTATGTACAAGAATCAGAATCATAAATAAGCCAAAGGGCCTCTGCCTATGCAGCTAGAATGTAGAAATGAATTGAGTTTTAGGTCGATGCTTCCTGGCACAAGGGTGTGCTCTCTGACGCTCAAAAGTTAAAAGGGGCAGAAAATCAGGCATCATCCCTTTACGCATCTTCTCCGGTTCCCTCATCTTCTGAATCGGTGGGCACTTCATACCGAGGCCTATTGAATTTTTCACGTAGCTGCTTAATTGGTATAAAATCTCCAGCTGCATCCATTCCATAGAACAGAAAGGAAGCATACGGATGATCAAACCTGCCCTGCATACGTTTCAGCACAGCCCGTGGTCAAAAGAAAATAGCTGGGATAAACATTCTGTGTTTTTTTAACATATTTCTACTCACCATGTCAGGCTTTTCAGGGGCTAACAAATTCTCCTCAGCAACTGCAACACACAAATTCATTTTGCAATGTTCATCAGGCCGGCAGCAAGGACAAGAACAAAAAAAGGAACTTCCAGAACTGACCAATCCAAGATGGACAATGCAAAATATTTCTACACTTTGTATAGGTCATGTGTTATGCTAATATAAGTGCATATAGGCAAAATATTTCTGATATGAAATGTGAGGTAACACCCAGAGAATTGCAGCCAGAGAGAGCGAAAAGGGTAAAATCTCGTTAAGAGGTTCAAATTGCTGTCAAATTACCATAAGCCACTAGCAGATTAGGGTCTGCATGTACATCAACCAAGACCTGAAAAACCAAGAACTGAATTTAGTTGGAGACCTACTTTTTTCACATGTGCCAGGTTCTTTACCTAGTTGATGAAATTATTTAACAAAAGCATCCAAATAATAGAAAATGTATAATATGGCACTTGCGTGCCAGTAGACAGAAAAAAAAAAAAAAAAGCATCTCAAAGACATTGTGAGATAAGCCAATCAATGCCCACACTGTAAGATCAACAATTTAATAAAATAAATACTCACTTAAATGAGCTAAAAAAGTTAATTGTAGATTAATTGCTCCACCATCAAACCTACGAAAATCAATGTCCTTTCAAAACTGCAGGAATGCTATTAGTTTGTCATCCAATTAAAAGCACCAGTTTACTCATGTTTTCCTTAACCACAACATAATATTTTGACCCTATTCAGAATTTTTTAATATCCTATGAATGAACCAAACATTATTGCTCAGTCTTGGAGAAGAAATAACACAATCAGCATATGAAATGAGTGATAATGAGGTTGCTGACAATTGACACCTTTTCACTTCAGTGAGTGTTGCCATCACCAATAATCATCAATAGGACAAACTCAATTCACTACAGTTATGTGTGAGATTCGCACACAGGGTAGGGACATCTAATTCAGAATGAGGCATCAATCAAAGCTGTCATTGTTTCTCAACCTACAAGAACAAAACATTGCAATGCGGACACATAGAAGGCATTTGGTCATGTCCCATGATTTAAGGTTAATCTCATAATGGAACCACCATGTTTAGTTTCACCTCAATAATCCTATGTGGTGGTGATCTCGCGATTCTCGCCTCACCTCAATGAAAAGATAAATGCCCAAACTAGTTATCTTTGTCCTCTTGAGGAGAGTTATCCAAGACCACCCTAAAACACTGATAAAGGAGAAATGTTTTGGAACAATTTTATCCCCACTCAAATATATGTCTAGGGAAACAAATGGTGACTTTTTTCCTCTCAATGTCCAATACTGCTGAACTATTGTTGAATGACTAGATGTTGATTTAGATCTGGTTGAATTGGAATGAAATGTCAAGTTTTGACTGTTATTTCTTGCTCATTGAGATGGAAAGACAACTTTGCATTTATAGTTTGTTATTATATTAATCTAGGGGGGGAAATAATGATTTGAGTCCCTCAGTGTCCAGTCTTGCTGGATTGTTTTGAACGATTAGATGTTGATTTAGATATTGTTGAATTGGAATGGGATGTAAGTTTTGATTGTTATGTCTTCTCCACTGAGATGGAAAGACAACTCCTGCATTTCTAGCTTCTTTTTGTATTAATCTATTTTGAGTGTTACTAGAGATTGAACTTCTATGTTGAAAAGATTATAAGCTTCTTCATAAAAAAAACAAAAATGAGGCATTTTCTTACAATTTTGAGGATAGTTTAGGCACTGCATGGTGATAGTATATTCCTACGGCATGACCAAACAGATTACTCACAAATGCCTAGGGACATTTTATCACAGAAAAATCACACACCAATCAGGGTGTTAGATCACCAGGAATCATGACAGCATGGGACAAAATTACATAGATCAGATCACTGCAGAGATTCCATTTGGATCACCACACGGCCCCACAATGTTAGAAGTATAGATCATCTCATGGCTGTTGAGGGCAATTTTCATCATTTGGCAATTTTCATGATCAACAAATGGATGAACAGAAGGCTGGGCTTGCACAGCCTATTTGCTTGTATTCTAGAAAGTTGAATAGGGAGTTGCTCAAACTGGACACATATGTCCTCAAATTCCGTTTGTGTTCACAACATTTGAAGGCACAAACTTTTTCATTAAAATTGATTCATAACTGTTGAAGCTTGATATACATTGTCGGCCTAGAACTAAAAAGCTTAAAGCTTTTAGGTGCTATTGAATTATTGAGTAAAACTAAAGACCTAATCACCATGAGGTCTCTCCCTCTATTTATAATATGTCAAGTGAATACCAATGATTATAATGTCCTTACAAACTCACACTTACTAACATAAAAAACTAGCACACACTAATAATTCTAAACGACCCAAATAACCATTAACACACGCCCTCAAGATGGAGCATGGATATCATATGCTCCTAACTTGTTACAAATGAATTTAACACAAGCGTCCCTTAAGGCTTTAGTAGTAAATCAGCAGCTGCAAATTAGACTTGACATGAGTGGTTGGTTGTAATGATCTTTTTCTGCACAAATTTCTCTCAAACAACGTGGCAATCAACTTTAATGTGTTTTGTCCTCTCATAAAAGACCAGGTTTAAGGCCATATGAATAGCAAGTTGATTATCACATGTCAACTCCATAACCTGAAAATGTGGATATTCCAATTCTTCCAACATGTTTTTTCAACCAAACAAGTTCACATGTAGTGAGAGTCATGGCGCTGGCAACCACAGTTTGCTTCTTGCTCTTCCAGGAAACCAAATTACCACCAACAAAGATACAGTACTCGATTTTTTTATTTTTTTTGTTGAAAGGTGAATTGGCCCAATCTGCATTTGTATATCCCTGAATATAGTGTGAACCCAATCTTGATATAAGAAACCTCTCCAAAGTGCACTTTGCAATATCTCAAATTACTACATCTTAATAACTTGTTCTCAAAGAATTAAGAAACTAATTCACAAAACTTGTTGCAAAAGATATATCCAGTCAAGTGACTGACATAATTCAACTTTCCACCAACAAGTCCTTGATATCGTCTTGAATTAGGCAACAAGTCACCCATATCAGGGACAAACTTAATGCTAGGATCCAATAACCCAATCTCAATTAGAAATCAAGAACATACTTCCTCTATGAAAAAAATTGTTCCAATATGAGATTTAGATACTTATATACCCAAGAAATTCAATGGTCCCAAATCTTTGGTCTAAAACTTTAGTCTATAAAAATACTTTAGGCCTTGGATACCTTGATCATCATCACCAATTATCACAATATCAACCGCATACACAATAAGTAGAATCCTACTAGATGGAGTTTAATGATAAAATACAATTTGATCTACTGCACATTGTCAGAGGCCAAACTCAAGTACTATAGCACTGAATCAACCAAACCATGCTCTATGAGACTATTAAACCATATAGAGATTTCTTGAGGCTACACATTAAACCAAACTCCCCCTTGAGCAACAAACCTATGAGATTGTTCCATATAGACCTCCTCCTGAACATCACCATATAGGAAGGCATTCTTCACATCTAACTAATGCAAAGGCCAATGGTAATTGGTGGCTTAAGATATGAACAAACGAGGCAAGTTTGGGGTCTGTATGTCCAAATAATCCAAACAATACACCTAAGTATATCCCTCAGCAACAAGATGGGTCTTCAAACGAGTAACAGAACCATTAGGATTGATTTTCATCGTGTATACCCAACAGCAACCAACCACAGATTTGTCAGAAGGAAGAGATACCAATTCCCAAGTACCATCATATTGTAATACTTGCATCTTTTCAACTATTGCAGTCCTCCATCCAGAGCAGGCAACGCTTCATAAACAAATTTTGGAAGCAACAAAAGATAGAGTACTAACAAAACAATAATATGACGGTCAAAAGAAGTCGTAGAAAACAAATTAGAGATTGGATGTCGTGTGCAGGTGCATTTACCTTTCCAAAGAGCAATGGGAGGATTAACATCATAAGAAATGGAATCATCATACCAGGAAACCACAGAGGTAGCAGTAGAAACTAGAAGGAATTCCTCTCCCTTGAGCTGCCATCATGAATACACCTTCAAATTAGGATGATCAAGGTGACAAAAAGGATGAAACTACATAAGACACAATAGGATGACTAGGTAGAGAAAATAAACTAGAATCTGAAAGATTTGGTAGAGGAGAATCACTAAGGTTAAAAGCAAAGAGAATAGTATGATGTTGACTCAAAGAAGGTAATGTTGGTAGAGACAAAAAAGCAATGTAGAGTGGGACTATAACAAAGATATCTCTTTTGAGAACACGAGTCACCAAGGAAGACACATTTTATGGCACAAGGATCCAACTTATCCATCCCTAGGGTTTAACAGATGAGCGAAGGACACACACCCAAATATGCAAGGAGATAAAGAGACAAAGGAGCATTCACAAAGAGAACAGAGTAGGGAATTTTACCAACAAGAACAAAGGATGAGATTCTATTGAAAATAAAGCAAGCAATGAACATAGAATCACTCCTAAGCAATTTAGGAACATGCATCTAATAAAGCAAGGAACGAGTGACTTCAAGGATATGTCTATTTTTACCCTCAGCAACCCTAATTTATTGTGGAGCGTGGGCATAGGATGGCAAATGAACAATACTAGACTGATTCATATAAGTAGTGAATTGGGAATTCAAGTGCTCTTTAGCATTATCACTCCAAAGTATCCGAACAGGCAAACCAAATTGAGTCTTTATTTTACAACAAAAGGCACAAAAGATATGAAATAACTCAGAACAAGCTACGGTTGGTATTTTTACACCTCAAGGGGAAGCGTGAGCAGAGAATATGCTGCTTTTGTAATTATGAGGAGTAATGGGGGTATTTTTTTCATGCACATTTTTTATTGTTAATATATAAGAAGGCAGAAAATTGCTGAAAAGAAAAGGGAAAAGAAACGAGCAAACTTGTTATAAAAAATAATAATAAATATAACTAGCATAATTTCAAATTCCAAGAAAGATCCTTCACAACAATTTCTCATTGAAAAAATCCATTTGACCAAAAAAAAAAACACATCATCATTGCCATGCATGTGCTATATTACCATAACATGTTCATATGACCTAGGACCCTAAAAAATAGTCATTAAAGGAGGGATGCATGTAAGGAGGTCATGACCCAAAATACTTAATAGTCCTGCCATCCTGGCCTTTTTTTTGGTTTGAGTTTGATAGGCCAGGTCTGCCCACAGGATAAGCAGGCATCTCACACAGTATTTTTTATCAAAATTCTGCAACTGAAGGACGCTTGGATGAATAACGGAATGGCCACACTAGTAAGCCATACCATTGTACCGTATGCGGGATATTAAGAAGCAGTGACATGACCATATAAGAATGCCGAGAGGAGTATAAAGGAGGTAAGGAGCAGGCCCATCACAATCTCATAAAGTGCATCATATTTTTTCTCTTTTTGATAGAAAAGGAAGAAATGTTACTAAAGAAAAAAATTGTACATAAAGGAGCACCATAAAGTGCATCACGATGATTATCCCACGAACCAAAAATGATACTGATATGAAGTTTTTTTTCCTTTACAGAGAAAATATTGAAGCCAAACATAGGGCAAACTAAACCTGATAAAATGGCTGACTTGAACCACGAGACAACTTTTCAACATGTGCAGTTTCCATCCATGAACTTGATTCGCAGCATACGGGATCCATTCCACAAATCACAGCCCAGTAACCTGAATTCATGACATTAGTATCAATAACTTAAACAACAACCTAATATTCTCATAAAATTCCACACTACATTACTGAGGGCAACCCTTGGCCCAACAGCAAGGATGTTACACTCAAAACAGGTTCAAGTTACAGAAGTAGCCTCGCCAAATATGGAGGTAACTACACACATCATGTCCTCCCCATACTGCTTGGAGTCTTGGGCACTACATGTTGCATTTGTTTTTTAAAACTCTAAGCTGTGGATCAAAGAACCAGCCAGACTAAAGGAATCCTTAAAACTATGGGAAATTGCAAACCAGCAATGCGCAGGAGCTTTGTGCACCAAGCTGCCCTTTATTACTTTATGATTATTAAAAAAAAAAAAAAATACTTGCACATGAGCTCGTACACCCTGTGGGATATTGAAGTGAAATCCAACTATAACCCACAATAAATAAGGCAAAATCATGTCTACTATCAAGGGCTCAATTCACTATCCTCAGTCAAAACAAAGCACAGCATGTGAATTGCGAGAGGATTCTAACAGGGACAAACCTTCATGTGAATTGTTCAGATCTTACAGGGTATAGCTGCAACCAGATCGAGTCATTCCACCTATCTCGCTGAAGTACTTAAATATAAAATATTGTTCCTTTTAGCAACAAGTACTAAAAGTTAAAAGCTGCATTTTGTAATGCTAGAAAATAAGCAATGATTTGATCAATAATATTTTCACAATTTAGTAGTAGTAGTAGTAGAAATTGTAGTAGTATTAGTAATGATAATGATATAATAATATCTACACTAGAAAAATTAGTTTCATGGGGGAAAGCAAGTGACATGACATGCAGAATCTGTAGAACCAGGGCAGAAACAAGAAACCATCTGTTTTTTGGATTTCAAATTTCAAAACAGGTTTACTACAAGGCAAGTGCTGAATTAAGAAATCAGGGGGCAGTTATGGACTGCGAAGAAAATCTCAATTGGTTATCTGTCCTTGGGAATTCAAAATCAGAAGATGAGTCAAAGATGGTCTGGTCATCTGCACTATACTACACATGAAAGATGAGCAATGCACAGTTGTTTGCAGAAAACCACAAAATCTGGAAGTATTATTACGTCAAGCTGCCATAGATATCCAATGTAGATGTCCAAAAATTAAAAGATTTGAATTCTCAGAAAGCTGATCAAGTGTAAAACCATTTCACAACATTTTAAGGCTTGCTAGCCTAATTTCCCAATTTTGGTAATATATAAAGCTTATCTTTTACCAATAATAATAATAATAATAACAACAACAACAACATATTAGCATGTTGTAATATAATATAATATACATACATACATACACACATTCAAAATTGTAATAACTATTGTGGAATTAAACTTGTAAGTCATACAATGAAACTGTGGAAAGGGTAGTTGAACAAAGATTAAGTTTAGAAACGAGGGTCTCAAAAAATCAATTTGGTTGCATGCCTAGAAATCTACTATAAAAGCTATATATCTTTTAAGAAGTTTAAGGAAGAGGAACTTACATATTGTTTTTATTGACCAAGAGAAAGCATATGATAGGGTACCTAGGGAAGTTCTATGGTGGGTTCTAAAAAAAAAAAAAAACAACTGTATGAAGTAGGTATAGTGACGTCATTAGGGATATGTACGATGGAATAATGACTAGCTTCAAGACTACAAGTGAAAAGGCTAGGGAGTTTCCACTCACAATAGGTATATGTCAAAGATCTGCTTTGAACCCCTATCTTTTTACCCTAGTGATGGATGAACTTACTAAGAGTATCCAAAATGAGATTCCATGGTGTATGTTGTTTGCAAATATTGTCTTGATTGATGAAACTGGGGGTGGAGTAGAATTTATGTTAGAAATTATGGAGAGAAGCTTTAGATTCTAGAAGATTTAGGATAAGTAGAAATAAAAGAGAATACATGAAATGTAATTTCAATTGTAGTAGGAAGAATATTAGAGAAAAGATCAAATTTAATGGTCAAGAAATCAATAGTACTAGTATATTTCAATACCTTGAATCTGTTATGTAAACTAAAGGAGAAATTGAAGAAGATGCAATACATATAGTTAAAGTAGGTTGGGTAGAGAAGTGTTTCGTGTGTGTTTTGTGATTGATGAATACACTTATAATTAGAAGGGAAGTTCTATAGCACGGCTATAAGAGCAGCTATGATATATGAATAAGAATGTTGGGCAACTAAGAAACAACATATCCAAAAAGTAAAAGTTGTTGAGATGAGAATGCTAAGGTGGATGAGTGACATAACATTAAAAGATAAATTAAAGAATGAAAATATTTGCAATTAAGTTAGGTGTAGCTACTATAGAAGATAAGATAAAAAGGGGGGCGAATCAAATGGTTTGTGTTTGCCTCAAGGTTTCATTAACTTGTTTTTGATGATAACAAACTATTGTGTACTAATGGCTTTGTGCTTAAGTTGTTTTTAACAAGATTAAGCCATTGAAGTTGAAATTTTGAGAGAAGATTTGAAAAGTTAAAATCTTATTTATTTGTATTTTGTTCTCTTAAATGAAATTTGTTTTTCTTGTAAAGCTGTAAGATTATTAAAGACATGATACTAATGAACTAAAACTATAAAAATGACAAACAAAGAAGACTGAACCAGGCTTTGCAGTCGAAGACGGTCAACCAGACCATAAGGGGTGATCAGCCAATCAAGGCAGAAGCTAGAGGTGGCCGACCAACCCTTGAAGGCAGTCGACTGGGTCACCTAGTTTTGCCTACAACCATCTAATTTTTCTCTCTAACATCCACCAAGCGGTCGACCAGCCTTACCAAAAAACTTGCATAATAGACAAAAAACGGCTAGTTTTACTCTAATCTCTATATATATGCCCTCTAAAGCCAAACTCTTTATTCTCTCTTAATCACTCTTGTGCCTCCATTTGCTTACTTTTGAGACAAACACCAAAACTATAGTGCCATCACTTGCATATTGTTTACGAGTTTCTTTTGTTCGCTTCATATTTGTAAATCATTTCTTCTGAGAAAATTTGTTTTGTGATCCGTCTTTTAACTTGGTGTCCTTGCCTCTGTCAAAGCAAGGTGTGATTGGTTTCCTTCGTCTCTCGAAAACAAAGGGTGCAATTGGTGACCTTGCCGCTATGAAAGGAAGGAGATTAAAGGAACCTCAAAGTGGTTGGCCTTGAAAAGTGGGCATAGGCAAGGATAGCCAAACCACTATAAAAAGCATTTGCATCTCTCTTCCCTTCTCTCCTTTGATTTTATTGCTTTAAATTTGTGTATTTGTTGATTTATGTAAATTGTTTTAAATTGTGTAATCAAGCACATTAATTTTATTAAACCCAATTCACTCCTCCCCCACCCACCCCCCACCCCCCCCTTTCTCTTGGGTTGCCACTTTGGCCAATAGTTTGGCCATGTGCAATGTAGTATAAATAGTGCACCAATAAGGAGTGAGCTAATTACAATGAGGTACAATAGAAAGGGTAGGGGTAAACCTAAAATAACTTGGAATGAGATAGTGAGTAAGAATTTAAGAACCCTAAATTTGTCGGAGGGAATCGTCCACGGTCAGCAAATTGACGAAAAATGATTCATGTAGCCGAACCCCCTCGTGGGGCTCAAGGGTTGAATTGTCGTTGTTGTTTATATACACACATATATTAAATACATTTAGTTTAAAAGTATAATATCATGATATTGTATTACATTGCTTTAGTATAATAATATTATGTGGCATGTATCCAATTATGTTATCATACTCAAATGTAATAACATTATATTAAAATTCCATAACATAATATCGTGTAAACATATATAATAATGATCATGTGTTATTATAATATTCTAAACATATAACATAACAATATTAAACACTATTTATTTTAGTATCATAACAGTATGCTATTGTATTAATATTAAAGTATCATAATATTTTAATTAATTATGTTGTCATATTTTAATATAATAACATTAATAATACATCCTCTTCCAATACTACAATAATTTATTACAAAGATCACAATGGTGTGATAATAATTTATGACACGTTAAAACACATTATTATATCATATTTTAAAATTTAAATATAATAATATACATACTATGTAATTTTAATATTATGTACTATATAATAATACAAGTGCATTACAATATGATATATATATATATATAACATATTGTTATATTATTGCATGATATAGGTGTATTGTTGAACCTCTTGGAAAAGGGCATAAGCAAACCAAATGCTACTTATTTATTGCAAGTACAAAGTGATAAATGATGCAAGGATTTTTTTATTAGTGAAATACCAAACTGAGGCTAAATCACTACATAAATAGAAATAGAACAAACATGTCATAATCAAAGTGTCAAAGTCCTAATTATATTCACATATCCTTGTTTCATTTATCTTTTGGTGATTTTTAGTGGGTTGAATTCATTTTCCTAGTAAGGGATTGAAAATCCACCTCAATTGGAATTCTGAAAACCTAGTTTCTTGACCATCAGTCCATGCCATCAAGGAGAACTCTTTCTAGATACTGTAAAGAATATATATACCAGCCCAAAATCAAAAGTAATGCACATATAATAAATATATACCAAACATCTTATGCCTCACTTTCTGGCCCAAACGAAATGCGTATTGAGCATTTTCATATGCCAAAGCTTTTGCTGATGCAGACAAAGACTCTGCCTCTAGCTTAGAAATTTCATCTCGTAGTTTAGCAGCCAAAGCATAGCTTTCATTCTCAATTGCATTCTGCAGATCTGCACTGTGAAGAAAGAGCAGAAATAATCTTACACATAATTTCAAATTAGATCAATCGTTATTGCATTAAGAAGAAAATGTAAGCAACCCAAGAAAGCTATAAAAATTAACATGCTAATTTACACACACACAGTTCACTCCCCACCCCCACCCCCCCGGCAGGAAAAAGGAGGGTGTCACAGGTTGAACACTTCACATTGTGTGAAAGGCTACGCGGCACTAGCTGTCATACACAAGCTTAACTAATAAACTGAAATTAAATCGCAATTTCACCACATGAATAAGTTCATAAGCATCTAATACAAAAATGAAAAAGCAGTGAAGTAAACACAAGTCACATGGCAAACCATAACACCTCCTGGCAACATGTGTTTAGCAAGGGAAGCAAGTAGGTTGAACACATTACAACAGATAGTGAGTTCTACAAGATTGATGAACACTTACCCTCCCAAACTTTCTAAGTGATTCCTACTCTTAGCAAAAACATCATTTTGACCAAGGAGCCATACTTCCCCTTTTCACTAAGGTATTATCCATTTATCCTACTCAAAGAACAAAACTCACAATAGTATTTACATTGTGGTTACCCATCCAATGTGCACAAGACAAGAGGTCATAAGCAAGCATAAGGCCCTAAACAAGCTAAGCTCGTGACATTCTCCCCCACTATGTAGTCAACATCCTCATAAACTTTGACACTAGGTACTCTTCGACTTTGTCCACAAATGTTATATCTCTTCCCCTTACATCTTCATATTTGAGGCCCTCCAATTTCACTGAGAACTCGTGTTGTTTTCCCCTTGAGGATGTGAACTCTCTGTTTGCAAGGATCTTATCCACTTCTCCCCTTTCAAGTTGCAAGGTCTTCAATGGTGCTCTCATTAACTTGAGTCGGACCCTCATTGTCAACGATGGCTGGCTTGAGGACGTGAAACACAAGGTGCACTAACAAGACCCTAGGGTTTTATCATAGAGAAATTGGGGAAATAGAGAGAATGGAAAATAGAAAGAGAAAATAGGGTTGATCACTTCGAGGGGATCTGCCTCCAAATCAGCCAAAGGCTATGAATTATATTATTACTTGCATGAATACATACATACATGTCAACGGAACAGCAAATAAAAAAGCAAAAGATTTCTTTCCTTACTTCAGCCCACAATTATTTCCTTATATTTCAATTCATTATTTTGTACAATTAGCATATATTTAGTTTACATGTATAGGGCTTGACAGATTATAGTTTACTTGTATAGGTATATAATATACAGAACTCAAGGCTAATTCATTCGGCCATTCACAACATGGTATCAGAGCCAGCCGACTACTTGGTTTTTTTTTTTACTTTTGACTTTTTTTGTCTTCTCAATTTCACGGCTGTTGTGGTTTTGTTTTCTCTTCTGAAATTTTTCTCTGTTCTTTTGATACTTCTGTGGCTGCGTGGCTGTCGGCACAGCAAGTTTCTGGGTTGCCATTTATTCCTCCAGTTAATGTCCTTGTGATTCTCGGGAAGCAGGCACAACAGGTTTCTGCTTGGCCACTTATTTCTCCAGTTTCTGTTGCTGTTTGTGACTCTTAGCAAGCAGGCTTGTGACTTTCAGCAAGCAGGCACAGCAGGTTTTTGGTTTGCCACTTATTTCTCTAGTTTCTGTTGCTGTTTGGGACCTTTGACAAGCAGGCAACAACTTTATGTTGCTGTTTCTGGCACTTATCTTCTTGGCACAGCAGGTTTTTGGTTCAAGATTTAATTTTTAGTGCATTTTTTTGGTTCAAGATTTAATTTTTTAGTGCAGGAAGGTTGTTCCTCTTTGTACCTATGTTGTTTATTTTGGGCTTCTAGATTGTCTAGTGGTCTGTTTCTTTCAGTACAGTCTTTTTTTTTTTTTGGCTTCTCGATTTTCTCCATTATTTAGCATGGACTCCGCACCTGTGTGTGCCAAGTTTACGGGCAATAATTATTCTACGTGGGCTTTTCCGTTTGAACTTTTCCTAAAGGGACAAGATCTTTGGGGTCATATTGATGGCACAGATTGTGCACCCAATCCTGATAAATCCAAGGAGTCCGCAGCTTGTCCTTCATGGGCTGTTCTTGATCCTCGGATTATGTCTTGGCTTCTTGGCTCGGTTGAGCCACATATTGTCCCCAACTAGTGACCTTATCGCACCACTCAATCCATGTGTACTTATTTAAAAACAGTATACCATCAAGATAACGGTGCCCGTCGTTTTCAGTTAGAGCATGCGATTGTGTCACGAGCTAAGCTTGTTCAGGGCATTATGCTTGCTTGTGACTGCTTATCTCGTGTGCTTAGGATGGGTTTCCATCATGTAAATACTAGTGTAGGGTTATTTTCTGCTAGTAGAGTCTTTGTAAGCCAAATAAGGCAGTATGACTCCTCGGTCACTTTGATGTTGCCAAGATGATAATTACATAAAAACCTCTTTAGGGGAGGGTGAGTGTTCATCAGTCATTGTAAAACTCACTAGCAATTGTCAACGTGCTTAGCCTACTTGACTCCCTCGCTAAGTACAACATGTCAACGGAGGATTTGTTAATGAATTACGTTTGCTTCAATGTTTACTGCTTGCTTGCCACAACTTTCATGAATTGATTACTATTTCCGCTACTATCTAAATGAATGTTAATGAAAGTGCTTCGTGGATGAATGTTGGTAAACGATAGGCTGGCTAGTTAAGCAAGAGTGTTTTAGCTAGCGCCGCACGGCCCTTCACAATGGTGTGAAAATAGTTGTACCGTGACAGATTGCCATGTTTCAACATAACAATCGTTCCATCCAAGACTATTATTCGGGGTTTCTAACTCTTTGGAATGAATATTCTGATCTGGTTACTGCGGATGTTCTTGTGGCTTCTCTTCCCATTATTCAACATCTTCATGAGACTAGTCATCGTGATCACTTTCTTATGAAACTCCGCCCCGAGTATGAATTTGTTCGCTTGTCTCTTCTAAATCGCTCTCCTATTCCTTCTCTGGATGTTGTTTTGGTGAGTTACTTCATGAAGAACAATGGCCCAGTACTCAAGTTACCCTGGCACAATCTCATGGTAGTTTTGGGTCTGTCCTTGTCGCTTATGCTGCTCAACAACGAGGACCGCCTGCACATTTTAGCACTTTGCAGTGTTTTTGCTGCAAAGAATTTGAACATATCACTACTAATTGTTCCAAGAAATTCTGCTCTTATTGCAAGAAGAAGGGTCACATTATCAAAGAATGTCGTATCCGCCCGCAGAATCATCAAGCCTAGACTTCTGTTAGTGTACCCCCCACGGTGACTTTTGCGGCCCCTAGCTTTTCTTCAAGTGACTTCTTTGTTCCTGCACCTCCTCCAGCAAATTACTGCACACCCGAAATGGTGCAACAGATGCTAATTTCGGCATTATCAGCAATGAGGCTCCAAGGTAACAATTCTACTAATCTCCGGTATGTGGACTCGGGTGCCTCTAATCACATGACGAATAATCCCACTACCTTGTGTCATGTTTGGCCCTACGCTGGTCAATCTTCTATTCAAACTCCTAATGGCAGTTCTTTGCCAATAGCTGCTGTCGGAAATGCCTCTTCTAAGTTCACTAATGTGTTTCTTGCTTCTCAGCTGTCCACGAATTTTATTTCCGTTGGTCAATTAGTTGATAACAATTGTGCTATTAATTTTTCGGGTAATGGTTGTGTTATGCAGGACCAAGTAACGGGGGAGCCAATCGCGAAGGGAACTAAAGTGGGGCGCTTGTTTCCACTACTTTTGCTTGTTTCAGCACATTCTCTAATTTCTTCTATTAAGTCTTTTGCTTGTAATAACATTTTAGATCTTAGTATGGTGTGGCATCGTCATTTAGGTCATCCCAATACTCAGATCTTAATATCTTATCTCATGTATTGAACTCTGGTTTACTTGATAATAAAGAACACTCTTCTTTATCTCTTGAGTGTGCCTCTTGCAAACTTGGTAAAAGCAAAACTCTTCCCTTCCCTTTGCATGCTAGTAGAGCTTCTCAGTGTTTTGAGCTTATTCATAGTGATGTTTGGAGACCTTCCCTAGTTAGTTCACATGAAAAATTTAAATACTATGTGACTTTTATTGATGATCATATCAGATTTACTTGGTTCTACTTTATTCGCTCTAAATCTGAGGTTTTCATACTTTCACTACGTTTTTAGCGTATGTTGACAATCAATTTTATGCTTCTATTAAGACATTACGCATAGATTCTGGTGGTGAATATGTATCTACTGAGTTTCAAACATTTTTGGCTTCTAAAGGCATTATTCATCAACGTCATGTCCTACCACTCCCCAACAAAATGGAGTAGCCGAACGGAAAAATCGTCATCTCCTTGACGTGGTCCGTACTCTCTTGCTAGAATCCTCTGTTCCATCCTTTTTCTTCTGGGTTGAGGCTATGAAAACTGCTACTTGATTAATCATTTACCTTCTCAAGTCCTACTCATGGAGTCTCCCTATTTCCATTTATTTGCTAAGCAACCTAGTTACGATAACCTCCGTACCTTTGGTTGTGTATGTTTTGTTCATTTAGCTCATGAGTGACATAAATTATCTGCTCAATCTGTTCAGGATACAATATATGTCAAAAGGGATTTGTTTGCTATGATCCTAAGTTACATCGTACACGCATTTCTAAGAATGTTATTTTCTTTGAAAATCAACATTTCTTTCCTGTGTCCTCAATAGCCTCCTCTCCTACTATGATTCTCCCCTCCTTTGAGGAGCAGTTCTCGAATCCTCATCCAGTCAGTTCTCATTTTAAACCAGGTATTGTGTATATGCGGTGCCCCTGCCAACAGCCTCTTTCAGTAGCTCATCTGATATCTGATCCTACCACGCTCTAGATTCAGTCAGTTACAGCACCTTTAGAGCCATTGGTACGTCGCTCTTCTCGAGTGTCTGTACCCCTGGACAGGTATGGATTTCCCTCTTCAAGTTCTGGTAACTCTGTTTCAACTCTTACTGTTGCATTGTCCAATTTAGATATTCCCACTTCCTACTCACATGCTGCCAAGCATGATTGTTGGCAACAAGCTATGTAGGAAGAAATTGCCGCTCTAGAGGCCAATCACACCTGGGACATTGAGCCTTCTCCTCCCACCATTGTTCCTCTAGGTTGTAAATGGTTTACTCAGTCAAGGTCCGATCTGATAGAAGTCTGGATCGTTACAAAGCTCACCTTGTTGCACTTGGGAATGATCAGGAATATGGTGTCAATTATGAAGAGACCTTTGCTTCTATGGCTAAGATGACTATTGTTCGTACGATTCTCGCTATTGCTGCTTCCAGTGAGTGGCCACTACATCAGATGGATGTCAAGAATGCTTTTCTTCACAAGGATCTTAAAGAGTGTATTTATTTATATGAAGCCACCCTCGGGCTTGTTTCCCTCTTCGACTTCACATGTGTATAAGCTTCGTTGTTCTATTTATGGTCTCAAACAAGCTTCGAGGGCCTGGTTTGATAAATTCCGCACCACTTTATTACAATTTTCATTCAAGAAGAGCAAGTATGACACTTCATTGTTTCTTCGGAAATAAGACATGGGTATTGTTATTCTTTAGGTTTATGTTGATGATATTATGATTACTGGTTCCGATTCGACTTTACTTGCTCAGATCAAAACTCATCTCTCAGAGTCCTTTCATGTGAAAGATCTTGGGTCTCTCACATATTTTCTTGATCTTGAGGTGAATCGCAGTCCCTCGGGTATTTCACTCAATCAACATAAGTATGCTAGTGACTTGGTGGCCACAACTGGCCTTCAAAAGGGTACTTCTGTTGATACTCCCATGGAATTAAATGTCAAGCTTCGCAAAAAGGAGTGTGATTTACTTGCTGATCACAGTTTATACCAGAAGTTGGTGGGTAGTCTTGTCTTTCTTACCATTACTAGACCAAATATTTCTTTTGCTGTAAAGCAAGTCATCCAGTTTCTTCAGACTCCTCGTCATCTTCATTTAGCTGCTGTCCGTAGGATCATACACTATGTTTAGGGCACTTCTGCCCGTGGTTTATTCTTCCCTATAGGCAATTTTACTCGTCTTGCTACTTATAGCGATGTTGATTGGGCTGGTTATGCGGATACACGTCACTCCATCACTGGTTGGTGTGTGTTCTTAGGTTATGCATTGATCTCTTGGAAGAGTAAGAAGCAAGAAAGAGTTTCTAAGTCATCGAAAGAATCTGAATACTGGGCGATGCCTCTTGCTTGTTCTGAAAATATTTGGCTTTGAGGCTTGCTTGCTGAGCTAGATTTTCCTGAGACCGATCCTACACCTCTACATGCCAATAATACGAGTGCTATCCAGATCATAGCCAATCCTGTCTATCATGAGCACACAAAGCATATTGAAGTCGATTGTCACTCTATCCGTGAAGCATTTGAAGCTCATGTTATCACTCTTCCACATATTTCCACTAAATTACAAATTGTGGATATCTTCACCAAGGCTCTCACTCGTCATCGACATTGCTTCCTAAGTAGCAAATTGATGCTTATTGATCAACCCACATCAATTTGAGGGGGGCTTTTAACGGAACAGCTAACAGCAAAGCAAAAGATTTCTTTCCTTACTTCAGCCCACATTTATTTTCTTATATTTCAATTCATTATTTTGTACAGTTTGCATATATTTAGTTTACATGTATAGTGCTTGACAGATTATAGTTTACTTGTATAGGGCTAGAATCATACTAGACCTTATTTACTTTCCATGTATAGCATTCTTGTAAGTCTATATATAATATACAGAACTCAAGGCTAATTCATTCGGCCATCCACAAAATATTTGACAATATATATATATAGGGTAGGGAACCCTACTCCTATTAGGAATGTAAAATATCCCAATCTAAGTCATTAATGAACTCAATCCTAACTAATTTGGGAATCCTAGCACATTAAATAAAAATCCCAACATTAAATAGAATCCCATTTAATTGGGAATTAGAACATTAAAAAAAAATCCCACTTGATATGGAATCCTAACACATTAATTAGAAATCCCAATTGATTTGAGAATCCTAACATTCCCGCCTCCTTCAAATCATCCTTGTCCTCAAGGTTGAGTAGCAATAAACTCTAGGAATCTCTCCTCCAAGGATTGATAAGTTTTCCAAGTTGCATCTTTAGCTGGTAAGTGAGACCATTAAACTAAAACTTCTGTGCTGTCTTGACTTCTACATTTGACCAATCAGCGATCCAAAATTGCTTATGGCTGCATTTGAACCTCACCAATAGGTGAAATATCACACAAGTGGTGCTGCATAGTGACTTGCTCCTTCAACACTTTTTTTTTAGGCAAGAGATATAAAAAGCTAGATGTACCTTAGCCTATTGGCAAGTCAAGACAATAAGCAATAGGGCCTATATGTTCCAAGATCTTATAAGGCCCATAGAACCGAGGAGACAACTTCATTGAAGAATGACCAGTCACATATATTTGTTTATAGGACTATAGCCTGAGAAATACCCAATTTCCCATTGAGAATTCCCTTTCACTATGGTGCTTATTAGCTTGCCATTTCATATTTTCTTGAACTACAACAAGATTTTCCTTGAGGAGCTAAAGCACTATGTCACAATCATGTAACTCCTTGTCAACTTGATCAATTCAGGATGATACAGTTGAATACCTAGCAAGAACAGGAGGAACTCAAACACAAACAGCCTCGAACGGAGTCAACTTGATGGAGGAATGATAAGTGGTATTGTACCACCATTCAATCCACGGTAGCCGTTGCACTCATTCCTTCAGTTTGTCCCAAGCACTTGTTGACAACTTCAGTTTGCTCATCTAACTGCGGGTAATATGCAATGCTTATATTCAATTGTGTTCCTTGCAAATGGAAAAGCTCCTTCCAAAAGTTGTTGGTAAAGACTTTGTGACGATCTTGACAATAGATTGAGGAATTCCATACAACTTGACAGTGTTCTCAACAAAAGCACAAGCAACACTTGTAGCAATGTAAAGGTGAGTTATAGTACAAAAATGAGAATATTTTATAAAACGGTCCACAACAAAAATAGCAGATTTACCATGAGAAGATGGTATCCCCTAAATGAAATCCATGGATGTATCAGTCCAAGCTTCTTCTAGAATAGGAAGAGGTTGTAGAAGGCTTGGACTCACCACATTTTCCCCCTTCTATCATTGACAAACATCACATTCTGCCACAAACTTTTTAATTTCGCCCTTCATTCCCTTCCAATAAAATTCCTGCAAAATGCACTTGCAGGTTCCAAGAGAACCAAAGTGACCTGCAGCCAATAATGCGTGTAATTTTTACACATGGTTTACTTGTGGGCTACATTAGACACTAATAAAATCCTCCCCTTATATAGTTTAAAAAGTCTCAAATGTAAGGAGGGACCAAAGTTGGCTCTTCCTGTAGCTTTGGGAAAATACCTCGTCTCCAAATTTTTCCACCATTCCTTCCTGATTTGTTCAAGAGTAATACATGCAGGTACAAAAATAGCTACAAGTTCAACTTGTTCATGAAGTCGTGAGAGGGCATTGGACACCACATTCTACGCCCCTTTCTTGTAAATAATCTCATAGTCACGGCCCAACAATTTAGTGACCCACTTATGTTGTTCCATGGAAGAGATACATAGCTCCAAAAAATACTTCAGGCTATAGTGGTCAATTCGGATTTAGAAATGCCAGTCAATTAAATGCAGTCTCCACTTTGCAACTGCACACCTAATGGCTAACATCTCTTTGTCATAAACAGACATACTAATGTGGGACGGAGAAAGAGCCATACTAGTAAATGCAATGGGGCGATCATTTTGCATTAAAACTGCACCAATGACAACTCCTAATGCATCAGACTCAATGATGAACACCTAGTTGAAATCTGGCAAGGCAAGAAGTAGTGTGGTGGACATTGCGTGCTTAAGCTTGACAAGGGCTTGTTGAGCTTCCTCACTCCATTTGAATGCATCCTTTTTCAGTAGAGCAATCAGTGGAGCACTAATCTTTCCATAATCCTTGACAACCCTGCAGTAGTAACCAGTCAACCCCAACAATCCTCGCAGCATTTTGATTATTTGTGGAATAGGTCAATCTATCATTGCTTGTATTTTAGAAGGGTCAACTGAAACACCTTCTTGGGAATCAATATGCCCAAAGTATTCTGCATGTGATCGAGCAAATTTGCATTTAGATTTCTTAACAAAGAAATGATGCTCACGAAGTGCGGTGAGTACAATTTGCAAATGACATAAATGATCATCAAGAGATAAGCTATATATCAGGATATCATCAAAAATATAAGAACAAACTCACATAGGTAAGGTGGGAAAATGAGGCTTTGGAAGGTAGAAGGAGCGCTGGTAAACCCAAAGGCATAACCAAGAACTCGTGATGACCATCATGAGTTCTAAAATGCAGTCTTCTAAATGTCATCCTCATGTACCCGAATCTGGTGATGACTTGATCTCAAGTCGAGTTTGGTGAATTGCTAGGCACCTCCCAACTCATCTAACAATACATCCACAACAAGGATAGGATATTTATCCTTCACAATGTTCTTTTTCATTGCTTAATAATCAACACACATCCGCCAAGAGCAATCCTTCTTCTTCACCAATAAGACAAGAGAAGAATATGGGTTGACACTTGGTTGAATTATGCCAATGTCTAACATTTCTTTCACCATCTTTTCTATTTCTGATTTTTGAAAATAAGGATAGCAATAAGGACGGATGTTAGTAGGGACACTACCTACCAATAAAGGAATGCAGTGACCATGTATTCAATGAGGTGGTAATCCTTGTGGCTCCACAAATAGGTCAAAAAATTCTGAAATAAGAGATTCTAGCCTTTCATCCTAGCCAAATTGATGTTGTAACTCCTCTAATGCTCAAAGTTGCACCAAGAAGCCATGTCGCTCCTTTTTAAGGAGCTTCTCCATGCGATGACTTGAAACTATAGTCACATTACCACAACATTTGCCTTTAAGAGTTACTCTCTAGTCGTTCATGGCGAACTTCATAACCAGTTTAGAAAAATTCCAAGCTATATCACCAAAAGTCCTTAACCATTCAACATCCCAAATCACTTCATAGTTTTCAAGCGGCATGAAAAAGAAATCAACACACAACCATGATTCCGCACTGTAAGTTTAACCTTTAGACACTTGTTCTAACATATCAAGGTCCTTCCATCTGCAATTTTCACATCAAACTTTTCACATTGCTCCATAAGATAGGCTAGCTGTTTAGCAATTTTGGTGTTCATAAAATTATTAGTGCTACCTGTATTAATTAGGATAGTAACAGGTTGCCATTTTAGGAAGCCATTAATTTTCATGGTTTGAGGATTAGCATACCTAACTAAAGCATGAACTGAATAAGTGCTAGATTCACCATTATCACCAGATTCCATAACTTCCTAATCTAAATTAGCGCAGTCATCCTCAACCTCTTCTAGCTCTTCTACTAGTTTAATCATCAAGAGTTGTTCTTTTTTGCAATGATGCCCTCTATGCCACTTCTCATACAATGCTAGCATAAACCCTTTGTCGTTCGCTCTTTAAGTTCCTTCTAAGTCAATGGTTTCACAAAAGGATTGTG
Organism: Malania oleifera; assembly: GCF_029873635.1. NCBI lineage: Eukaryota > Viridiplantae > Streptophyta > Magnoliopsida > Santalales > Ximeniaceae > Malania > Malania oleifera. The sequence goes on from NC_080428.1 coordinate 64,849,916, forward strand.
AGGAGCAAGTGGTGTGATAGTGTTGCTAACATTCTACTTGCTAATGGTCTTGTTGGAGTAACATCCTTCTCCTACTCTTGCTTTTGTTGGTGAGTTAACGGCATCTGCAAGAACGCCAACTCTAGAACCAAATGATAAGACCTTGGTGTTTTATCATAGAGAAATTAGGGAAATTGAAAGGAGTGAAAATAGAATGTGAAAATAGGGTTGAACACTTCGAGGGGATCTGCCTCCAAATCAGCCAAAGACTATGAATTATCTTATTGCTTGCAAGAAAATGCCCCGTAGGAACCCTACTCCTATTAGGAATGTAAAATATGTTGGGAAAAAATATTAGAAATGATAAATTTCCCAAGCCCACAATAGATAAAATTAAATGGGATAAAATAAATAGAGTAGAGAAAATGACATCGAGAATTTTTATGCAGAAAACTCGTAAAGGGAAAAACCACGGGACCGTAGTCCACTTCAAACTTTCACTATGATGATAATGGGGTTACAATACTCCACCCTAAGGTAGATACCAATCATAAAAAAAAAATTTGTATTTTTCAATTTGTGGATAGCGTCCCTTACAAATTGGCTACGTCGCTATTTATCTTTAAGAGTATACTGAATACTCTTAGCTTTCTTTGAATTTCTCAAATACATATATTGATGCATATGAAGCATCCTATTTATGGGTAGTGTGCCTACGTGCAGAAGCTTCTACCTTTATCAACACTGGGGGGTTGTTTTCTTCCTTCAACAAAAAACGCGTCAGCGGCTTTTGTCAAAGTGAGTAGGCTGCAGAAGTTTTTCTCCTCTGCAATTTGTCAAAAGTAAACAACTCTCCTACCCCCTTCTGCCAACTCTTTGACACATCTTGGTTCCCTCCACATGGAGGGATCCATCAAATCTCCCCCTCCCGACTATGTGGAGGGTTCCATCAGTCTTACAGTCGCTTTGCAAATTTTCAATTTTTTCTCTAAATAGAGATTTTGTCATCATATTAGATCCGTTGTCGTCGGTGTGAATTTTATCAAGTTGTAATAGCTTGTTCTCCAAGACATCATGTATCCAATGATACTTGACATCAATGTGTTTGGATCTGGAATGGAAAGCTAGATTCATACTGAGATGGATTGCACTTTGATTGTCACAATATAGGACATACTTTTCTTGGCTTTGTCCTAACTCTTTTAGGAACTTCTTCATCCACAGGATCTCCTTATAGCCTTCAGTAACTGTGATGTACTCTGCTTCTGTGGTAGATATAGCAACACACTTCTGTAGTCATGATTGCCACGAAACTGCTCCCCCTACAAATGTCATTAAATATCCAGAAGTGGATTTTCTAATATCCACATCACCAGCCATATCTGCATCTGTAAAACCTTCAAGTACAGAATTAGAATTACCAAAACATAAACATTGACTGGTTGTACCTCTAAGATACCTAAGTATCTATTTGATAGCTATCCAATGTTCCTTACCAGGATTTGAAAGGAACCTGCTCACCACGCCAACTGCGTGAGCAATATCTAGCCTGGTGCATACCATGGCGTACATCAAACTGCCGACTGCCGATGCATAAGGCACTTACGTCATTTCTGATTTTTCCTTCACATTTGAAGGACACTGTCTAACACTCAGCTTGAAATGACTAGTAAGTGGGGAATTGACGGATTTAGCGTTGTTCATATTGAACCTTTCAAGAACCTTTTTAATATATTGTTCTTGACATAACCAAATTTTTCGCTTCTGTCTGTCACGAGTAATTCTCATGTCGAGAATCTGCTTAGATGGCCCCAAGTCTTTCATGGCAAAGGACTTGCTTAGCTCCCTTTTAGCTTGTTAATTTTGCTGACATCATGACCAACAATTAACATGCCATCAATGTATAGTAGCAAAATTATAAAGTCACCATCAGAAAATTTCTTGGTGAAAACACAGTGGTCTACAGTTGTTCTGTTGTACCCATTTTGCTCCATGAATGAGTCAAACCTTTTATACCACTGTCTTGGTGCTTGTTTCAGTCCGTATAGACTCTTTTTCAGTCTACACACAAGTTTTTCTTTACCTTTAGCTTGGAACCCTTCAAGTTGGTCCATATAGATCTCCTCACTAAGATCACCATGTAAGAAGGTAGTTTTCACATCAAGTTGTTCAACCTCCAAATTTAGGTTGGCTGCTAAGCCAAGAACAACTCCAATCGAAGGCATTTTTACCACGGTTGGGAATATCTCATCAAAATCAATGCCTTTCTTTTGACCAAAACCTTTTACAACCAACCTTGCCTTGTACCATGGCTATGAATTGTTTTGTTCATTTTTAACTTTAAATACTCATTTGTTCTTTAAAGCCTTTTTACCTTGGGGTCACTTTACCAGGTCAAATGTGTGGTTCTCATGCAAGGATTTCACCTCCTCTTGCATGGCTTTTCCCCATTCATTCTTGTGTTCATCATTAATGGCTTCCTCGTAACTCTCTGGTTCTCCCTCATCAGCTTGATAAAATTCACACCAACGACAACAAATCTGATATGATGACAAAATCTCTACCTAGAGAAAAACTGAAAATTTGCAAAGCTACTGGAGGACTTATAGAACCCTCCACATAGTCGAGAGAGGGAGATTTGATGGATCCTTCCATGTGGAGGGAACCAATATGTGTCAAAAAGTTGGTAGAAGGGGGTAGGAGAGTTGTTTACTTTTGACAAATTGCAGAAGAAGAAAAACTTCTGCAGCCTACCCACTTTGACAAAAGCAGCAAACGCGTTTTTTGTTGAAAGAAGAAAACAGTCCACCACTGTTGACAAAGGCAGAAGCTTCTGCACGTAGGCACACTGCCTATAAATAAGATGCTTCATATGCATCAATATATGCATCAGAGAAATTCAAAGAAAGCTAAGAGTATTCAGTATACTCTTAAAGATAAATAGTGAGGTGGCCAATTTGTGAGGGGCGTTATTCACAAATTGAAGAATACAGTTTTTTGTATTGTAATTGGTATCCACCTTAGGATGAAGTTTTGTAACCCCATTATCATCATAGTTGAAGTTTGAAGTTAATTACAGTCCCGTGGTTTTTCCCTTTACGGGTTTTCCACGAAAAAATTATCGGGTGTCATTTTCTCTCCTCTTTTTATTTTATCCCATTTAATTTTATCTATTCTGGGTTTGGGAAATTTATCATTTCCAATATTTTTTCCCTACAAAATATCCCAATCCAAGTCCTTAATGGACTCACTCCTAATTGATTTGGGAATCCTAACACATTAAATAAAAATCCTAAGACCAAATAGAATATCAATTGATTTGGGAATTCTAACACATTATTAGAAATTCCAATTAATTTGAGAATCATAAGTTCATAACATTAAATAGAAATCCCAATTGATTTGGAAATCCTAACACATCAATTAGAAATCCTAATTGATTTGGGAATCCTAACATGCACCTTCATCCAAGCTAAAGGATCTACCTTGTAAGAGGCCTTCTTGACTCTGGCCAAGATAGGACCTAATTTGTTCCTCATAATTGAGAAGCAATTTCCTATCCCAACAAAGTAGCAACCTAATTTGTTCTAAATGGAGCTTAACAAGCACCAAGTCATTCACGTTGAAGTGCAACGATCTTCTACCTTGACTCGACCACTTCTTCATCCACTTCTTCACAATGTACTTGAAGAACAACTGTGATATATCCTATATTGAGCAGTACTTTGGTGCTAGTTTGGAAGTAGCACACTTTGGAAACCTGTTTATAACCACAAGTATAAACCCCATATCCCTAACTCTAGGTAGGTTGGTAATGAAGTCAAGTGAGACACTCTCCTATGGTCTCATTGGTATTGAAGAGGCTCCAACAGCCCTATAGTCTTCTTTACTCAACCTTGTCTTGCTAGACGTGAGACAAATCCGAGTATGCTCAACCACATCATCTCACATGTGTAGCCAATAGTAACTCTGCTTCAACATGCCAAAGTTCAGTGTTATCTTAGGTGACCTACCCACATGGTGTCATGACACTCCTGCAACATCGTCCTCCTCAAGTCACCAACTCAAGGAACAAAGATTCGATTTCCATGCGTCAATAGTAAGCCATCCAATAACTAGAATTAGCACACTTTGCCCTCTTCCACCAATTTCATGTTGTTTTTGGCAACTAGATCTTTAGCAAAGGTCTCCTTAATGCGCTCCAGCACTGTCGTGGTAGCCGTACTTACCATTAAGTGTGTTACCAATTGTAAGGCCACAAGGTCAACCTTTGTGCACAATGCATTTGCAACTTGGTTTATTGGCCCTACATTGTGCTCAAAGAAGAAATCAAAATTTGAAAAAATTCTTTTCGAAGAGCCTACTTAGGGAATAACTTAGTCTATATAAATAAATGACAAACAACCAATTTATCCATCCTCATTGCATTTTTAAACTCAAGTAGGTAAAGTCACCACCCTAAAAGAAAATAAATCACTACGAGCATCACCTTTTATTTAGTTATGAACTTCCACTCATCATAACTAACCTTATAGCTCTCACATGCGACAAGATGCCCATTAACAAGACTCCACCAAGGGCATAGTTCAACGCATCTATTAGTACACAAAGGGCTTTATGATGTAAGGAAAAGCAAGTACTGGATCATTAATCATGACTTCTTTTAAGGTCTCAAAGGCTCCTACCAATTGACAATTATTAAAGCTTGATACACATTGTTGGCCCACAACCTAATAGCTTAAACTTTTAGGTAAAGTGGTAATCTAACATGGTATCAGAGCTGGTTACCAAGAGGTCCTAGATTCTAGTCGCATTGCCTATGTTTATTATGTGGTGTTTAAAAAAAATTATTATATTCCCTATAATGGGTGTTATCTATCATGTGTGTATCTCTCCTCGTGCTGTCAGGCTGCACGTGTCGGGGAGCGTTAAAGCTTGATATACATTGTTGGCCCACAACCTAATTGCTTAAGCTTTTAGGTAAAGTAGTAATCCAACAAGAATCAAAATTTGTTACACTCCAACGACCAATTTCACTCATGACCCTTCTTCAGCAATTTAGTTAGCGCAGGCAATCCTCCTCAAGTACTCCTTAACAAATTTGCAATAATAGTTGGCGAGACCTATAAAGGAACACAGCTCTTTTATTGTCGCTAGGATCCTCCAGTCTTGAATAGCTTCACCTTCTCCATATCCATTCAAATACGAGCTTGTTGAATCAAATGACCAAGGAATTTGATGTTCACCAAAGCAAAAATAATGCTAGTCTTTTTTTCACATGTATTTTGTTCTCCTTCAAACTGTCAAGCATCTTGTGTAAGGCTCTTCATGTTCTTCCAAAGCAAAACTATAGACAGCTATGTCATCAGGAGATACCATGACAAACTTATCAAAATAGTTACAAAACATCTAATTCATAAGCATGCAAAAAGCCCCTGGCGCATTAGTCAACTCGAAGCACATCATTAAAAATTCATAAGCACATACCGTATCACTCTAGTAGTTTTTGGCTCATCACCTTTTGGTATCATTAGTTGATAGTAGTCTGATGGCAAGTCTAGGTAAAGTGCTTAGCATGACTTGGATGATCAACTAATCAGCGCTTAGTAGAATGCAATACTAAATGTGCACAATCACTTTGTTGAACGTGTGGTAGTCCACAGATATCCTCATGTCATCATCATGTTTGCTCTGAAACAACATCGATACTCCGAAAGGTGCTTTGAAAGGTCATGTTTAACCACTTCCAATAACTCATCGAGTTGTTTTCGTAATTCAATTAACTCCAACCGCACGATCGGGTGTGGCACTTTAGCAAAGGGCTTGACCCCTAGTAACAACTCGATCTCATGTTCCACACATTGTCATGGAGCCAAGTTGTGTGATAGCTTAACTAAACTTACAACTTCATACTCCTCCAACACATCAAGTCTTGTATATAATTGAGCTTGTGCAATAAACAAGTTCAAATATTGTTTTATAATGCTTCCACCATACCACAAAAATCTTCTGACAGTTCATCATTGAGACCTTGTTGTTTTTGGGATCCCTCTAATAACTTAACACGTTCCATCAGTTAGGCCATCTCCATGGCCACATAGCTGACAATCTCAACCTGCACCTTTAGTGAATCAATTCTCTCTATATTAGTGCACAATATGCTTCTCCCACCCATGCTTTGCACAATACCACAATCCGAAAGCAACCAAATCACGAAGCAATTAATCAAGTTCTAATACCAAGTGTCACGAGCCAAACACTTCACACCATGAAAATGTTTGTGACACTAGTTGTAGCACACAAGCTTTACTAGTCAATCAAAAGTAAACAGCAGTTTTGCCACATGAATAAGTTCACAAGCATCAAATACAAATTAAACATAAGCAATAAGCAATCATAAGTAGACACGACTCACACGGTAAACCATGAAGCAACACAATTCATTTATCACACCTTCGTAGGCATCATGTGTTTCATGAAGAAGGCAAGTAAACTAAATCGCGTTTACAATAGCTAGTGAATTTTATGATATTAATGATCAATCACCCTCCACGTTTCTCTACAATTCCGACTCTAGCACTAGGAAACATTATTTTGACCATGGAGTCATACTCCCTTTTTTCACTAAGGCATGATAAAACTTTCACTAGTATTTATATTTTGGTTACCCTCCCAATCTGCACAATAAAACGGTCATAGGCAAGCAAAAGCCCCTAAACAAGCGATGGTTTGAACACTTGCTCCACTAAGGAGTGATTTAGTTGTTGTTAGAGGCAGTAAGCGGGAGAGGGACAGAAGTTGAATAACTTGGACCAAGATAGTAATTGAGGAATTGACAATATTCCAACTTCATAAGGATATTTTCTTAAATTGTGCAAAGATGGTATCATGTAACCAACCCCATCTAGTTAGACTTGAGGCTTGGCGGTTGTTATTGTTGTGACTAATCTTTCACACTCACCGTAAACGTAGAATACTTATAGCCTTATCCTGAGCTTCAGTCTTCGAAGTTGATCCCCTTTTCGTCTCTTGCTGCCTAATGACCTCGGCTTCCACCTACCAAGAAGAAAACTAATAAGCAAGCTGAAAATGCATTTGCAACTCCATTAATCCAAAATTAAAGTCATATGAACATCAACCATGCTAGAGAGGGGATGTATTTTGAAAATCTAGATGATAGAAACCACAAGCCTATAACCCCAAAAGGTTATATGCCAATCTTTCTCTGCAATGGCTTGAAAATAATATGCATTTAAGTGTGTAAGGACAAGCACTTAAAAAAAATAAAAATGAACAAAAAAAAAATAAACAAGTAATCAACTTCAGTAATAAAATGCTACAGACTTGAAAGAAAAATATTTAAGCAATGGAGAATAAATACAGGCTCATTACAAATCCTTAAATAAAATATTTATTAGTGCATGCTTAGGAAGTAAATGAACTAACCTCAGTAAGCTTGTTTCTCAGCTGCTGTGCAATTTCATACTGTTCCATATTTAGAGCATACTGCCCCCTCCCCCCAACCAATTCAAAACAAACAAACAGAAGTTTGTAAGCATAACACCATAAGAGTGACAGCCAAAAACAAAAACTTGTAAGCATGATGTCAAAACGCAGGAAAAAAAAATAACACAAAGGGACTTCAATAATGCTGTTATATGATAAAAGAATAATTGTTGAGATAGAAAGCCAAATGAGGTGGAGCAAACAAGTGTATATTTCAAAACATTATGAAATCAAAGAGAATAAAACACATCATATCAGTTAAGGCATTCAATTTGACATGGATGAGAGGTAAGTTACCCCCTCCAGAACTCTGTTCAGCCATTTGTAACTATATTAGAAAAATAAATATAAAAAAGCCTTTCAATAGATCATAGAAATGGGCTACTAAACACACATCCCCGCCTAAATCTCCAAACCGATATATCACATTGACCAAGGTCATTGAATGTTTCGACACTTAACAGAACAGGATGGATGTTTTTTGCTTGATAGATGAATGATTCATAAATAGGACGCCGAGACAAGATAAACAATTTCAGATCTGAATAAAAATGAAGGCCCAAATGAAGACATGTCAAACCTGCACTCGAGTCGCCAAGTCCAGCTGAAAAAAGAAAATCAATATGTCCTCGTTGGCACTCACACTATGCTCTGACCTTGCTTCCAGTCCTTGATCACCCCCTTTAAACAGCCATCCAGCTCCAACCCTCAAACTTCTGTGTCTAGACTTGTCAGGGTGGCCAATGAAAAACAATCTATCAACACAACGGTGCCAAAGTCGCGGTCTCTCAATCCCTGAGGTTATCTGGGTTTTTTCCATTATCTTGAAATGCCTACTCCATAAAGGAGTTGATCCATAAACCCCACTGCCGCCAGCGGTCGTCAGAGTGCTCATCGTCCAACCTTGCACCATTGCTGCCGCTCAGCAAAATTTCCGTTCAAGAATAACTACTGTTCCTCTTCCACCATCTTCCGCTTCAATCTTTGCATATTAAGTTGGAAAAAATGCCTCTGCGTTGTGGATTTATTTCATTAGCAATTAATAGCGCATCCTAAATAAAGACGGAAGAAATAAACAAAACATGATCAGTTGAAAAAACGCTCCAGAAAACTAAAGAATAGCTTCTAGCCATTTATGCATACATCTAAAACTAAAGAATCCTTCTGAACAAGAAGGGCTGCCCGGAATTGGTCGTTTATGGGTAAATTGGAAACAAATTCGAAGTATTTAAGCGTCATAGGGCGAAATTATACCACTTAAAAAAATAATAATTATTGAGCTATTTTGAGAATTTAACTTCAGTCGGATAACTCAATCTGATCTTTGAATTATTGAACTGCAAGCCATTGATAAAATATAGGGATTTTAACAAAAAGAAAAGCAAAAGAAAAAAAGCTGCTATAACAATGAAAAATCTAAGATACCCGCTGATAATTTCTTCCGTTTTCCGAAAATTTTTGAGCGACCAAAACGAAGTATGATGGAGCATCACTGATTGAACTTTCGAGTCAAAAAATCAAAAATAGGCCGCGAGGAGAACAATAACGAAATAGAGCCAAGAGAAATGAAGTTACCAGCAGAAAGTCGTCGGAGAAACCAAAAGAACGCGAGCTCTTCTCGTCCTTACAAAAGCACAAAAACAAAAGTAATCCGAATAAATTTTTTCAGCCAAAATTAAAAAAAAAAAAAAAAAAAAAAACTATGATAAATTAATTTTATATATTTTCTAAGTTTCAAGATATTTAATTGGACCCATTATAAAATATGATACTCATAATATTTACCCATTATTTTTCCCCAAAATATTTCCACATTTAAGTATTAAATTTATTAAAAAAATTCTTAAGAAACACAAATTTCAAATCCTTTCATTATCAAATAAAGTCAATTTGATGGATAATTAGTATAAAACTCATTTTATTTATTCTCTTATCATTTACATTAAATCAATTGTATACAATAATTATTATTTGTTAAATTTATTTTAAATAAATTAGGCATGTACATGCTTTGCAACTTTTGACTGAATTATTTATATGAAAAATGTTAAAAAGTAAGTAATAGATTTTCATAAATGAAAAAAAAACTAATATATTAACTTACATTGTATTTAAAAAAATTTCATCTAATCTTATAAAATGAAATAAATACAATTGTAAAAATAAAAAACCAACGGCAACAATGATAATATTTTATGAAACATTTATATATCAACCATCTATAAAAAAAAGTTAAATTTTAGTCTCTAGAACTGAAAAACTACATTTATAAATATTGTTTTATCGGAATCCAAGCCCTTTATAATATATATATATATATATATATATATATATGTTTATAAAGTTTCAACCAAAAAAAAAAAAAAAATTACAAGCGATAAGTGAAGTATTTGGATAAGAAAATTTTCCATTTTGCTTCAAATGAATATTCAATAGACTAGCATCTATATAAAAATTTTACAAATTAATGGCATATAACATTCACATGTTTTCTTGCTTTTCATTGTTTTGCTTTATAAAATTCCATCCAAACAATTGATTCAGATGCTCAATACCATTTTTACATGTTTTTATATTTTTCCGTCTCCACTGAAAAACTCTTTTGAATCCGCTGAAAATCTCTCTTCGGCCTTAGCCAACCCGCTCTTTTAGCATATTGCCCATTTGGAGGATCCCCAGCCCAAGCCTATGATCTGTTCTGTATCAGTTTCCAAAGACTGCTCATTGTCCTACACTCCCGCTAGAATATATAAAGAATGACCCTGTACATGCCATTGTTCAAATCCTGTTCCACCTTGAGAACACTCTCCCAGCTCCATGCCCACCTCTTGGTCACAGGCCTCCACAGAGATGTACTTGCCTCCACCAAACTCATCGACTCTTATGCCAAAATGGGTACCCTTGAATCTGCGACAACTGTCTTTGAAAACTTCCCCAGGCCTGATTCTTTCATCTGGGGTGTATTGATCAGGTGCTGTGTGAGGAATGGCTCCTTTGAACAAGCCATTTCGCTGTACCATGAGATGCTGCACCGGCAGACCCAGATCAGCAGCTTTGTATTTTCGTCCATTTTAAGAGCTTGTTCTGGTTTTGGTGATTTGGGTATCGGCGGGGACGTACATGGGAGGATAATTAAATGTGGGGTTGACACCGATGCCATTGTGGGCACATCTCTAGTTCGGATGTATGGAGAGAATGACTGCTTAGATGACGCTCGAAAGATATTTGATCAAATGCTGATAAGGGATGTTGTTTCATGGTGTTCAATCATAGCAAGCTATGTTCAGAATGGACGGGCGAGCGAAGGTTTAGAGATGTTCCATCAGATGGTCTCCGAACGAATCAAACCCGATTCAGTGATAATGCTAAGTGTAATTGAGGCTTGTGCTGAATTGGGCCTTTTTAGATTAGCAAGGTCAGTTCACGGTTACATAATCAGACATGACCTAGAAAGGCATGGGTCATTGGATAATTCTCTTATTGTGATGTATAGTAAATTTGGCGACTTGCATGGTGCGGAATGCCTCTTTGAGAGTAGGACTGTCTGGAGTACTCCTTCATGGACGAGTATGATTTTCTGCTACAACCAAAGTGGTTGCTTCCGAGAAGCACTGAACATTCTTGTAGAGATGCAAGAATCTAAAGTAGAACCCAATTCAGTAACCATGATGGGTATTTTATATTCATGTGCAAGGTTAGGTAGGCTTAAGGAAGGGAAGTCAGTTCATTGTTTTGTTATCAGAAAAGCTCAAGACCCTGACTTCCAATTTCTTGGGCCAGCACTAATAGATTTTTACGCTGTTTGTGGAAAACCAGAATACAGCCAGAAAGCATTTGATTCAGTTTCAGACAGAAATATTGTGTTATGGAATGTGCTCATATCTGTTTATGCTAGAAAAAGGCTGTCAAACGAAGCTTTAGCATTCTTTGCGCAGATGCATGAACAGGGATTTATGCCAGACTCATTCACCATAGCAAGTTCACTCTCAGCTTGTGGAGATGTCCATTTTTCTCAGCTTGGAAGTCAGATCCACGGTCATATTGTCAAAACAGGCTTCTTCAATGAGTTTGTCCAGAATTCTCTGATTGATATGTACTCTAAATGTGGGTTTGTGGATTTGGCATCCATGATATTTGGTGAGATCCCAAACAAAAGCACTATTACATGGAATTCTATGATTTGTGGGTTTTCTCAGAATGGTAATTCAGTTGAAGCAATCAGTCTGTTTGATCAGATGTACTTCAACTGTGTTGAGATGGACAATGTAACCTTCTTGAGTGCAATTCAAGCTTGTTCACATCTCTGTTATCTAGAAAAGGGAAAGTGGGTGCATCACAAGCTCATTACCTTTGGAATAAGAAAGGATTCCCATACTGAGACTGCTCTATGTGATATGTATGCTAAGTGTGGAGACCTTCATATGGCCCAAAGAGTATTTGATAGCACGTTAGAAAGGAACGTGGTCTCGTGGAGTGCCATGATAGCTGGTTATGGGATGCACGGCCAGACTAATGCTGCCATATCCCTCTTTACTCAAATGCTAGAATCAGGAATAAAACCAAATAATGTGACCTTTCTGAATATTCTATCTGCCTGTAGTCATACAGGATTAGTGAAAGAAGGGAAATTGTATTTTAACTTAATGGGGGATTTTGGCATTGAACCAAAATCAGAACACTTTGCTTGTATGGTTGACCTTCTCAGCCGAGCTGGTGATATCAATGGAGCCTATGCAATAATCAGTTCAATGCCGTTCCCTGCAAATGCTAGCATTTGGGGTGCTCTGCTTAATGGGTGTCGTATCCATCGGAGGATGGACATGATCACTATCATTCAAAGAAAGCTTTTAGATACAAATACAGATGATGCTGGACATTATACTTTATTATCTAATATATATGTGGAAGGAGGAAACTTGCATGATTTTGGGAAGGTGAGATCAATGATGAGAAGTATTGGTCTACAGAAAGTCCCTGGTCATAGTACGGTTCAGATTGATACAAAATTTTACAGATTTGAGGCAGGAGATACATCTCATAATCAAACCAAGGAAATTTACAGATTTTTGGAAAATTTTCTAAGTTTTGCTCAAGAACTAGGTTACAATGCAGAGGGCTATAGTTGTACAATCGATACGTGTGAATTTTTTCCCAAGAGAAATGACGTCATGAATCACAGTGAAAAGCTCGCAATTGCCTTTGGAATTATAAATACCAGTCCAAGAACTACACTGCACATCTCAAAAAACCTTCGTATCTGTAGTGATTGCCATTCCTTCACAAAAATTGTGTCTAGAATCACAGGCAGACAGATCATTATGAGAGATTTAAATCGGTTTCATCATTTCATTGATGGGAGTTGCTCTTGTAGAGATTACTGGTAAGTGCTTATGTCACACGCGCAAGCAAAACAAGGAGGGAAATAGGCAAATCGGATGCCGAGTTCACTGTATTATTGAATAACTACTGGGTTGGTAGAAGAACAGAATTAATGAATAGTTTCAGGCCATGACAGTGAATGCTATATGCACTCTGCTGGTCAACCAAGCATACAAGAGATTCAACGCCCTGTTTATCAATGACTGCCCAGCATTACATGCCCACTAAAGCATGTATTTTATGGAACCTTAAAAAAGCTTCTATTTAAACCAAAGGATAATTTTAGCCAAATGACATGGTACAATCAGAAGCAGCTCATTGTGCATTAAGAGACTGCAGAGGATATGAATCTCTACGTTGCTGGGTTCTGGCACTATGTGCTTTTGTCCCATTTGAAAGCAAGCAATGGATAGAACTGCTGCCTTTTGATTGCTGTGACTTGCAGAAGATTGCCAGATGGTTCTTTAACTTGCACTTTGCATGGGATTACGTGGAGAATGAGGAGACCTTCTCTATGTTACTGGTGTAAAGTACTGAATTCTTCAGGTGAGTTCTGTTATAGGGGGAAAGAGAGGCCCAAAAGTGCATCCTGAAGGGGATTCAATTACTTAATTGGTGAGCAAAAAGGAAATTTAAGAAGAGCTATCCTTCAACACCTACCAATGAACCCAAGGATTGGTTGTAACCCAATCAATTATGTGCGGCAATTGCTTTGGATGTGTAGGTCTTTCTTCCCGCCACACCTCCAAGTCCAGACTAAAGAAAAGGTTTTTTGGGCGCTTCTGAGATCTTTGAAACTTGAGTTTATCAGGGGACAGTGCATAAAAGCAAGGAATAGGTCTAACACACTGAAATTATGTGTCCCCTGCCCCTTCTCTGTCTTGAGTCTTGACAAAGATGATTGCAGAATCCCCTTTGATGGAATGAGAACTGTTATAGAATGTGTATTCACTCTTGATGCAGACGACAAGGCTCACTGAAAGAATGAGCTCCTTGAAGGACGTTAATATGCCAGAAGCAAGCAGTTCTATTTCAGAATTCGAATAGCCAATCTTTCTTAAAGAAAGAAATGCTGTTGTTGTAGGCAAAATTGGAATCATAGCCACTGATCTTCTCCACTCTTTGACAGAAGATTGCTGATGCTTTTGAATCCCCATCCCAGGAGGAATGGAATATGATGATCCCAAGCTAAACTTGCAGAATTCTTTTGTTGTCTTTTCAATTCTCTTAAGTTGCAATTTTTCTTCCTCTTCATCTCTTTATTTACATCAATACTTCTGAGTTGTTACCTGTATTTCTCCTTTTCTCTTTATATACATCCGATGTATATTTTTACCAAACATTTGTTATTCATACAATAAGAAACAAAGATAACTGAAATATTGTTGACATTTGTTGCATGTGTTAACTGAAATATTGTTGACATTTGTTGCATGTGTAATTGCTTATTTCATTCTTCCACGGAAGCACTCTATTTATATACCTTTGGATCCAGATCTTTTTTTCTCGTGCAAACTTCTACTTTTAGGGCGCCATTGTCTGGTGATCGTAATAGCTGTCAACTGCAAGTGCTAAAATTCAATCATGAGAGGGGCCACTAAATGCAAAAATGCTGGATGTGAGAAACAAACCCTGATCATACTCATCTAACACCAGTTGGAAAGACCAAAACAAGTTAATGGCCTTAATTCTCATCTGATTTTTGCCACTTAATCCTGCATGAGATCCTCTATGTATTCATGCTACTAGCTCATCATGGTTAGTATTCTATAATTAACCGATAAATACCAAATTTTCCGATGAAGACACACGTTTGGTATCTTGCTGCAGGAGCCTTTCTCAGTTATCATTCAAAATCTAAGTTCTGTAAGTGAACTTCCTTTCAATCATTAGAAACTTGGGTTATAAATTACAAAATTGGACCATGTCTACAAGGGATACATAATATAACCATGGTCCTTACCTTTCATAAACATAATTCATACCTGAAAAGACATCGTCTTTTGTCTTCCTATGGGAAAAAAAAAAAACAACTACTATATCCCCCTTAAAGCTTGATGCCTGGTTTTTTTTTGAGGACAATGATATATGACCAAAGAAACTGGAAACTGGTTCCTTGAGAAAACCCAGATCCTTTGGTCCATACAAAAATATTAGAAGTCCACGCATTTTTGCATCATCCACACTGCAAGTCATTCAGCCCATATGCCATCTTTACATGTATTAATTCATCATCTCATTTATAAAGCCATGGCCTCTGAGCATCCTTAGATCATAACCTCCCCTCTTGCACTGTGGATAAACATTGATGAAATTGCAGCATAGCTTAAATCTTCATCATACTTGAAGACATCCACGAAAACCTAGAAATTAATAAGCTGAACCAAAATGCATTGAGATCACAGCAAAGAATCTTTTGTTTGGAATATGACACCAAGCAGATGTCCGCAGCCTCATTTTCTTCAACTGGGTATTTACCCTCTGACAGATCCATGACAAGAATTCCATTGATGAAGTCATCATCTGTCTAACATAGACATATCAAGCACCCCAGAGCAACTTATCTGAACTATTGATGAGCCTCAAGACGAAAGAAAGCCTGCCCACAAGGCCATGAGCAAGAATTCCACATCAGTCTAATGTATCATGGCATGGCAGACCTGCATCTTAATGATCATTTATAGAAACTCCTTGATCATCCTTTGCAATAGCCAAAACCAGGGAAGCATTTTAGGTGCCATTACAAGTCATTATAGCTACGCTCTGAAGTATATATATACATTTTTATGCAAGCGATGCCAATCTCAGGGAAGAAGATTCATCATGGATATCTGGTCCCACTAGACTACTCCCAGGAGACTTGCTCAGTCCTCGCTTCTTCATCAACTGCCTCACTTGATTAGCCTGGTTCCATCTTCCATCTGAAGCATATAAGTTTGACATGAGCACATAGTAACAAGCTTGATCAGGATGCAACTCTAGCAGTCTCTTGACTGCCACCTCACCGAGGTCAAACCTTGAATAGAGTCTGCATCCATGGAGAAAAGCACCAAATAAACTAACATCTGGTAGAACCGGCATTTTCTCAATAAAATCCAAGGCTTCTTCAAGCCTTCCAGAACGAGCTAACAGATCAACCATACATGCATAATGCTTCATTGAAGGCACAAAGTTGTAGTCCTGACACATTAAATTAAAACACTGCCAACCCTCCCCAACCATCCCAGTATGGCTACAGGCTGATAAAATGGCTGTAAATATTACTTCATTAGGCTCCAAATCTTCTTTCAACATATCACTAAAAAGTGCGAGTGACTCACAACTATCCCCATGCACTCCATAACCACGAATCATTGCACTCCAAGTAATCACGTTCTTGTCCCCCATTTGATCAAAAATTCTACGGGCAGATTTTGCATCCCCACATTTGGCGTACAGGTTCAGAAATGCAGTGCCAACATAGACATTAGATAATAATAGACCCTCTTTTATAGAGTAGGCCTGAAGAGAAGAACCAAATTGGAGAGCACCAAGAGCAGCAGAAGCTGTAAGGACACTCACTATTGTAATTGCATCAGGTAAGACAGATTCCAACCTCATCTGATGATATAGCTTCAGGGCTTCATATGCAGAACCATTTTGGGAATACCCAGAAATAATTGAATTCCAAGAAACCACGTCTCTGTCTGAAAATGTCTCGAATAAATAACGAGCATCACCAATCATATGGAACTTTGCGTACATATCAACAAGAGCATTTTTCACTATAGCATCTTCCAGCCCAAGCTTAATACCAAGACTGTGAGTTGACTGACCCAAATTCAAACTGTGCGACTGTGCACACGCTGAAAGCACGCTTGCTGCAGTCACAGAATTGGGTAAGAGGCCCATTGGTCTCTTATCTGTAAACAACTTCAAAGCCTCGTAAGGTAAGCCACTCTGACTGTACCCAACAACCATTGCCGTCCAGGAGACAACATCAACAATAGAAAACTCATCAAATATGGAACGAGCATCTCTAATGGCTTTACACTTGACATACATGTCCAGGACAGCAGTCACCAAAAAAGAATTAAGACCAATCCCACTTTTAATCACATACCCATGAATCCACCTTCCTTGATGTAGAGCTCCCAACTTTGTACAAGCTGTGACTATGCTCCCCAAGGTAAATTGGTTGACTTCAACCGTCCATTCTCTCATCCGGTTAAACAAAATCAACCCTTCTTCTGCACAATCATTCTGCGCATACCCGGCAATCATCGAGGTGCAAGAAACAACATTTTTCTCAGGAATTTCATCAAACAGATGGCGGGAACAATCAATCTCTCCGCACTTGGCATACATGTCTACAAGACCCGTCAACACAAAACTATCAGGACTCCCAACCTTAACAACTTGGCAATGTACCTTCCTTCCTTCATCAAAATCCCGCAACTCACTACACGCCTTCAATACAATCGAGAAAACAACGTTGTCATGCTCTCCGATACATTCCCTCATGCGGATATAGACCCGGATAATTTCCTGATACAAATCATTCATGAAGTACCATCTAATCATCACCTTCCAGGAATAGAAGTCGGGGTTCTGGATTCGATCGAACACCGAACGGGCAATTTCAATGTGCCCATAAAGACCATACAAGCTGACCAATTTGGTCTCGCATAGAAGGTCGCCGGTAAAGCCATGGACGATGAACAAGCCATGAATTTTCTTGAGGGAAACGATGTTTCTGCAGATACCCAAAAGAGCAAAACAGAGGTTCGAAGAGGCGGACTGAAGCGAAGCTATGGTTTGATCGAATTGGAGGTAGTCTGGATGATATTGATCGGTTGTGACTGTGAGAGCCCTCCACTGAAGTTGAGGTTTCCTGAAGAAAGGAACGTGTCTGTGCAAGGGAGAGAGCAGTTTCATCATCGTTCGCTCATCGGAGCCTGGATTTGCCTTTCAAGAAGAGAAGCAAAAGCACAATCAGTCCCGCCATTTTTCGCCGGAGCATATGAAAATTGAAATGGGCGGTGAAACATATCCAGCGAATCCAGCCAATGGGCAATGAACTCCTTGATTTTCAATTTTTAGGGAGTTAGACTAAATTTGTGATCACAAGTAATATAAATTAATTGGATTTCTTGATGTTAATTAAAGAAAGATGATCGAGGGCTGTGTCACTGTCCGAAATTGCGAAATTAAAAATTAAAAAATTAAAAAAAAAAATTAGGATCAAATAATCTGTTTGAGTAATTGAAAAATATGATTAAAATAATAAAAATGCAAAAAAAATTAAAAATAAAAACAAAAGTTAAGATCAGTAATTGAAAAATATGATTAAAATAATAAAAATACAAAAGAGTGTAAATTTATAAAATATAATAAAATTTTCAGTAACATTAAAAAGGGTACAAAATTGAAAGTAATGATAAAACTTTAGACAACCATAATTCAATTAATCAATTGATATTTTATTTATAAAATTATAGCACCAAATTATTTAAATTAATAAGTTTATTAATGGAATTAATCTAAAGTGGATAAAACATAAGTATTTTTTTAAAAAAAATGTCAAGGGCTAAAACTTGATAGTTACATACAGTAATTTTACAGTAATATTAAACTACTTATGAACTTTTTTAAATTTTCATTCTAAAATTTTTCATGATTGATCTATGCTTAAATTATTTAAAAAAAGAAATTTTATAAATTCTAAAGCTTAATTAGATTAATAAAGTAGGAAGTATCTTGAATTTTGATGCCCCATTCAAATACATTAGATTTATTTCTATGTTTAAAATACTTAAAAATTATTTAAGGCTTCACTAAAAAAAATTCTCCCATAATATTCATTTTACATAAACGATTTTAGATTAAATAACATGTTTGATTCGTAAAAGAAAATAATAGATAAATAATTAAATTAAATTTTTAAAAATTGTTAAAATTTTATTCGGCCCAAATGTTGTGGGGTGCTTCTCCTCAATGTAAAATAAAGAAAAATAAATTGCATTTTTTGTCCTAAAATTTAATATACATTTATGTTTCGAATTAGAGTTTAGTAAACAATTTGAAGGATTTTTAAGACTATTACATTTTGTATGTTTTTGTTATATTACATATTTATTCTTAAAATAAGTATTTTGTGAATTGTCTGAGGCAACTCAAGTGGTAAGAGCGATTTGTAACTTTGGTAACCCTAAGGTCACAAGTTCGATTCCCTCTTAAGGCATTACGTCAATGAATTGCCAGAGATGCATCAATGGGATGTTCACCTCCTTGAATTTGGTATTGCACTACAGTGCCCAAAGTAATACAATGGTGGCTCAAGTCCCGAAATTATATATATAAACATATTCTGTAAATTAAACATAATTTAAAAGTTATAAAAAAAGAAAATGTGAGTATCAATCCTACAATCCGCCTAAGATGGTAAATAAAATAATTATTAAGAGAGAGAGGGGACATATGGGATGGAAATGGGAAAGGACAGAGTGGCGGAGGTGGTCAGCACAGCAGTGGCGGTACTTGTACTAGTACTGAGAGTGGGGTGCTGAAATCTGATTGGATGAAATTCAACTAATAATATATACATATATAAATAATCCTAAGTCCGACCGGCCGACCAGCCTCCCTCTCTCTCACTTCGTACAACCCGAATCAAACGGAGATACCGACACGAAGGCTTAAGCAGATTTGCGGCAGCGGTTCAATCCCCTCCCTTTGTCGGGTTTCTGCGTCCCCTCACGCGCCCTGCCTCCCGCGTGGAGCGTCTCCTCCTCTCCCTCCACATTACAGCCCTTCGTTTATTGCAATCTTCAGTCTTTGATCGTCAAAAAGTAGGGCGAAGCACACTTGCCTTCTCTTTGTTAAATAAATAAATATTTTTAAACTTTTTTTGTTTTTGAATTTTAAATTTTTATAAAATTTTAAAATCTCCCAATGGATCTTCATATTTCTAATATAATTTACATATATATATATATATATATATATTTTTCATATTCATGTTATTGATGTTAAAAATCGAATTTAATCTCTACATTTACAATTTGTAAAGATGGTTTGTAACTAAAAGGAAAAAAGAAAGTTTGAGAGACTTGTGGCCTTCACCGCCCTTTTCTGATAATATTCGGATAAAGTATAGCTAATCATAATTATAGTATAGAATATCTTATCTTAAGAATACCATACAAAATCTTATTCTATTGATGAAATATCTGTATAAGTATCTTCAACTTAAAAAGATGTTATAAGAGTTTACTCATTTATTTTTCCTTACTGAAGTCTTTTATTAATCTTCTTGAATCATCCTAGAGTTACATGTGTCAAGGTACGCTTTCATTTTCTTTTCATATTTTATACACCTTGAGTTGCTCCCCACTCCCGGGTGTTATAAAGCATTTTTAGGTTTCAAAGTATTATTTTTTTCACATTATTTTTTGCTCAGTTGTTGATTATGAGTGGCACATCAATTATAAGTCAATCTCATTTGTTATTTATATGATCACAGCTTGTTTGCTCATTTATGAGCATGACTCGTTAATATATCATGAACATGACTCATCTATCAACTATGAGTACAACTTATTTGTCCATTATGTTAAGAGTTCATATGTTACTTAGCATAGCACATTTCTTAATTATGAATAGAGAGCTTATATATTTGTCATTAATATAGGTAGAGCCAATATGTTATTTACGAATATGAGCTCATCAATTATTATGAACTTACACTATCTATTAATTATGAGTAGAATTCATTTATAAATGTATGAGTAGCGCTCAATTGTCATTAATATGAGTAGAGTTCATTTGTCATTTATGAGCATAACTCATCTATCAATTTATGATCATAACTCAAATGTGAATTTACGAGTAGAATTTATTTGTCATTAATGACTACAATTCATCTGTAACCTTTTTATGAGAAAAGTTCATCTGCCATTTTTCATATGAGCAAAGCTCATTTTTTTAATTTATAGGCAAGTTACCATTTGTCAGCTTATAAACAAAGTCATTATGAATATAACTCATTTGTCAATTATGAGCAGAAGTTATCGTCAATCTATGGGCATTTCTCATTTGTTATTTAATATGTCAAGCCCTAAGATCTTTGTTGATTTTTTTTACATGAAATTCTCACACAAATCAAATAAATCATAAAATTCAAATGCATGTTCACCATGATGAAATTATGGTGCATAGGTTATGCTCACTTATATGATCACTAGATAATCAATTTCTTAGGTCAATCACCATATGTAATAATAATTATCTAAAATTGCTACATGCATTCAACTATCCTAAAACATATAGAATTAAGATTAAATTTTATTTTTGCCATCCAATTAGGTAGATTAAGGTGTTTTATTTTTTTCCAAAGGATTCCTATTATGGTCAAATGGTGCATGTATGCAATTATATACTACCTAATTACCAATTAAACATAGCATCTACCTCCTATTTACCCTAAATGAAAGTAAGGTAAGAAGCATTTTGATCAATGCCACTTTGTTGGTACTATTTATGTATGAAACACAAGCTAGGTGGTGCAAATTTACATTTCTTTAAAAAAAAAAATTATCGAGCACCTAGTAAACTATTGTGCATTAGTATATTCTCCCTACCCACAATAAAGTTTTCGCTTCCATGGATGTGTGTGTATGTATTAATTGAAGATGAAGCAATTAAGTTTAGATGGGTTAAAGACATACCTTCACTTAATGACTAGAGATTAGGAAGAAGACAACAACCAAGACTGCCACAAAGCCCTAATTCAACCAAAGACATTTCATCAAGCAATTGGTGTGTATTTATTAGGTTTCCCAAACCAAGACTTTTCCTCAACATGCTTATGTCATATATATATATATATGAGGAAAGTGCAAGATAATAGAGTTGATCTTTCATCAATACATTATCTCCTCACTTTTATTGTTTTCAAATGAATATGATTTGATCTTTCCCTCTAAAAAACACATTCTGCACCAAAAAATTTCTTATGCAAACATAAGTCACACAATAATATCAAATATTGTTTTAACTACAAGTATGAGTATCATATCAAAAATACTAAATGTACGTCCTAATTTCAGTAATGTGGCTAACATCACATTCTTGAGCATTATTATGTTCTTGTCCCGAAGGCACACCTCATCTTTCTTTTTATTGAGCATCATGAGACCTTGGGCCAAATCATTCTTCAATTTGGGGGGTGATCGAGGTCCCCCCTCGTTTCTTTCCTTTTCTTTTTCTTATTTTGAAGTAAAATCAAAAGAAAAGTAAAGTTCTCATAGTACTAAACTATTGACACATAAAATCAAACTTGAACTCCATAACCACGATTTGTGATGCTCATTTGCAATCAAAAGGAAAATGAAAGCTTGGGAGATACTAATGCCCTCTGAGAGCCTTCTTCTATGCTCAAGTCAATATTGAGATCAATAAAGGTAACGTAATTATAGCATAGAAAATTTTATTCCCCTCACCCCCTCAGCCAAGGATACCCTCCAAAGTCTCCTTTTATAGATAAAATATTCTTTTGATATTCAATACAAATGTCATTAAAAGGATTTTTTAAGGCCCCGTTTGGAATTTAGAAAATATTAATGAAAGAAAATAAAAATATCAAGAAATTCACATTTTCATTTTGGTTATAAGGAAAGTGAAAAAGAAAATAAAAAGATATACAAAATCTATTAACAAAAAATTGATTTATACATCATTGATATTTAATTTTTTTAAATTTTTAGTCATAGTAAAACAAAACTTTCATTTTTTATAGTATTTTATATAAAGAAAAATATAAAGAAAAAAAAGTTTTCTCCTTATTCTCTTTTCCTTTCCTTTCTTTTTCTTTCCCGAATAAAACCCTTAATCCCTCAAAGAATCTACTATTTTATTTCCCTTTACTTCAGGGTTACAAAGTCTTTTATTACCCTTCCTTAATTACCCTTGAATTATACATATCAAGGTACCCCTCATCTTCTTGTTATATTTTATTTACCGCCAATCATATGATTTTTTTATTTCATTTCACTTCCAACCCAATTTATTTTAGTACCATATTAATTTTGTGATAAAAAAGAGGCAAAAGTCCCACCTAACATGATTTTTTCTATTGTATACTTTTTTAAAAAAAAAAAAAATTCATTTTGATACTATAGGACTTTTGATGCCACTTAATATTTAATTGGGATTAATAAAAACTTAGCAATTTGGTCCAAGTTTTGATAAAATAGATGAAATGTGAAGTGGGCCGAAAAATAGTTGTGTTGAATTGGGAACTTAATAGGACGGCAGAGCACAGGTGCCAGTCCTTCAAGGGCATCTCTTGGGTTAGGCTTTTGGTTGGTTGTGTTTTGTCATAGGGCTGAATTTTCCTGCTGTCCATTACAGTTTAACAGAGAGAGAGAGAGAGAGAGAGAGAGAGAGAGGAGGTCTCTGCTTATACTTGCACAGAAAGGACAGAAGGTTGAACCAAAATCACTCACATACAAACAAACCATATACCAAACTCCCCAAGTCTCCTCCAGAGTCTTATCAGTAATGTACTATTGAATGATTAGTCCCACATGTCGGTTGAATTAATTATCATATATAAATCATGAGCATTTTAATATAGATTTAACAAACGCAAATAATAATAATAATAATAATAACCCATCTTGATTTTGTTTTTATCCCAACAATTGGTGCCCATCAACTTCCAAGTGTGAAGTAAAATAAGCCCTCGCTTTGTTCTTCCCTTCTTGGCTCCTATCCACCAGTTTCCTGCTATGTTTCTCATGTTCATACCTACTGTTGGAAGTTGGAACCATATAAAGGTCCAAGGATAAATTCATCATCTATTCAGCACACGTAGTGCAAGTGCAACAACCTCATGTCACGAGTGTTGAGATCTAAATACAAGTTCTTGATCTTATGAGAAATCAAACGTAAGGCGGCTGAGTTAAATCACCCCACAATCAATATATCAAGAAATAAAAGAATATGCTTAGAGATAAACTAAGAAAAGCAGATTATCCGTCATATCTATCTTTGCTCTAAAGGAGTAGTTTTATTCTCTTCTGCTCTCTTGGAAGCTGTATAAAGCAACTTTAGGATAAAAGTGGCGATCTTCACATTGCTTTTTAGGAGAAAATTAGGTGAGAAAAAAATAAAAAAAACAAACAGTCTACTGCAACATGATCTTCCTTTGGTGAACAGAAGAAAAATTTACACTGCTATCTATCTCATATAACCAGAAAATCACTACAAAGCCTGGGGATGGTAGAAAAACAAAGATGCTCAATTGCTTACACTATAGAAGGAAGGCTGTATGCATCCCAAAAGAAAACATGCAGCATTATTTATGAAAATTACAAAGTTGGTAAGCCAAAGACACAATGGGAACCCAAATTTGTGGGCTAAAGAAACATGTACAAATGCAATACCCATGGCCCCAAAATAACTTCACTCCCCCTCTGCAAACCCAATAGAAACTCCTCCTTACTTCCCTCTCCTACATATAATTCTCAATTATATAACAAGGCCTCAACGCTTAATTAGGTTAAAGGAAGGGATGGAGGATTACCTGGAGGGCATCTTTGTCTGCGGGGCCTTCTGGTTGTCTTTCCCCACCCAGTTAGGCTTCTATCCTCCAGCCCCACTTCAATGTTGGTAAGTTGCTGCACCAGTGGCAGTGGAGTGCAGACCGTACTCACTGCTACAGTGGGAGTTGGACTAACCGCTGCTCGCCGCCTCCCCCTCCCACAACCATTTCTAGTAGCATTCCTTCTTGTCGGTCCTGACTGCCAAGAATGGCCTGTAGCTCTCATCAGCCCTCCAAGCGTCTGAAGATCTTCTGTTACCTCATGCCTCGATAGAGAAGCAAGCCCTGGGAGGATGTCCCGTTGAAAGTCCCTACGCTGCCTCCCTCTCCTTGCCTGACCCTTTCGAGTACGATTTGATAATAAAGTGGTTCCTGTTTCTTCCGCTTTCAGGCTATCTGCAATCTGAGGTTTAGACAGGTACTCTTCTACATTGGTCTCTGTCAGTTTCAGTGTCATGGACTCGAAGTAATCCATTCCATCAGTGGAAAATTCTTCATTTTCCCCATCTTTGCCCCTCAAAACTGTGCTGAATTTGCTCTCAAGATCACTCCTAGGTGAGAAAACGACCTCCACAAACCAGTAAAGAGGGTTCGGCAATGAAGCTTCATGTGCATTGCAACCCATGTCTTCAACTTGGTTGTTTTGACCTGATGATGAAATTGCAACTATTGCCTCTGCTGCTATTGTCACAAGTTCATCCAGTGGATCTCCAACTTTTTGTTCTGGTGATTGTACAGGAATCTCTTGTTGCTTCCCTGAAGATTCTTCTGCAGGAAGAATATCCTCATCAATCTCAGGAACTATGGGAGCTTCCAAATCTATCCCTGTTGCACTCTTCACACTGCATACAGGAACAGAGACTGTTAATGAAGCTTCGTCCTCACTTATACACAAATTTAAATCAATGTGATTTCTGAAGCCAGAAACTTTTGAATTTGTTTCCTTTTCTAAAACCAAAATATCTGCAGCTACTTGTCTACTTGAGTCAGGAAACATAGGATCACATGCCAAGTTAATATCAAGCACTCCATTTCCCCTATTATTTTCAATATCTCCGCCTTCTTGGTTGTGCAAAATGGATGCAGATGGAGACTTAACAGCAGATGACTCATTCTTAGAAATATAAGGCTTTTCAAAAATGGGCACACCAAGAATTTTTCTACTGTTCGGGCAGTCACCCATCTCAATCCTCTGGGCCTCAACATCACAGGCAGATGAAGCCACTGCAATATTCTGAGCAAAATTTGGATTATGATTGTTTCCAATTTCAGTTTTGTTGGACCACTGACTCGAAGCACCTTGGAAGAAACTCAATTCCACAGTGGTCAGATCCCTCCTAGAATTGGTGGCCTCATTTTTAGTAGGATTGACTCTGAGCCAGGGCAATGCTGTCAGATTGTTTTCATGCTTCCTTTTCCCATCTATAACCTCTAGACCTTGCTGGGGAACAGCTGCATTAGAGGAACTGCTTGAGAGCACCACATTCAAATTCATATCCTTTTCAGACTTCAAATCCATGCAATTTGAACCATTGAAGTACTTAGCAGAACCATGACTAATGTGGTGTTCAGAAGCTATATTATTATAATTACTGTACTTCATATTATCAAAGCCAACAGATGGGAAGAATAGTGGCTGCCCCTTGGACCCTGATGAGGATCCATGATAAAATCCATTCTGGTCAGGTAGTTCGCCCCCATATGCTGGGTCTGATCTAGAATTGTTGTTAAGATTCCACTTATCTCCAAGAATTTCATGACAATGATATGACAACTGAGAACTCTTACTCGAGGTGGCAGCTGTGTTTAAACGTGAGCTCAGACTGCCACTGGGCTTTTCCCGAGACAAAACTGACTCAGACAAAGACTTGCCCAGATCAGAGGAGGAAATAAATGCCAAAGAACCATGCATATGGGAAGCAACAGCAGGTGCTGCATGATTATAATTGGAGTGATCTCTTCTTTCAGAGATTTCTAAACCAAAAACTGCCATCTCTCTCCACAGATCTCCCTTGCTTGGATCTGCCGGAAGAAGTGTTGAAGGTTCATGAGATTTGTTAGACTTAACTTTTGGCTGGGAAAGTAGATTCAACTTTTCTTCTGGATAACCTTGAGAAATTAATTTCTGGTTGCCTTTCTTGTACCCTTAAAAAACAGATAGACCAAATAATTAGATTAGACCTGGCAGGAATAATCCACTACATACAAAATGAAACTTTTTGAATTTAAGGAAGTCATTAGGTTTCTTATTTATAGAGTTGAGTAAAAAGACAACCTGTGTGACATGCGGGCAAGTGATTTTCTTAGCTAAGTTAAACTCATCACAGTTTTAGAATATAAATGTGTATCTAAATGCGTACGAGAAAGCCATGTTTTCCTGAATTTTTCAGTTGCCACATCTCACGATATCCCTCCAGCCTATTTGAAATAAAAAATCCAACATCTTCAGCTTTATCTTTTGGTTTAGTATAATTTCAATATAAATAAATGGAAAACGAGGTGGGGGCACCAATATGAGTTTGTTAAAAATATAATCAGTTTGGAATTTGGATGATATGATGGTGTTGCAAGCACCTTCTTCTGGATAAATAAAGAAACCCATGCAAGAAGGTCAATAGCTAAAAATAAAAGAGAAGGAAAATGCAGAATTTAATTGGAAAACAAACTAGAAGAATTTTAATGCAACCAAAGGAAAAATTCTTACCTGCTTCAAGCATACAAGAAAACCACTCATTACTATTTACTTTGCTCTCTAACTGGAGATTGCTTAGAGTCCCGTTATTGCTTTCATAATGGGACTTTGGTAAACTTTCCTTGGGCAGACCCAGAAAATGGGATTTTGGTTTTGCACAAATTTCATGGTTTTGAACCTCAGCATGGCAGGCTGCATGGCTTCGAAAATCAACAGATGCTGAAGCACTTGCCTCTTCCACTTGAATGGGTTCATTCAAGTCAGCCAAGTTATTAACATGCCCTAAACATGGAGTAGATCTCAAAGCATTTCCTTGGCAATCAGTTTTCCCATTCCCAGCAAGAAACAACTTCACCCCACTCTCAGAAACAATCTTGCAATTTCCAGGAGGATAACTCAACAATTCAGGAGCCTTTTCATCAGCTAATTGTTGCTCTTCTTCAGTATCAATATATTCATCCGCTGGAAGTTGAAGATCAAACATTTTTCTCCTAACCTTGGATGGCCTGGACTCCATCAACTCGCTATCTTTTGAACAACCTCCACTTTGGGATGGAATTTGGTCATTTTGCACATTTTTTCCTTTCACAAAACTCAAAGGAGAAGGAATGTTTTCAGCACTTGAAACAGATGATCTAGCACAAACAGAGTTTCCCAAAGGAAAGTTTGGAAAATGCCATTTCCGATAATCCTCAGATGGTGCTTGAGAAGCCATGGGGCTTGATGATAGTGAGGGATCCACCTGTATCCGCTGTTTATGTTGTCCCTTTCTTCTAATTTCATCCATCAAGTCCTTTTGTATTCCATAAAGTTGGTGGAGTTCAGAGACCTAATGCCAACAAGAAATTAAATAAATCCAAATCCTACAAATCGAATAGAGCACATAAGCAAATGTGACAACTTAATTTTGATGAACCCACGTCATATGAATAGAGCATAGACCTAATTTCAACAAAAAAATCAGATAAATTCAAATCCTACAATAGTACAAATTGAATAGAGCACACAAGCAAACATGACAACTTAATTTTGATGAACCCACATCATATGAAGACCCTTTATTATTCAAACTTACAACACAGTAGAAGTGCCACATCCGTTGAAACCTGGATTTTTTATCATGTTCTGAGAAAATTTAAGTGTAGTAAATATTTATCACACATCAACAATGAACGTGAGGGTAGACATACCTGACTCTTAAATATGGCCTCATGCTTAAGCATTGTTTGCTTTACTACATCCTTATTGTACCCAGTATATGCATCTGCAACAGTTCTTGGCAAAAAACCATTGCAATACTGCCCATTTGCCAAGGTTTTCTCTCCATAATATAGGGGCCAGCTACCACTATTACAATCCTCATTAAGATCCCTCATGGAGTAATATCCTGGCAGGTAGCTTTTACACTGCACTTTTGTTCCCATTCCTGCCAATCAATGATGAAACATCACTAGTGAGGTAATAAGAAGTCAAAAACAACAACAATAATCAAATCATAAAGATCTCAACTATTAAAAGCAAATAAAAACTCAATTTTCATCTTTATTAAGCAAAAATTATACTCAGCAAAAGGAAAATTATACCTGGCAGAACTAAACCCACAAGGTCAGGATGCAAACGAAAAAAAAAATTGAAACACATGGGGGAAAATCAACAACAAAGAAAACCCTTTTGTTTTCTCGACAAGAAACAGAATTCAATCATCCAATATATGGAACTTGCTAAAATGAAGCACCAATACTGCACAATCAATAATGGATCCCCCAACACCACCCCCAATGGTCTGCACACAATAACTTCCCTCCCCAACCTCCAAAAAATAAAAGCTCTAAAAGACAATGAGGGGACATTGTGCATAGCTTACAATGCGTCACACAAGCAAGCACTAAAACATTTATGTCACAACCACAAAAATACATAGAAAATTAATATAAACATAGATCAATTGCTGAAATGGCAGAATCAAACTGAATTAGCATTGTATGAGACATGAGCAAGGGTTCACATATGGGCCTTATATTGGCAGGGAAGCAACACACTCAAGCTTCTTTTCTCAAGACAGAACTAAATGAGCGAATGGGTAATAGAATCTAGAGACAAGGATGGGTATGCATATGTTAATGAGCACATTTAGATTAGCTACCATCATTTCTATGAGTGCAACAAGTACATGTACAGTAACTACCAAAAAACTCATTTTTCATGATCGCAACAGTTTCCAGAAAAGCCCATCTCTTTCCAAATAGAGGGATCAATTTAAAAAAAAATTTGGAAATGCCTCAAATTACTAAGAAATAGATATAAAAGCAAAGTGAAAAACAGCTCTGGAAACCACAAAGAAACACACTTACCAGGAGAACTAAAAAAAAAGGGGGGGGGGGGGGGCACAAGGGATGTCTCTTAGACACAAGAATAGAAATAATAATGATAATGTGAAGGACTGAAGGTGAAGATTTAGTTTATAATTGATTTTCCTAATAAGCATCAAACATTTTGCTAGAGTTGTCTACTAGGATATTGTACTTGTTTCACACTTCCATATTTAGCAATTATTTATAACTCATTCTGCATCCACTTCCCTCGAATAGTGCAGACGTTCCCATCAAAATGAAATCATTCCATTATGTCTTACATGAGAGGCCAGTTTTGTTCTACATAGCATTAGAGAGGAGATTAGTTTTCACCACAAATGCAGACATGTGCAAGCACATAAAAAAAAGAGACCACGGTTGTTGCATGAATAAGATCAGTTTGAGGGTTTATGTATGAGTAGAAAAGGCTCCAAGCTACTGTGATGACAGCAGCCTTAAATTTGCATTTGTCTTATCATGTGGTGCATAAACCTAAAATGGCTCCATCGATCAAATAAATAAATGAAAAATGATCTCATTTACATCAGACTTCCGAAAATGTCAGAGATAAGACATTAGGAGAAAATAACAAAGTGCGAACATCGCACAGCAGAAGGCGGCCCGGTTACATGCCTGCACACAAAATATTCAATTCATGCCTAAGCAAAGTAAGACAACGTCTCCACACGTACAAACAATACCCCTTTAGACTACAACAATCGTAGGAACATTGAAACTTCAGAGGTTAACAATTATAGGAACATTAAGATGACCAAGGATATAATAGTGAACTCTCTGCTAACAATGGCATATTTCATTTTAAGACTCATTCACAACTAAAAATTCAATTTAGTCACTGATGACTAATTTTAATTTAAATGGGTCTAGCTCAAAGTCAATAAATCTAAATTACAACACCATTCCAGTGACGCTTGACGCACTGACACTATCCATTTTCCTTTCCAAGACAAATTCTATTTTCGAAGATATGGAACATATAAAGTCAATCTTATGTTTAAGAAACATTTATGCCCATTGTGCCCTTATGCCTCATCGCTTGCCACGTCCTTTGTTATTTCTCCAAACACCAAATGGACTAGTGTAATAACACTTCTTTCCTCTTTGCTCCCTCAGCATATTTATAGGGATTAGAAATACAATGTTTCGCATTTCATTGTCCCGCCAAAAACAAAGAGCATATTTGAGTCCATGGCGAGACAGCACAAAACTATTCTTTGTTATCCACTAGAAGACAGAAGAAGAAAAATAAACGACAGCCTGAGATGCATCCCTATCCCACTTACCAGAAAACACTAATACCCTGGTGAACTGTGAATTGGTGCTAACTTTCCAAGACATGGTACTTTGATCCTAGAGCACTAAATCTAGGAATCCAAAGTTTTAATTCAATATTTTCCATGAGATACGTGTGTGTGTGTGTGTGTGTGGATTCAAAGCTTAATTTAATATTTCCATGGCATATGTGAATAAATATATGTATAAAGTAGAAAAGGAAGCATTATCATATTATAATTTTTTTTTTCAGTCATTATTACTCTATTTCACAAAAGATTTTCTTTTAAAAAAATTCAGAAACATCTTAGAATCCACTCTTAACTCTTTAACATATAAGTGCTATTACCCATTTTTGCTTATTTATTTATATAAGCAGACCTCCCTAACAGACTGCATTTTAAGTCTCATAACGTACAACTATCCTGTTTCGCTTCCCATACTGATAACTAGAGCATTCTACATTATAGGCAACATTGATCCGATTGCTTGGAGTAGGATACAAGGATCCTTTTTCTCCACTAAACTTGATTTAAGGAGATTCATTTCATTAACAATAGTTGTTAGCACACACTTCTTGTGTGTCTCACATTTTAAAACTTACTGTTTTTCAGGGGAAATGGGAAGGTAAGAAGAAAATGGAAATTTATAAACATTTGTTTGAACTTAAAAATAAAAAATAATTTATTATAAATTACTTATCTACCCCTGATTTGTAAATACTGTAATTATAAGATAACTTGTAAATTGAGGGAATTTTTGGAAAGATAAAGGGGCAACCTGGTGCACAAAGCTCCCACATATGAGGGGTCCAAGGAATGGGTGGACCAAGACGGGTTTATAGTACACAGTCTTACCTTATATTTTTGCAAGAGACTGCTTCAATGCCTCGAACCCATGACTTGTAGGTCACACGGCAACAACTTCACCATTGCGCCTAGACATCTCTTAGGACAGATGATTGAAAACTATGTATGCTTCCCTTAATTAGTAGTGAATATAAATTTCATCCTATCTTCTTTTTTACTGTCCCAACCAACCTTCTTGTCTTCCCATCCACTTATGAAATTCTAAATATTTAAAGGAACATATTTCAATTGTATGTTGCAACCTACACACATGCACGTGCACATGGACATGCATGCATGCATACAAGCACACCGTCCGAAAATAAGATCCCATGGCAAGGAATTGTACAACAAAATTGGCAAACTCAGCGCACACGACTATTCAAAAATTTATCGTCTTAATTTAGTCTATAATGATGCAACAATCATATCTTTTCCTCACTACTATACGTATAATTCACTATTGAGTATTGCCTATCTAATAATAGAAAATGTAATTTATTTCATAATAAAAATGGGAAAAAAATAGATACAACTGAGTATAATTTCCTAGTGAGTCATAAAGAAACCACGCCCAGTCTTTAAAAATGGAAAGAAAGCCACACAGTTCCATCTTAGGCTTTCAAATTCAATGTGATAGGGCATCAAGTTACTTACTACAATGAACTCTCACAAACTACTCTTCAAAATCTATTCTTACAAAATCCATTATGCCTAAAAAGTTTACCATTAGCAAGGAAACCAACGTAAGTGAGTTGAACTTTCTTTCCATCTTTAAAGTAATAACTCCAACCACTTCACACAATAAGGAGGACAGGATTATTCAAATAACACAGCTAATCCTGCAACTCTGCGTGGAGAATACATATAACACAATGCCATGATGGTGAAAGAAACCCAAAAATCCAATAAAATGCGAGCAACTGACTGCATGATCATTAAAATTATGTTGAAGGAATGAGATACTGACATCTTTATTGTAACTTTGTTTGGAATTGGAGATAATGTTATTTTGAACTCTTGAAAAATATTTCCGCCAAACAAGGAAAAAAAAAAAAAGAAATATGAAATAATTTCCAAGTTTGGATCATGTTGGGCCCTGCAGTGCAAGTGCACCGAATTTTGACAGATTTCAAGCACTTAAGATTTCATAAACTCTGCTACTTAATTATGACATCCAAAGTTGTATTAATTGAGAAGGGCACCAAGATAACGGGCGCCATATTCTCCACATTGCTCCAAACATATTATTCTACACTGTTATTAAGGAAAAACACTTGCAAGAGATAAACTTGAAGTACCACATGACAACTAAAAATTTATGATCAGCAGTTGTTCTTTGGAGTCATCATTCTTTATTCAAAGTCCACTCGATAAATTGCTACAGGGTTGACAATGCATGGGCCTAAGCCAAACACTTGCTACCATTATCTAACCTTTTAAAAGAGAGGAAATGACATCTACTAGCGGACGATATCTTGATAAAATTTTACAGAAACTGTGATCAATGACAACGCTATACAAATCCAAACAATTGTCTCTCAAGTAACAGTAATCCACAATTCTCATTGACTTTTATAATGCAAACACACAATAGACAAGGAAGCCAAGGACATCACAACCTCAGGTGCTTAAGTAGACAACTTGCCTTAAATAATCAAGTTATGAAGTACAATGAGCAGAAATGTACTGCAAATAAACCATTGGTGAAAATAAATGAAGACAAATAACTGGTTATCCATGCCTTCCAAAATCTCAGATAATATGTCAAGCTAAAATGAACTTATTTATAAGGCCCACAAGCCAATCAATGACCAGCAAGGATATCCACACAAAGCACATCAAGTTTAAAGAGCAGAATGCCCTAACCAAAGAAGCATCAAATTGCCATTGAGGAAGCTTCATAAACCCTAGAAGACAGCAATCCAATTTTGCCAATTTCTTTTACTTCAACACAAATAGATACGAGTTTGAGATTCTCTTTTCCTTGATGAATGCAAATGGAGCCGACAAAGTAAAATAGAGGTACATTAGCCATCATAACCAGCACATAATAAATTTATCAATAGAAAGAGGGGAATAAAAATATGCATAGCAAGGAAATCCAAGTTTAATACTCCCAAAATCCCAAGGGGAATTCCTCAGAGAATAGGATTTATTGAGGACTGAGATATAACATAGAAGAATTTAAAAGAAGCCCGTCATAAGAAGGAAACTTGCAGTTTTAATTTTTCACTTTGCCAGCTATCAAGAAGGGAGAATCTACATTAACAAAAGTTAAAGAACAGATCCCCCATAAAAAAATATCACCCATCAAATCCATCCGTAGAGAAAATGAAAAGAAAGAGAAAAACAGCAAGGAAATGAAGAAATAGATACAAAATTTAACAAATGCATGAACCAATTATTCCAAACCAAACAAACCCCAGAAACAATTCTAAATATATATATATATATATATATATTTAAACCCAAGTAGGCGAATCATCAAACACAAAAATCCACAAAACCCAGAAACAAAACCCCAAAAATCAAATTACCCAACAAATTCATATACAAATTACCTCAGACCCCCATGGATTTAATCATTTCACAGAACCTCCCACACACGAAAAACAGGCAGAGACCCAAGTCGCATCATGGAAATTCAGGTCGCAGACTCCCACTAGCAAGACAGAAGAAGCAAAGAAAAGAACAACAAGAATAATAATAACACAAGAAATAACCCAAGTGGGTGCCTAGGCAACACCATTGAAGGAGCTTAGATCGTCATCGGGTTGAAGAAAAGATGGAGATTTCGATCCGCTGGGCCAGTCTCTGAAAGAAAGAAGAGAGAGAGTCTTAGACAGAGAAAGAGCCTATTTTCCAGGGAGAGAGAGAGAGAGAGATCCCAGATAAGAAATCTTCACACAAACAAACGACCTTCTACGAACAGTGACATGAAATTTGTCAACATCCGGTCTCTTTTTATTCTCTGCTTTTTCTTCACTTCTCCCCCATTATTTTTTTTATTCAATTCATTTTTAGATTTTTAAGGAAATCAAAAGAAATGAGCATTTCTAGATTCTCCCCTCGCCCTTCCCTCACTCTTGCCACTGCACAGATATTAACATCTCCTATTTCATATTTTTTATAATTTTACACACACCCGCTTGGATTTCCGCAACAACAAAACTTGAGAATCCCATCCCTTAATCCAGTTTATTTATGCACAATTAATATTACTTAATTAGCAAAATGCCCAAACCAATTTCCTTTTAAAGCAGTGTTTAATTGGTAAATGACAGAGACAAGCATGGTCCCCACCCTACTGCCGGGGAAGGATGAGGTTTCTTAAGGTTTAGGATTGGAGTTCGCAGTCACAAATGCCCTCCCCTTTTTCCCCATATTTACGATAATGGGATTTGACCCTTCTCACTCCCTACTCCTCGTTTTCTTTAAGCTGTCCATAGCAGAGGCACTCTATTCTGCGCGTACGGTGCACTGTACCTTCCCTCGAACTTTTTATATTGCCGACACGTGGCTCCCTCCCCACAGCATCACGGCCGTTCATTCCGCCCCGGCCCCACTCAATTTTTCATGGTGGAGTTGTTTTGGAATTTGGATTATTATTCCCTTTTCTTTTCTTTTCTTTTCTTTTCTTTTGCTGGCAGCATAAATTAAATTCCATTTGCATTCTTATCCATAAAAGTTGATGATTTAATCGCTATATTATTTTTTAAAATTAAAATTTTAGTTTAACCAGTGTTTACAAATTTTGGAAATACGAATTTACAATTCGTTACGTTGAAATTTCGTTGGATTTGTTTCGAAAATTTATTCCGCCAATAAAATATTTCTACGCTATTTTTTATTTCAGGAAAAAGACGTCATCGCATTTAAAATTAAACTTTTGCATGAGTGATTTTTTTTTATTAATAACTATTTAATACTACAAAAAAACATAAAAATTCTGAGGATCTATGAAAATCCGTTATGTCTATAAACTATTTTATATTATTTTTTGTTATTTGAATTTGCATAAAAAAAGATTTCATATTTTTCCATCACAAAATTCTAGGCATGTGATACTTTGAAATAAAGACTAGCTATATTTTTGTTTTAATAATTATTTAATAAAACAGGAAAATATTAAATAATATTAGGATTTTTCAATACTCACTATGCTTACGGGAAAAAATTCATCTTAGTTCACTTTAAAATTAAAATTTGCAAAAAGTAAAATGATATCGACCATATGTACCCGACAAAAGATCCACGAAACTTTGGACCTGAAATTTTCCAAATCAAAAGTAAAGTTAGAGCTCGAAAAAACGTAAATGGCAAAAGGAATTAAAAAGTAAATTTTTAGGCACGAGAAAATGAAGTCATTTAACTCTTTGTGCCCATTGTTTTGAAATAGTTAGCAAATTTAGACTCGATAGCATATCTAAATTTTAATAAACTTAAATAACGACCCATGCATTTACGCAGTTCAAAAATTCTGAATAACTCAACTGAAAAAATAGCAATATAATTAAGACTAATTTATGTTCAGTAAAAAGTAATTTTGTAAACCAAATTATTTTAAAACTAGAATTTAATAATTTGTCTCATTTAAAGTCCCTTGTGAAGACAAAAGTTAGTTGCCAAAGCTATTAACATAATTTATTTTAGATCATAATATTTTAAAATATACTTGAAAAATATAAAATTAAAAGAGAGATAATTACTTGCTTTTTGAAGTATAAATCTCAGGATTTGGATATGCATTTGTATAGATTTAGAATAAATTAAATATAATTTTATGCATCAGCATGGATCTCAGACCTTAAATTTGGATTCGGATGGATTTAGATAAACTTCAATGCAACTTTATATTACGTATTACCCAAATCGAATACAAATTAATATCCAAGCCCTCTTCAAACGTCGCCTTAGTATATTATGTTCAAATTCATATAAGTTCAAATTCAAAATTCGAAATTTACATTTCCAAATATAAGGTAAGCAAGATTTGAGAGCATAAAATTTAAATTTGGAATTTAAAATTATACATATTTGAATAAAATATAACATAAAATTATATATACTTTTTTTTTGTAAAATTATGCATTATTTTAAATCGAAGTCAAATTTCGGACTTCCAAATGCGACACTGCCTAATTAATACCCATTTAGCCTCATTAAATAACAAAAAAAAATATTAAGTTCAAAATTGTTAAAAGTCAATTGTAAACTTATCTATTATTGAACTTAGGTTGAATAAAATTATAATTGTTTTAGAACAGACATTGATTAAAGAAAAAAAAAATCCTAACCACCATGAACCAAGGTTTTGGTCAAAGCTGCCGCCAGCATTGTCATTAGTAAAAAAAATTTTACTAATACATCAAACATATATATACATTATATATACATATATATATATATATATATATATATACATACATATATATTATATAACTGGATAATTAATCTGGTTGAAATTCAGGGACTCATTAAATGTATGTTTCCATGTATGAACAAATTTATAGGAAGAGGGATGTAAATGGGTATGCCTGAATTGGTACAGAAATGATTGCAGTCACTTATTAAAAAGGGTAATATAATTGGGTAATGGGTGAATGGAGATCACAATTTCATTGTCAGGGTTTTGATCATTAGTCATCCATTGCTTGCCATTTTAATAAAATCACAACAAGCATTTACAATGATGGCTGGCTTCCCAAAACACAATTACACACACCCTGCATGGGGTTGTTGTGTATATATATTTGATTTAGATCTAAAAAAGCAGATCGGGTCGGATAAGTAATCCGTGACGGATTAGGCGGATTATCGGGTAAGAATGTTACAATTCACATCCGACTCATTTAAGTTGCGAATTTATGACGGTTCGGATCGGATAATCTGTCATTCTCATCCCTAATATAGTTTTTTTTATCATATGATAAACAATTTATTTTATAATACAATAACTAAAGTAGTTTTTTTAAAATTATAATTTGGTAATATATTAAACATTTAATAACTAATCATAAAATTATTATTTTTATTTTTGTTTTTCAGAGCATAAGTTTAGAGACTTCTATTTTGATCACAAAAAAACTGAGCATTTGGGCTTTAATTTAAATGTGGGCATAGGTAGACCTAGAAATGCATATAGGTAGTGTCAAAGTTGAGAGATATTAACCAATAGAGTTTATGTTAATTGATTTGATGCCTAAAAAGCATAAGTATATCAGATTATCAATGAATTTAAACATTAGTTGTTAGCGGATAGGCAGAGATTCATTGGATATCCTTTATACTTAAAAAACGTTCATCCTCAGAGGATATGTAATATGTTGCAATGCCAATTTTCAATAAGTTGATCGATTTTTACGATGTACATATATTCGTCAAGATGACAAGAACGTGATTCACAAGCTCTTTCAAATCCGTGGAGCAATTTTAGATGAATTTTTTTTTGGATTAAATGGTCAAAGACATTGTATTGGAGTTATTAGAATAAGAATCTTATAACTATTTTGCTCATTAATTATTTAATTAATAATATTTTCCTTCTTTTCAAAAATAGAGAACACAAATTGCATGATAAGAGAGAAAAGTTATTTGATTGAGTATATATACATTAAGTCATGTTCAAACTTTTTTCCTAATCAATTTGAAAATAGCCGCCTGAGTACTGTCATTTTAAGAGTTTAAAGATAATATAATCCTATCTAAACTTTTAATTTTGATGATGATTAAACCCCCTCCATTAATTCATTATCAACTATTAGAATTGAATAATTTACCTTGCGTACGTATCATAAAGTTAAATTATTTACATTTTTATCCTTTTGCATCATTACCACTATTTCCATTAGGAGAAAACATGTTCTTAAGAAAACTGAGAAGGAATATGGTTGTATATATTCTCACCTCTCTGCATACCCTTTCGGAAAAAAAGAATGAACATATGATACCATAAAACTACGAAAAAAAATAATAATTTTCAATCAATATCAAATATAATATGTGGATCAAGATATTCAAATACACAAACCTCGTCATTGACTAAAACAAAATTCAATAAAATGAATAAATAATAAAAATAACTAAATCATCGGAATAGCAACATTACTATAATTTGCAAAAAAAAAAAAAAAAAAATTCAATAAAACCTAGCTAGATTGAAGCAACATTGCTCCAACATACACACCACAAAATTCAAAGGCACATAGTGTGTCAAACATCTCTCCTCCTCCCCTCTATATGCATATAGGGTTTCTTCTTTTCCCTTAGACTTGACAATATCTCAAGTTCTTTATTGTTATAAAGCCAAGCTGGTGTCTATCTTTTATGATTCTCCACTTTATAGTTTTCCTATCCCTCCCACCTACTCTCCTTTATTTGCTTTCCTCTTGTACATATATGCATGTGCCAGGTGCATGATCTCATTGTTGGGGACATAAAGCATGAAGCTTGTTGAATTTAAGCCCATTGGCGGCCTAAGGGTTTAGCATCAGAGATAAGCTATGTGTGATTCTCCTCCTCCCACTCACTCTCCAACTACAAATAATAATAATAACAACAACTTGAACAAAATTACCATTCTCGTTGAACTTTGAGGCCTGAAATGTCAATCGTAAAATAAATTTATGTCATGATCTTGCACCTAACCGTATAATATTAAAGTACTTCCAAGTTCTAATATGTATGTATGTATGTATGTATGTATATCTAAATTATAAACTTTTAATATTTATTTACTCAAAATGTAAACTTACCTTTAATGCAATAGTAGTGACAGTCCCACATATATTCTTGCGGGAGCAAATGCCCCACTAAAATTTTATAATGAAGACGAGTTTTTGATAAGTCAAAGAGATGCCCTGATTGAGAATGAATACTGATTTGCCCCCACTTCCATCCCTACTTCTTTCAATTGGATGGTTCAGCAAGAGGGGTAAGGGGAAAATTTTTGAAAGTGAGATCAAAATTGGGGGTCACTATCAAGCTTGAAATGTCTCTAAAATTTATTTTCCTTACTAAATAATGGTAGCCAGTTGAAATGAAGGATATAAAATAAGTAAATTGTTTTATAGGGGCTAAAGGCTTAAAGCATACAATTATACCAATATAAATAAAGTTGTGTGTGCTTCAAAAAAATCCACAATTGTTATGTTACAATTGCTTCTCATATTTTTCGCTACACCTATTACTGTTACACTATTCTATGTGCTGCTTCTATTTAAAACCATTATAATAAACTATGTCGTCATCTCACTATATTAATAATCTATTGATTTGATTGTTGAATGATTCCTTGCATACACATGTCAGATAACTAGAGAGAGGGGAGAATCCTTATTATTTCCTTCCTCATTTTTGAATATAATATATATATATATATATATATATATATTATTGTTTTTTGTCCCACATTGGTAGAAAAGTTTCACATTGGTAAAAAAGTTATTTTGAATTTTTTCTTTATTTGTCCCACATTAGTGAGAAGTATTTTTTGGACTTGAAATTGAAATTATATGAAGAGATCAACTCTCTATTTGTAAAACAACATCAAAGTTGTACTTTGTCAAGAAGTAGTGGATTGATCATCAACGCTCAATGACGTAGATAATTCTGTATCGAACCTCGTTAAATTCTTGTCTTCTTCTTTTTACGGCCTTTTATTATTAGTTTTTGCATTGCTTTAGTTTTTTTATATATTCAATAGCATTAGTTGTAGTATTGTTGTTTGACAGTATTGGTGTTTGACACAAGTGGAGTGCCCAACACAATAATTGGCATTAGAGTTAGGTTGAATAGTGTCGATACGGAAGTATTCCTTTGTTAGGATCCTTGATTCCACATTTGATGCCTAAGAAAGACTTTGTCTAAGCGAGTGCTCAGAGACCATTGCGGCTCAGTCACTCTCTGGAGGTCGATCTGGTTAAAGTGGAATTTCATAGGATAAAACAAAGTAGACACAGTTGGTACGTACTATTCATCCTAAGTCTTTTGCTTTGTTGGTTGCTATTGAATATATAGAAGATGGCAGAAACTAGTGCAGCAGTAGAAGAAACTCTGTCCACATGAACTCCAACCCCTTTCGGCTTCGACATCATCGTTAAAGACGATAGCTAATACTCGGTTTGAGGTGGAGAAATTTGATGGTACTAATAATTCTGGTATGTGGCAATGTGAGGTGATGGACATCCTGTGTCAATAAGAATTACATATTGCTTTGGATGATAAACTAATGGATATGGGTGACAGAGATTAGGAAAAGATCAATCATCAAGCATGGGGTACTATTCGCCTGTGTCTCGCTAAAAATCAAAAATATTGTGTTGTGAGGGAGACATCTATATAGAAATTGTTGAAAAATATTAGAAAATACATTTATGACCAAGAGTCTGGAAAATCAGCTCTATTTGAAAAATAAATTGTTTCGCTTCTAGTATCAACCAGGTATTTTGATTGATGACCACATAAATGTTTTCAATAAAATTTTGGTCGATTTGTTAAATTTGGATGAATAGGTGAAAGATGAGAATAAGTCATATTGTTACTAAACTCTCTCCTTGATGATTATGATCATTTGACCACTACTTTATTATATGGGAAAGATAAAGTTACTTTTGATGTTGTTTGTACTGCATTGATTAGTACTAAATGCAGAAAGAATGATTAGAAGGTTCATAAGTAAATAGCAGAATCACTAACAATAAGGAGACGTTCTCAGAGTCGTATGCCTGGAAGGAGGAGTAAATCTCATGGGAGGAGTAAATCTTGTGGGAGACCTACTAAAGATGAATGTGCCTTAATTAGAAATACTCACTTACAACCAATGGTCTGTTTATTTTGAGGAAGAGTAACAAGTTCCCAAGTTTTATTTAATTCCAAGGCATTTAATTCATTTTGCATTGCAGCTTGCCATTTAGGTATTTGAGCAGCCAATTTGTAAGTTTTGGGTTCTTTAGAAGCTGAAATGGGGACTAGAAAAGCTTTATGAGAAGGAGATAATTACTTTTCAGAAAGATAATCAGATATGGGATATAGAATACCTTCATTAGAAAAACAATCAGCAATATCAGATGAAGAGGTTGCAAGTGGTACCCGAGAAGCAGTACCACAGTAAAAATCCTCCAAGTAGCTTGGCTGTCTTGTAATTCTTGAAGATTTTCTGGGTTGTGGTGAAACAATATTTGGGATGGGATCATTGTTCAAAGATGTTTGATGATTGTTGGTTGAA
Source organism: Malania oleifera (assembly GCF_029873635.1). Taxonomy (NCBI): domain Eukaryota; kingdom Viridiplantae; phylum Streptophyta; class Magnoliopsida; order Santalales; family Ximeniaceae; genus Malania; species Malania oleifera. The sequence continues at coordinate 64,891,779 of NC_080428.1, forward strand.
TGTGGAGATGATGGAGGAGTTTGATTAGAAGAATTATCAGAAGAATAAAAATAGAAATCTGATGTAGAAGGTGATGGAGGGAATAGGAAGGTATGTGATTCAGGATTAGATGGAAAAGCCTTAAAAGGAAAAATATTTTCAGAAAAAACTGCATTTCTCGAGATGAAAACCTTATTGGTATTAAGATCCATCAATTTGTAACCTTTTATGTCAGAAGGATAACCCAAGAATAAACATTTGGTAGATCTTGGATCAAATTTATGTCTATGGGTTGTGAATGTTGATGCAAAACAAAGACAACCAAATACTTTGAGGCGAGAAAGATTAGGAGGTTTATCAAAAAGCATTTCGAATGGTGTTTTGTTGTTAAGAAGAGGAGTTGGAATTCTATTTATGATGTGAGCTGTAGTTAATACACAGTCACTCCAGAAAATTAAAGGCATATTTGCTTGAAACAGTAAGGCCCTGGCAGTGTTTAATAAATGTTGGTGTTTCATTCCACAACTCCATTTTGTTATGGAGTTTCCACACAACTTCTTTGATGTATAATTCCATGGTCATTATAGAATTGAGTCAAAAGAAATTCAAGACCATTATCTAATCTCACTATTTTAACAGGAACACTGAACTGAGTTACTACCATTGTGCAAAAAATTTTAAGGATAGAAGGAACTTCAGATTTCATCTTAAGCATGTATACTCAAGTACAACGTGTATAATCATCAACTATAGTAAGAAAATACTTGAAACCATAATAGGAAACAACATTGAATGGTCCCCATATATCACAATGGATCAAATCAAACTTGTTATTTGAACTAGACTGGGATACAGGAAATGAGAGTTTTCTTTGTTTTGCTAAATGACATACATCACAAACATGTGTGCTATTAAAAGATATGGAAGACTCCAGCTGTTTAAGATAATGTAACCTTGAGTTGGAAACATGACCAAGTCTATAATTCCAGGTATCTAATTGATTTTGGGTAATGGCTGAAGCCAAAGATGAAGAATGAAACTTGGCTTTGATTGTGAGTAGCAGCCTTTGAAGGAACTTGAGATAAGTGGTACAGTCCATGTTTCTCAAATGCAATCCCAATCATCTTCTTTGTTAATTGGTCCTATAGAAGGCAGTATGAGTTAAAGAAAGAAACACAAATGTTAGATTGTTTTGTCAGTTTAGAAATAGATAACAGATTGAATGAAAAACTGGGAACACATAACACATTATGTAAGGACAGTATATTTGAAATACAAATACTACCAATGTGTGAAGCTGGAACAGAGTTTCCATTTGGCAAATTTATGGAAGTGTTGGTTGGTGTAGGTGGAGAAGAATATAATAATGGTGAACATATCATGTGATTTGTTTCACCTGTATCTAGAATCCATGAGTATACGTTTTGTAGAGATGAAGAAACAGAATAACAAAGATTCAAAGGGTTACCAGAAAATTGAGAAGTAACAATGTTAACAGCCGGAGAAGATGTTTGGTTAGATATTGGAGATGAAGTAGAGTTTGCAAGTGCTAGCAATTTATTGAATTCCTCAAAAGTAAAAGAAAACTTTTGATCCTCATTACTCTATTGAATAGAGAGCTCGAAAGTTGTCATGGCAACATGTGCATTAGGTGGTTTCCTTTTTCCTTTTGGTCTAGTCCAGCCAGGAGGATAACCATGAAGATGAAAACATTTTTCTATTGTATGTCCATTATATCCACAGTGTGTACAGTATAAAGAAAATCTCTTCTGTTTATCTTTTGAAAGTTTCGAAGGACCAGATGGTTGAATGTTTTGTTTAGCAATCAAAGCATGAGTTTCACTGCTGACAACATTATTTAGTTGTCTCTGACTTTCCTCTTGAAGTAGTAAAGAAAATACTTTGGCTATACTTGGTATTGGTGAAACCATAAGCAATTGGCTTCGAATTGGAGCAGAGGAATCATTCAGGCCAATCAAAAATTTTAACACATAATCAGATTCCTATCTAACCAGTAAAAAATCAAACAAGTTGCAGGGACAAGTTGCCATTTTTCCACAGCTACATGTAGGGAATGGTCGGTAGTTGACATACTCGTCCCATAATGATTTGAAGGAATTAAAATACTCAGTAATTGATAAAGAGCCCTGAGTAATGGAACTAAGAGATTTTTCAAGATGGAAGACTCTCGGACCATCACTTCGTAAGTATCTTGTTTTCAGCTCATTCCAAAGATCAACAGCAGATGTAACATAGAGAAAACTATTTCTTATTTCTTTGGAAATGGAATTCATTAACTATGAAAGAACTAGATTGTTTGCACGCAGTCATGCAGTATAGAGAGAACACTGATATATAAGAGGAGCAAGAATCGAACCATCAATGAATGATGCCTTACTTTTTATTGTTAGAGCAATGGTGATTGATCAACTCCATGGGATGTAATTATCACCATTAAAAATCTCAAAAACGAGTAATGCTCCAGGATTATCACTTGAATGTAAGTAATATGGACTGGATGAATCATCGGAAGGGTTGATCATGTGATGAGAAGTATAAGAGCTGGTAGAATTTTCAACATAAGTCATTTCTGGAATTTCTCCAAGAAATGTAAAAATTTGCAGAACAAATCATCTTTCCTCGTAAAGACCAAAGATAATGTCAATTCAATATTTACTTGGGGCTTTGCAATTCGATACCAGAATAATGCTGAGAGGTGTCTTTCATTTTGCAGAGACCAAATGCTAAACCATCAGCTTCTCTGTTTAGCTTCAGACTTTAATGAATATTCGTACTGCTCTTAATTTGGAGTCGCAGGTATGGCTAATGCGGAGGATATGCAAATAGAGCTCCCATGGTTTCCTGAAACTAAACGAAAATTCGGAAGGGAAGTACCGCTCTGAAAGATTTACATGGACTGAAAAAATTATATTTCATATTTTCAAATACGGAGTATATGACTGTATTTATATAATACAAGAATCAAGAATAAAGAAACTAACTAATCAAGCTAACTAACTAACTAATCTTCTCTTCTTCTAATTTAACTTGTGTAGCCTTGGATTTCAGTTCCAACTGTTCAATCCTTCAGGCACAATATTCCAACACATTGGTAGAAAAGTTATTTTGAATTTTTTTTGTTTGTCCCACATTAGTGAGAAGTGTTTTTTAAACTTGAAGTTGAAGTTATATAAAGAGTTTAACTTTCTATTTGTAAAATACATTTTAAAATTGTACTTTGTCAAGAAGTAGTGGATTGATCGTCGGCACCCGATGACGTAACCTCGTTAAATTCTTTTTTTTTTTTTACTATCTTTTATTATTAGTTTCAACATTACTTTAATTTATATATATTCAATAGTATTAATTGTAGTATTAGTGTGTGACACGAGTGAAGAAAAATGAGGAGGCGAACCATTCCATCTCAGTCGAGGCTCAAATGCATTGTCCTATTATAACGTATGTTCTAACATGTCACTGTGATGCATCTCTGTCATGCCAAGTGTCCAAAAATAATTTTTTATCATTAGATGTTAATATTATCATTATTGTTATTATTATTTTGATAGTGGGTTTATTAATTTATTATTAGGGTAATGATGTTGACACTCCAAAAAATATAAATGACCTTTTATTACCTTTTTCACATAATAAAATGACAAACTAGCCTCCTTTATGTTTTTTTTTTTTTTTTCAATTTTTTTCTTCTGTCTTCTCACTTATAAAGTAGAAATTTAAAGAAGTAAAAAATAAAATATAAAATTATCAGAGAGTATTAATAGTAATTTTAAAAGTATTATCTTTATTATTATTATTATTATTATTATTATTATTACGTCAGAGCTAGGGATGAACACATGGATTGTGGCTGTCATGGCCTCATGGGAAGTGCGTGAAGCTTTTGCAAGGGCTGTGAGATTTATGCATATACATATTTATTTAGTCTAGGAAAAAATACGCATTTAAAATATAATTAAATTTATTTAGATTTCATTTTGTATTGTTGATATTTTCTATTTTCTATATTTACTTATAGTAAAGAGAGTGATTACAAAAACATGTTTATTTATATTACTAGTTTTTTTTTTTAATATGAATTTTTAACTGTTTTGCTAAAAAGTTAAAAATCAAAATTTATGATTTTTAGTTGTTTTGTGAACTTTGTGATGATATTTCATATTCAAAATTAAAAATTTTGAATTAAATAATTTATTTTATACGTACTTTTTAATTAAAATTAAAATTAAATGATCAAATAAATTTAAATATAATTAAAATAAATATGTTCATAAAATTTTAAAAAAATTTAAAAATAATCAAGATTTTTTGCAAAATATTTTTTTTTTTCAATTGTCATGTACAATATGATTCTTCTTGCAAAGTAAAATAACTAAGTAAAATAATTGTAATAATTTTTATTTTTAATACAATATTTTTTTTAATTTCTATTATTCTGTACTCTTATTATTCTAATTATATATTTTTAATTGTTGTTTTATTCAAGGATTAAAATGAGCATTATTAAGTTAAATTAAAATTTTAATTTTTTTTATTTTTATAAATATTAATCAAACAAGTTTTTATTTCTGAATTTTAGTTTTTGTTTCAAATTTTCGTTATCATAGTTTTTGTCAATGACACCAAACGGCCACTTAACTTTGCATAAAGATAATATAAAATTGTATTAAAATTTGTTCAATTTCACACAACACAAAAATAGAGTTGTATTTAGAAGTATAAATTTTAGATTTAATATTAATATCCTTGTGCTATTTGAATAAAACTCAACCTAATTTCTAATTATATTTTATCCAAATCCAAGTTTTGAAATTCATGTATGGTCCTAAAGGCATGAAATTCAAGCTACCAAGCACATAGTCAGGTTGTATTTGAAACTTTTCAAATTTTGAATTTGAATTTTTGTAGATTTAGAAAAATTTTGGTAGGGTTATATAAAACATTTGATCTAATATATATAAATTTAAGTCCAAGATTTGACTTAAACTACATTTTAAAGCATATATTCCTAGTTTCAAATTTGGATTTGTTTGAATTTGGACGAAATTCAATACAATATTGATTACATTTATCCAAATTTGTAGTCAAAATTTCAAACTCCCTAATGTAGTACGTGGCTCGTATTGAATGGAACACACATGCTGAGAAAAAACAAAGAAGCTTATTATATAGAAAATCGTCAACGGTTTGCATAAGGAGTCGATGGTTACATCAACGGTTTCAAGCAGAAGTCAAGTCAGGAAGAAACTGTCGATAATTTTGCATAGACCATCAACAGGTACATCGACGATTTCAAACATAAGTTTATTTAGAAGGAAATTTTGAATTAGGAAGATCAATAGGTTGAAGATTAGGAGGCAAATCCTCCAAGAATTGATATAAGGGTATTTAGGGAACTTTCTAATCCCTCCATATGTGTAGGGTTAGCATATATATAATGTTTGTAACCCTGCTTTTAAAATATAGTGAATTTCAGCAGCCGCTTACTCTCGTCGACATAGGCATTCGGTCGAACCACATTAATTCTTCAGTTATTGTTTATTGTTTTCCTTATTATCTGTTTGATTGTGTTTTTCATATTGTTCATCGTTAGTTGCTGCATTACACGATCGGTTTCGCACGCATTCATTCGCACAACACTCCCAAATATGAAGTTGGGATATGTTTGGGAACATGAATACAAAATTTGGTGTAATTTTATATAGTGTTGTTGTGCAGGATATACACCACCTATCTTGATATACGCTTGCCCCACATGAAAGTATACCTTATGGTAAGGGACCATTTCTCCTCCTTTATTTGGGGCAAATAAGGGTTGGCCAAAATTGGTAAAACTACTTCAACTCCTTCTAGAAGGCAATTACTTACTGCATACTTTATTTCAGGGCAAGGATAGACTTTCCCAGTTGAGGAGAAAACAGAAGAGGAAACTTCAAAGAAATCAATTCCCCTTCTTTGTTTTGATTCAATTTGCACATGTACACAAATTAATGGGTACTCACCAATTCAATTCAACTCAAGGTGGATCCATATTCCATGGTTATGAAGAGCAGGTCTTATTAATTATTCCCAATGGGAAACATGTACTCAGAGGATAAAAATGTACATGACAAATGATTTTGATAACATTTGACCTAATTTTATATTATATTTTATATAAATTTATACAAATTTAAATTTGATTTTTAAATTTTAATTTTATATATTGGGAGTTCGAATTTCAAAGTTTGTATTTGAACTTGCGTATACCCGAATAAAGCACAATATGAAATTGCGTTGAGTTTCATCCAAATTCATATAAATTTAAATTTGAGGTTCGAGATTCATTTTTATAAACGCAGCCTAAGTTCTTAAGTGTGGGGTTAAACAGTAATTCGAAAGCATAGGTTTCAAGTCTTAAATTTGACTTGGCGAAACTCAACTAGACACACATTACTCTAAATCAAAATACAAACACTAAGCTAATGAAATTTTTCATCAGTGAAATTTCATGACTCTTTAAATTTATTAACTTTGTTTCTTTGAAACCATAGTATCAGAGGTGACTAACCTACTAAGATAATGAGTCCGTCCTTTACGGTTCCATTTAAATATCAATATTTTATTTGAAATGAGAAGTTATCATCCCCAGACTCAAACCATAATCATTTGATTAGCTCTGACGCATAATATTTTTTTATCAAATTGTAAATCGCCTATACAAAAAAGTCTTAGTAGAATTTTGTGCCTAAGCCTTATGGGACAGGCGGATGATGAATTTGGCGGACCATGGGATGTGAAACAGACCGCGCTGCTGCTGACCAAAGAAAAAGGATTTGCAAGCAGCTGCAATCAAGAAAAAGACCAAAGTCTAGAGCTACAGGGAATGTGATCCTTCGTAGAAAATCATGTTCGACTTCAACGAAAGCATAAATTAACTACATAACCTGCTTGTTAAGTATCTTTAGGAACTTACAAAATGTTTTTTCAATAAAGAAATTTTAAATTTTAAATGTTGTTCTTAATTATTTAAAAATAAGAAATGAATACAATTTTAATTTCATATATTAATATATATAAATTATGTTTAATGCTTAATTATTTAAAAACGAGAAAGAAAATAAATATATATATATGGTATTTTGATGAATAAAATTTTAATTTTATACATTAATAATACTGCTGTCAAAAAATAAAGAACTGCTATCGAATAATTGTAAACAAAAACAAGAAGTGGAGGATGAATACTCGGAAAGTGTAATATAAATATGAAGTTGACAAAAACAACATGTGTAAAAATGTCCACATATTAGGTCAACTAATCTCTCCCTTCTATAACAAGGACTCCTAAAATATCCTTCTTGATCCTTCAACTTCCTAGTTATTAACATGTATGTTTTTGTCCTCATCAATTGCTCTCATTCCCTAACTTTGTATGTGCGTTCATACATTTACTGATAACGGAATTCACGAACAACCAATGAGAATGAGGGATGGTCATAAGAAAGTTTACAAGTCTTTTTCAGATGTAATTGAAGGCAAAGAGGGGAGATTTCGTGAGACTTTACTTGGCAAACGAGTCGATTATTCGGGATGTTCCGTCATTATCGCTGGTCCTTCACTTTCATTCTATCGATGTGCGTGCTTGCATAAAAGACACTAATTGAGATTTAACAAAAAGATAAGAACCTCTCATGAGATTTTAAAAATTCTATGCACATTTGTTAAGGTTTTAAAAGTGACACAAACCTCTCTTGACATATGATTTTTTAGATATTTACATCCCTTAAGAAACTTATTCTTTTACAAAATATAATGAAATATTTATGCCTTTTTAACAAAATTTAAGGAAGATTCGTGCAATTCATAAGCTCCAAGGGAGATCTTTAAAATTTCAATATAAGTTAATGTTATTATAAAATATGCAAGGAAATAAATAGAGATGAGATAAAAATTTTACATGGTTCACTATGCCTATTTCACGGGCGGATGAGATCAAAAACTTCATTGACTCATGAGGAATTATAAGATGATTTGAAACCAGTCTTATACAAAATATCTCTCTTCTCTCATCCTTTCTTATGCCTACTCTCTTCAAGCATTTTTTGTGTGTATCCAAATGAAATAGAAAGGACCCTTGTATAGGAAAATAAGGATAGTACATTATTTATGATGGTAGAAGATGAAGGAGTGGGAGATGAGGGTGACAGTCATTTATATTTTTCATAACAAATGTCTTTACGTTAAACTTCAAGGAAAAGTTCATATTTTTTACTTATATAAATATAGACAAGGCCTCTCACAAATAAGGGTTCCCATAATTAAATGGGAGTAGGTTGCATCTTGCTCTATCTTTGTTTTGAATGAAAGGTCCTAGACTTTAATTATCCTTCTTGACTTTTTAAATTTCTAATTAATATGAAAGATGTGATGTGTCTTTTGTCTTAATTAATTAATATTTTTTAAAAAAATTTAATTATGTTATAATAAAATTCTATTTTAAAAACATTTATGCAAAAAAAAAAAGCATAATATATATATATATATATATATATATATATATATATATATAAATTACTATCTGTTTTTTTCCCCACATCATAACTGTACACCTTAAATGCAACAAGCGTAGATAGTAAAAATTAATTACTTGTAATCTATACAAATGGTGGGCCAGCATATTAATTTAGAAATGAAATCATATCCGGCTATCTACCTTAATTAAGAGGTTAGTATTAATTTCCGGGTAAAAGATATTATCCCTCCTTAAATTTGATAAAAAAATTAAAAAAAAAATCATTAACTTCTCTTAAAGCTTACAAAAAAGACAACTTTTTTCTTTATATTTAGCCAAAATACAAAATTCTGAAATATTATGAGAGGTACTTGTTGCGAAAATCAAATATCAGAGAAGATTTATGAAAATTTTGAGCAAACCTCTCTTAAAGTTTGCTAAAAAGACAAGTCTGTATTTATATTTAGTAAAAAAATAAATTTAAAATTTCAGGAGAAGTCAAAAAATCAGATATCAAAGAAGATTTGTGAAAATTTTGAATTCTAAAAGAAGATTTGTCTTTTCATCAAATCTCAAGATACAAATTTTCATTAAGATATAGATTTCAGACTTTGGCTTTAAATTTGTATGTATTTGAAAAATTAATATAATTTTATATCATATTTTATTAAAATTCACACAAATTCAAATCTAAGATCTGATTTTATATTCTAAAAATTATATTAATTTTTTTAAAAAAAATTCTTAAATTTTTTAATTTAAAATTTAAAATATACACTCTCAAATACAATTAATACCAAGTGAAACTATCCTACACCCCACATGACTCGAAGGTTATTATGATTGATGGATCATTACTTTTCCTTGTATTAAAGGAGATATCTTACTGTAACTTATATTTTTGAAAATTATGTATAAGTTTTTTTTTTTTTTTTTTTTTAAATAAACTTTATTGATATGTCCTCACTTTTAGTGGAGGAATACCGTGGTTACAAGATAAACACTGATAGTTTACAAATAAAGAAATTAAAGGCCTTCCAAAAAAATACCGATAACTAACCAAAACAGAATTACAAATCAAAATAAAGTTAAATAAGAAACAAATTATTAGGCACAGCTCCCCAACTAATGAGCATTTAACATTTATGAGACATCTAACTGTGGACCACTGAGAAATGGTAACATGCAATTATCATTCTACTCAATATTTTTCTCCCCCACTGTTGGAAGCTGCTGCACTCATTCATTTTCTGCCTTTTTGGCACATGTTGCAAGGACGTGCTTTATATTATTCAAGTATTAATTACCAAAATTATGCTTTATAATTATGTAATAACTAGCTTTAGTTTAGCATTGGATTTAATTTGCACGAATAATCAATTCAACAGAAGTATATTGAATTTCTTCCAAACACACAAATCCGAAAGTAACATTTGAAGTCGAAGCTCCCCGAACACCGTCTAAGGGATTAAAAACATTAACCAACATTTTAGTATGCGTATATATGGCAAACATCTTAGTCAACATTTAATTTTATACACATTAATTATATATTAGTTGCAAGATTTTCGTTTCTCTATAAAACATCAATTTAGAGAAGGTAATCGGATGGCGGATTTCTTGACTTGTCAAGGCTAGAGAGGCAACACAAGGAGAAATTTTGCAGGTGATATGCTGCCGAGTAAAATGAGAGGTCTCATTCGTACGGATAAGTTGAGTATTTCAAATTTTCATCTTTAATTGACATCATTTGATTTTCCTCCGATTTTTATTTATGTTTGATTTGTTTGGTATCGATTCCATATAGGCATGTTTAGATTGGTTTATTTGGATTACTGCATTAATTTTTTTTTATTGGTTTTGATGCCTAAGATGGTTTTTATAGTTTATATGTAAATCCCATGCGTTCTGCTTGTTACCACCGTATTTTTCCGCCATAAACGAGGGCTATCAATAAAATTAGGATTCCAAAAAAAAAAAAAAACCAAATTCAATCCAAACTCAATAACTAAAAGCTAAAAGTGAAAATTTAGCATCAAATCAACCAAATTTCAAACATTAACAAAACAAATATAATTGAATTCGAACAATTTAGTTTGTTAATTTGGTTAAAGACAAACGATGTGCATCTTAACTATGTAATTAGTCATTATTTGTTTTTAAATGATCAAATAATTTTTGTTATTTCTGTATTTTTTTTATAATTTAGTTTAAAATTTATGTCTCCAACATCTATTTTTTCTATCTCACCATAATTTATTGTAAGAATTGCTAGAAAAAATATATTAAGCAATGATACTTTTAATTAAAATTTAGAATTTATATAGGGATATTTTACAATGTTGAAAAATAAAAATGAAAAAAGAAGTTATAATTGTAGGTTACTTATGAAATTTATAATTATGTATTAATTAATTATAACTAACTATAGGTTAATTATGAGGTACCGAAGAGCCTCTTCATTTGTGGAAAACATTTTTATTTTACATTTCTAACCTTTTAAATAATTAAAAAAACATTACATTATTTTCTAATTTTTTTAAAATTTGTATAATAAAGTTGAAGTGTGTGTGTGTGTGTGTATATATATATATATATATATTCTAGTTTTCCTATATAAATGTTAAAAATTTTGAAAATAATGTGACATTTTTTAATTATTTAAGAACTTGAAAGTAGAAAACAAAAACCATTGTTTAAAAGTTAAGTAGGTCCTAATATTTCCTATTTAATTAGTATTATTATTCAATTACTAATTAGTTTGTAGTGCATACTATGTATATGCTCACAATACAAATCTAATCTAATATAATATTAAAGCCTTCCTGTTAGTGTGTCATGTGTCATATTTGTTAACCTTATAGGTTATATCCGGTTTTGATAATGACAAATACTCTTAATATTTAATGTTTGTCAAGTTTGTGTGCAGGTTCATATTGACGAAATCAGTTGATGGTACGTGAAGACTTGAAGAAAACAAAGACGTAGAATAGTTATTTATTGTAATTTATATTATGCTTAATTTGGGTCTGTAATAGTAATATAGGAAATTGTATATAATAATCTGCATATCATGCATGATAGGAACTTATAAACTCAATACCAGAATGACCTTAGGGATCAAGTCGACGGACGAATAATTTTTTTGGTTAAGTTAAAATGCCTAAAACCTTAGAAAAGACCCTAGATTCATGCACATACACATAAGAATGTCCCCAAAATCACTTATAATATCAAGGGAATTATTTGAAGTGAAAATAAACTTATAGGGAAAAACTATGAGGTTTCGGGCGACCAAACCCCAGGTGTTCAAAAAACCTTGGGCAATTGAACCCTTGACAGGTCAACTTGTTGAATTAGGTTTCGAGCGACCAAACCATTTTGAACGTACCGTCCATGGGCGACCGAACTTTGTTTTTAACTTTTCCCACCAATTCGGCAACCCGATCTTCACGTTCAAAATAGCCTTGGGTGACCGAACACATGAGTTCAATTAACTGAACTTTAGACCGGGCACCCGAACCGTGGACAGTGTGGAAATCGCATATGTTCAACCAACCAAACCTTGACTCAGGCACCCGAATTTTGAAAAATCACTTTTTTCATTAAGTCTGTTCAAACGACCGAATCGTGGTTCAGCCACCTGAAACTCTCGGGTTAGCAAATTTTTAACCGAGGTAATTTGGGGTTAATTTTCTTAAACATAATTAAAATAAATTTTAAAATTAGCCTTGAGTCCCCAACGATCATAATTTTCCCCTTCTCTATATATATGTCTTTATTTGCACAAATTAGTGAAGATTAGCAAATAAAATTAAGCCAAAACTCTCTTAAATTTTCAAATCCTATTTTATTCATACTACTCTCGTACAATCTCATACACCTATTTCTTTGATCATTCAAGCCTTGTGAGAGTGCCTTGAGTGTTTATACTCCATTTCATTTTTCTTAATACTCTCATTTGTATTGTTTGTTGATTGATTTTGATATTGAGAGTTAAACATAAGTTTTCCCACTGATTTAATCTAATAAATCTTGTGTGGGGAAAACTTTGAGGCTTGTGGGATTTTGCATTCATATTACAAGACACCTAAGACTTTTATTTTGTGGTGCAAAAATAATTTTTACAAGCTTTTTCAAATATCTCTTGTGCTAAGTATTTTGAGAAAATAATTTTTTGGATTGTTTGATTAATCTTGCTAACATCTTTGAAACCCTAAATTAATATTGAGATATATTGTTTATACAAAGTTTCAAAGAAAAGTTTGTTGATACAATCTTATGCATGATTCAGCATAGAAATTATATTGAGTGTTGATTGCACATAAACAGCATTGAACTTATAATTCCTACATGATTGGTGTGCTTTGATTATACTGTGTTGTATCATAGTACATAATCTGCTTAGTGGAAGAAGCATTTTCATGTACACAAAAGTTATAAATTTCTTGTATTCCAAGCGTGGGCTTGAAGAGGGAGACTAACTCTGGTAGATAGTCTCGAATTGGCTTAAACATGATTAGAAAAGTTAGGTGCACCATCCTAGTAAGGTGCGGTTGTAGGTTAAGGTCAACACCGTTAATTGACCTTATTGTAACCGGTGTCGCTCCATCTGTTAAGTGAGCATTAGTGGAATCCTCGGACTTGCGAGTTAGAGGCAGGGACATAGGCAGCATTGGCCAAACCTCGATAACATATCGTGTGTGCATTTTATTTTTTCGTAATTTATTTACCGCACGTGTATGTTATATTGTGAATGTCGTGCATGATTTAATTTCCACACATTTTACTTATCTGGGCATTTGGAACTATATAGACAGACCCTAGGTTGTGAATATACTGCTACTATTTAGTTTAACTTAGGACAAAATTTTTAAAATTCCAATTCACCCTTCCTCTTGAGAATACATCAAAGCTAACAATATTGGATTTATATTTTATTTAAAATGTCAAGTGGCTATTATAATTTAATGACTTTAGTGGCTTTCAAAATGTACATTATCTACAAGTAATTGATCTCTTGTATATTTAAATGCACACCTTCATATTATAATATATATACTTCTCAGTTTTATACATTTATACAAAGTTTGAAGTTTAAATGTATGAAATAAAGTTAAGGCTACGTTTGGAAGCATACATTTGACACCTTAAATTTGAATTTGAGTGAATTTGAATAAGTTTCAATTCAATTTTATATTACATTTTTTTCCAAAACTAATATAAATCTAAATCCAATATCTTTTCAAATATACCATAAGAGTTTCAAGGTATTTGTCCTCATTCAACAAAGTAATGTGATGAAAGTTTATCGCAAATCACCTATTTTGATGAATTTCTTTTATTGAATATCGACACATATCCTCAAGGAATCTAAGTCATCTGCATTATTAAACTTGTATTCTTCTATTTATATACAAGTGCATTCCTACATGTTATGATTAAATACTTTTTTCTTATTCCTAATCTTATATATTTGCATTTTGCCCCCTGAATTAAGTTAGAGTTTGAAACTTCAATTTAAGTGTTTTAACTTGGAACATGACGATGAGATAGGAAGAATTTGAAGCAAGCAGGATTAGCTAGTCCCATATGTGTTGCTTTGGCTTGATAGGTTTTTAAATTAGTCTTAAAAAGAAAAAAAACAATAAAGTTTTGCAGCCAAAAATGTCGATCGACCTCTAGCAAGCTTTCTGATCTCGATCACCTGAAATGGTTAGAAAGAAGAATGACTTGGAGGACACGGGATGTACTCTGGAGGATCGCTCTGATGCCTAGGTAAGGGAGTGTTTTACAAAGGTTGTAAGCAACAGTGAAATTGGCTTAGAATGAGGTGCATTGCCTCTCCTTTGAATCCCTAATTATAGTGATGAAGTTTGACCCTAAGGAGATTCGTCATTATGGTGTCTGGCGTGGATTATTATGGCAATTATAGTGCGGGCGTCAATTGCTTTCGTCGGGCGGCTGACTTGGGCAGTAACGACCCTCATTAATGCTGGGTTCCCTTTTGATTTATGGTAGGTGATATATTTTGGGTATATCAGTTGCCCCCCCCCCCCCTTTTAGTTTCGAATTTTTGGAGCTGGTCTCATAAAGTTCGAAATTGTTCCTATTGGGCTTTTGTGGAGTCTAGTTGTGTTTGATTCGAGTCCCGATCCGAAATAATGTTGCGTGGTTTTTTTTCTTAAATGGGAAATTTTTTACTGACGCTTGCCCAAGCCATAGCGTTCATGGACTAAATTGTAATGCTCATGCACAAGCCTCTTAAGGGTCTGAGGGCAACGCCCCCGAGATTTTTTTTTTTTTTTTTTTTGTCTTCTAATACACGACTTGCGGAGCTGGAGTCGAAACATTGCCAGCTCGTCCAAGCCATTTTACCAAGCCCATATCTACACCGAGCTTCCTTGTTGAGCCGAACCCTTTGGGTTGACGACTCATCCGATCCAATAATGCGTTGTGCGCAGCTTACCGAGCCAAACCCTTCAGGTTGTCAGCTCATCTGAGTCGATGCTGTTGTGCATGCGGCTTGCTAAGCCTGTTTTGCTAACGTGTCAGCTCATCTGAGTTGATGTTCCTTTATGATCAGCTTGCTAAGCCGAATTCGCTCACGTGCTAGATCATCCGAGTTGATCTTCCTGTATGGGCGGCTTGCCAAGCCAAATTCGCAGACTTACTGGCTCATCTGAGCTAATTCTTCAATGTGAGCGGCTTTCCGATCCAAAATTGGTAAGTGTCAGCTGGTCCAAGCCGGTTTGGAGGCTATCTAGGCTTTCTCGAGCCGATTCGCAGCCTTCATGGCTTTGTCGAGTTGAGCTTGTTGGGACGTCGGCCGATCTGAGCCGATGATTTCGAGTAAGTCTTTGTGGAATTGTGTCGAGTCGCTTTTCGTAAGGCATTTGTGTCGAGCAGCTCTTCTTGAGGCATTTTTTCCTGCCGAGCAGCTCTTTGTAAGACATATCTACCGAGCAACTATTGGTGAGGAATTTTTGTCGAGCATCTCTTCGTGAGGCATTATTGCCAACCTGTCCTTCGTGGGAGAATTCTTGCTGACCTACCCTTCGTGGGGCATTCTCGCCAACTTGCCCTTCGTGGGGCTTTATTGCCAACTTGCCCTTCATGGGGAATTCTTGTCGAACTGCACTTCATGGGGCATTTTTTCCGACCTGCCCTTCATGGGGCTTTCTTGCCAAGCAGCCTTTCGTGAGCCCTTTGTGGGGAATTCTTGCCAAATAACTCTTTTGGCCTCACAAGTATTACTCGTTAATTGGGCTGATTTTTCCTATTGAAATTGGTGTGATCCCAAGAAGGGGGTGAAATAAGTTTTAAAAACTTTTTGACTAAATTAGGCATTTACGCCGATTCACCACACATCATATCTTATTCAAAGTACATGCGAATATGTAAAATAATTTTAACAATGAAAGTAAACATACACGTGTGCGGCTACACGCGAGTATGTAAAATAATTTTAACAATGAAAGTAAATATACACATGTGCAGTATATCTTATTTAAATAAAATGTGTGTATGCAAATAATTATGACATTAAATAAACATTCATACACATGCTGAAATTAAAGTGCAGGAATTTAAATAAGATAGAGAGATAATGACCCACAGATTTGTTAACGAGGTTCGGTCAATACTACCTATGTCCCCACCTTGAGCATCCCCCCCAAGGATTCCATTATCCCTACTCACTTAAACAAGAGGAGCAGAAGCTGTTACAAACTTTCCTTACGAGGTAAGGTAAACCCTAGCTCAATTATAAGGCTGAGCCCAACTTGTCTCCCTTACAGGGCGGAGACTCCCCAGTTCAATTAACAGACTGAACCCAATCAGTCTCACTTATGGGGCTGAGACTCTTCATTTCAGTTTACTAGCTAAACCCAATCGATACATGAAAATATTTTTGTACATAAAAATGCTTCTGAAACATACAACCATAAATGTACACATTTAAACTCAATATATGCACTCTCTAATGATATGAGTTATGCTTAGTAGAGAAAGAGTGTTTTCTCAAAACAATGTTTTCAATCTTTGAGAAATGATGTGTATGATAAAATACTCAAAGATATGACACCAATAAAATTTTCTCCCAAAAATTATTTTTCAAAGAATAATAGGAGAACCTAGGGTTTTTTGCTCTTAAAATATTTTTGCAAAAATTAATATATAAGATCTTTGATGTTATATGAAACTGAAGGCTTCAAAGATCAAATATAAAAAAAATATTTTCTCTGATTAAGATTTGCAATAATATTGTTTGGAGAGGTTAAGATTTATGCTCAAAAGCATTTTTGCAAGAAACACAATATGAGCTTTGGAATCTTACAATGGATGTGCAAAGATTCATAAAGTTACGAAGAGTTTTCCTACAAAATATTTATCAAAGAAATAACATGGGAAAGACTCAAGACATACTCTCGAAGATGATTTTCAAAATGAAGAACAAGTGAGAGTAAATGCATATGGATGATGAAAAATAAATGCCCTAAATAGAAACTCTCTTTTATAAATGATTTTTCAAGTGAATGAATAAGTGAAAGAGATTTTAAGGGAGTATAAAAAATTTGCCCCAAAGAAAGAATTTTGTAATGAAAAATAAGTTTGGGGGAACTTTGATTAAAATCAACCCAAAAGATTAGAGAGAAAAATTTGGCTAATCAAAGTTGCTAATCAAATCAAATGAAGGGTATATATAGAGTTTTAGAAAATTTTGACCGTTGGGGACACGGAGGTCATTTTAGAAAAATATTAATGATGTTTAATTAAAATTAACCTCGTTTACTTGCGGTAAAAATTTCGCCAACCCAAGAGGTTCAATCGACCATATACAAGGTTCGATCAACCACTTTTATAAATTTGGTGGATCGTGACAATTTTGAACTATGGATTTGGTCGACCGTCTCAGAGTGATTTTGAACCCTTCATGGGTTCGATCAACCAAGGTAAAAGACTAGTTGATCATCTTAGAGGTTCGGTCGACCGAGGTCAATTTGAATTATAAGGTTTGGTTGACCAAGTAGTTGGGGTGTCAGAGGTCAATGGCTCGGTCGACTGAGGACGATGCGTTCAATTTAGTATGGTTGACCAAGCGAAGTCAACATATTGACTTGTAACTTGTTTGGACCGAAGCTTTTATAACGCAAATCGGTCGGTTGACCGAGGCTTAGTCAAACTTTTAACTTTCTGGCCTACGCAGTGTTCAGTCGACCATGGTGATTTAAACCTTACTAGGTCGATCGGTTGGGGCTATTTAATTAACCCAAAACTCCAGTGTTGGTCGACCGATTAGCCCCAAATTTGACCCTAAATTATTTCTAAATCTTTTGTATGATTTTAGTCTTTTAGAAAAAGGTTTTTCTTAGAAATGTTTAGTATCTTAAGGTCATTTGGTTCCCTATGGTCAAGCTCTGGTCATTTGAGCATTCAAATCATATCATGCAAGATGTATGCATTATTACAGACCAGATATGAAAATTAAATGCATTTACAATTACAATTAAATGTCTTCTTTATCTTCTTTTTTACTCTTTTAATTTCATGGAATGCGCCTAATCGTATAGACTTTAAGTCCTGCAAGCTTCCATCTTCATTTCCTTATGTATGTGTTAATTTAATGAACCTGTGCACATGCTAAAAACACACATAAGAAACATGTGTTTTGTCAGCATCAAAACAGGGACCGAACACAAAAACTCAATATTGCCTAATGAGTTGTGCTCATTTGTTGGGCGGTCTTCTGGCCTCACGAGCTTTGCTCGTCAATTGGGTCGATTTTGCCTAGTGAGTTGTGTACATTTGTTGGGCATTCTTCTGACCTCACGACCGTTGCTCGTTAGTTGGGTGGATTTTGCCTAATGAGTTGTGCTCATTTGTTGGGCAGTCTTCTGGTCTCACGAGCATTGCTCGTCAGTTGGACCGATTTTTCCTAATGAGTTGTGCTCATTTGTTAGGCTGAAATCGAGTAGCGTGACATAGAATGCAATTATAGATATGTACGCAAAGTTTGATAATTTAATAGAGGTACACAAAATGTTCAAAGATATGATTGACAGAGATGCAATTTTATGAAACCATCTCCTTTCTGGGCATGCTAGATTGGGTTAGAACCCGCTAGGGCATTGGTTTGCGAGACGTTTAGGGGAGTGTAGGACAGTGTTGGAATTGATGTATTCCCAAGAGGGGGTGAAATGGGTATTAAAAATTTCCTCCTAGGTTTAATTTTCAGCAACAGTATAACACAACCTAGGGTCTATCTATACAATTATAAACTCAGTCATTCACAATAATAAATCATAAACATTCAAGTGCTAAAATTTAAATTGTAGAAATTAAAAGCAGGAAAAAGAAATGTTATCGGAGTTCGACCAATACTGCCTATGTCCCCGCCTCAGTTTGCAAGCTCGAGGATTATCACTATTGCTCACTTAACGGGTGGAGTGACACCGATTACAACCAGGTCAAATTACCAGGGCTGACCTCAACCTTTATACACTTTCCTTATGGGGCAGAGAAAGCCCTAACAACTAATCCTTACGAGTTAGATCAAATCCCCTCAAGCCACGCCTGGAATAAAACAATGAAATACCAATTTGGGTACAATGCAAAGTGCTTCTATCACAAGCAAATTATGTATCGATAGGCGCATGCAATAATTAGTGCACTTCCAAATGATAGATCTATAACGTAAAACCCCCAAAAACAGGGATATAAAAAAATTAGTGGATTGATTTCCAAAAAATAAAAAAATAAAAAAAAATAATTAATTAATTAAAATTTTAATTAATTAACTAATTAATTAATCGGATTTAGAAGAAAAAGAAAAAAATTAATTAAAATTTATTTTTATTTTTATTAATAAAATATATTATTATATTAATTAAATATATTATTATTATTATTATTATTATTATTATCTAGCTTCAGGAATGCATTTGGTTGGCAAGCACCCCCCCCCTTTCTTCCTATCTTCTTCTTCTTCTTTCTTTATTTTCTTTTCTTTTCTTTTCATTTAACTTGCAGCTCTGCAAGTTTTCTATCTCTCCTCACGTTGTCTCTCCCTCTCTCTTCGATTTCGTGAGGGATTTTTGCCCGATCAAAAATCCAAAAACACCACTGGACTCCATTCGCCGCTGCCGTCATTTCTACAGGAGCAGATCGGTGGTAGGAGCAGTATACGCGTATTCCCTAAGGTAAGCCATTTTTTCCTTTTTATTTAATTTCTTGCAAAATATAAGCCCAATTGACGAACAGACACCATCACGAGAATCTAGGGATGATTCTCTACAAGTCTAGTGGGACGGAATTCTCGTGGGGGTGTCGGGCCAAAACTCCAAATTTGGGGTGCGGCGATTATTAATGGACTTATTTTTAATTAATTAGCATTAATTTAGAAATGCTAAAATATTAAGCATCTAGGATTGAAGTAGGATTTTTGAAATTTAGGACTCGGGTGAGTGCCGCGGGTGTAATTTTGGGACCCGCAGGCAAAATTTGAAAAATTAAGTAGGGATATTAAATAATAGTTTAAATATTAATTTGAGGTATATGGAACCTAAGGAAGGCTAGATGAGTATTATTTTGGAGAAATAGATTAATTAATCTGGGGAAAAATGTAAATTTCAGGAGTTGAATTTCGGGCGCTAAAGGTGTAGGATTTAGGTCCTAAGGAATTTCTCAATAATCAGGTAAGGGAATAAACTAAATCAGTAATTTTTCATACAAATTATTATTGATTATGAGTAAATTTATTTTCAGAAAAGCATATGTTATATTGTGTATTACGAATGAAATGTACGATTGGGAAAATACTGTTATGATGATTAAAATGTATATGTATGTATGAGATATAAGAAATTCACGAATTTAGAATATGAAGTATGACTTTTAACAGCATATGTGTGGTATGAATATTATTTTATGTGAAATGTATTATGATGTGAAAGATTTTACGAACAAAGCATGATTTCAGGTATTATGAAAATATGAGTTATATTGTGATGGTTTTGACGATTATATGATAAATGATGTATTTTCAATATATATATATCTGAAACAATTTTGGCGTGAGGCCATATATTTATGTTATCGGCACAAGGCCGTATTTATGCTATCGGCACGAGGCCGTATTTATTTTATTGGCACGAGGCCATATTTACTATGATTTTGGTGCGAGGCCATATGTATGATGTCGGCGCGAGGTCGTATCTATGTTTTCGGCACGAGGCCGTAATGATGTTACGTATGATCATGTATTATATGTTTTCACAATCAAGATATTAGTTTAGTTCAGACCAAGAGTTCGGTACCATAGCTATGGGTTAATTTTGGCACGAGGCCTTATTAGTGCTACCGTCCCACGAGGGGATGGGAGATGGATAGTCGATGTGGCTTTCAGTAGAGTGTGGACATCCACCTGGCAGTCCTGACCAGGGTGTGGCGGGCCCATCGTACTTACAGACATATTTGATTCGATAGTAGTTGGCCAGCCATTGTCGGGTCCCGCCTTTGGGCTGCACAACCCGTCATGGGGAGTAATACATGACACTAGCTAGCTATTCATCCTGGGTTTGTTTTCAGTACTATAGTTATAACAGATGATTTTATGTATGATATGAATTATTAACAGATGTGAAAATATATGTTTACCTAGTACGATATGATGATGTTTATGGAATTATGAAATGTACTATATACGTATAAATGCATTAAATATTCATGTTGCCACACAGCTGTATTTAGTTTATTTTCTCTTACTGAGAAGTGTCTCACCCCCAAACTTAATTAATTTTTCAGGAGCCCCTGAGAGACCAGCGGGTCAGGGCCGCCGTTGAGCTAGTGAGATTACCCTGTGAGAAGGGTAAGATTTTGTAATAGGTCAGAGTTATTTTGTGTTTGACCCTAGAGATATTTTGATGATGTGAGGATGTATAGAAAGCTCTGGTATTATGTTTTATGATTGGATGTTTGAGATTTTATATTTACTATTGCTAGGTTTTCCGCTGTGTTTGACAGGTGTCCCCGCTACCCACTAGTTCGGGTTGATCATTTTATTTATTATGTGATATTTTATGTTAAGAAATTGAGGGACGTTACATATAAGCTCAATGAAGATAAGTCAATCTACTCTTAATATTATGTCAATATGCAATCAAAGTTTGAGAGTGTATGTGTTAGTGATTTTGAATCAAATAACAATTTCAATCACAATGTGCAATATCAAAGATCATAACCACACAATCAAAAATCTCAAAAATGATTTTCAAAAACCAAGCACACGATATATTTTGAAAACAAAGCTTGTCGAAAATATTTTTCTTCAAAACATAAGACAAGTTTAAATGTTTCGCAATAAAACTGCAAAGACTCACAAGCTAATAAAAAGTTTCCCCACAAAATAAATTTATGAACTAAATTTATGGGAAAAAACTTTGGGCTTAACTCTCAATAAAAAACAACAATCAATCAGAACAATGAGAGTATAAGCTAGTATAGGAAGTGTGGGTGATCTCAAAGATACTCTCACTCAATAAGATTTTGCAAGGAAATGAGTATATGTGAGGTATATAGGCTTGAATGGGGAAAGGAATTTTAAAGAGAAAAATTTTTAATCTAATCTCTAATCACTCTTTAATATTAGCAAATGAAGGCATATATATAGCCTTCACTAAAAATATGACCGCTAGGATATAGAGGGAATAATTAAAAATATTTTAAACAAGTTTAACCCAAAATAACCTTGTTTTACCCTTAATAACCCGTGGTAAAAATAGGCCAATCTGAGAGTTTTGGTCGGCTGAGCCATAGGTTCGGTCGCCCGAACAGACACATAAGCAAAAAGGCATTTTTGAAGTTCAGGTGCCTGTGGACAGGTTTGGGTAGCTTAACTAGGCAATTTTCCAACTTGCTTGAGATTTGGTCGCCCAATCAGAAGTTCAGTGTGCTAAACTTCAATATTTGATCGCCTGAGCTCAAAATGAACTTGAAGTTCGGGCGCCCGAGGATGTTGGGAAAATTCAAGACTCAGATTTGGTCGACCATGGACGTTTAGTTCAAATAAGTTTGGTCGCTCGAAGTCAAGTCAACATTTTGACTTTCCTTATGTTCGGTCGACCAAGGCTTTTTCAATGCCAAAGTTCAATTGCCCGAATACCTTTCAATTTACAACTTAGGTTATATTTTACCCCTGTTATTTTTCTTAAGTAAAGTGCAGAGACTTAGGGTCTCTTTAAGGTCAAGGCTTTTTGAGTAAGCCTAAAAAACCTGGCGTTGGTCGAACCCCTAAAGACTGTTTATGGCCCTTTGATTGTTCCTATGGTCCTTATTGAATTTATAGCCCTATTATGTATGATATGGATCAATTATTACAGACCTTTGGAATAATTATTACAAACCCAAATAGAAAAACTAAATACAATTACAAAGAAAATTAATTGTCTTCTTCTTTTTTTGCTCCTTCGATCATGAAATATACCAGATAGTATGATCATTATGTCTTTCAGGCTTCCATCAATCCTTTCTCATGTGTGTGTTCTGAATTAATGACTTGTTCAAGTACTAGACACACACATTAGTAACATACATTTTGTCATTATCAAAACCAAGGACCCAACTCAAAAAGTCAACAGACTAGAACTTACTTGTATGTCCTAACCCCTTAGGGCTGCTCTGCAACTTGCTACTCTCTTACTTCTTCCCTATTTTGGAGGCCTCCCTCATATCCTTTAAGCTCTTTCTTTTCAAATTAGCTCGGTCTCTCCTTGTGTCCATTACTTCTTCTAGATTGATATACTTTTGTGCTCGTGTCATTAGTTCCCCTATGTCGGTTGGAGGCATTTTCCCCAAGGAGTACAAGAAGTCCCCAAGTTGGAGGGTCGTGGTTAGGGCTGTCAATACTATCCTATGATTCAAGTTGCGAATCTCTAGGGTAGCAGCGACAAAGCAATGTATGAATTTTTTCAACGTTTCCCTTTCTCCCTGGACCAGATTCATTAGATGGGCCGAGGTTTTAGCGATCCTTCGACTACTGATGAAATTTCGAGTAAATTGCTACTTCTTCTATGAGAAAAGAGATGATCGATCTAGGCTTAAGGGTTCGGTACCATGTCCTAGCGTTACCTTTAAGGGTGGCAACAAACGCACGACACATGATGACATCAGGTGCGCCCTGCAATTGCATCAACACCTTAAAGGTATCCAAGTGATCAACTGGGTTAGTCAAACCTTCATACCTTTCAAAAGTTGGCATTTTGAACTTGTTGGGCAGCGGGACCTGCATCACTTCTTTGGTGAATGGTGGATCCGACGTCTTTAACGAGGTCTCTCCATAAGATGGGTTGGTTCGGCCCTATTTCATCATTTTTTCTATTTGATCTATCTTTTTTATTCTCTCATCTAGCTCATTTGATCATTGCTTATTGACTCTCATGTTGTTCGCGTCCTCCACCTTCTTTGTGGGGTTGGTTTTTCCATTGCTCTCCTTCGGGTCTTCCACTTTCTCCTACGAGTCAGGATCAACTAGCTGCTGGTAGGGGGCAAGTTTTCCATAACTCTTTTGTTGTAAGAGCACGTTGAACATGTCCTCCATCTTCTTCTAGGAGGCTTCCATTATTCTTTGGAAGATAAGGAATTCCTCCCTTATCACTCCCGAATGGTCTTCAGGTGCAGAAGGAACGAACTGGGGTGATTGTTCACCCGCAGCAGGGTTGGTGGACCTGGAATTGGTGGTGTCTGCCATGATTCAAGAATCGAGATCGAAGGTATGATGAGCACCTTTCATAAGCGTTCCCACAGACGGCGCAAACTGTTGCAGCCAAAATGTCAATCGACCTCTAGTGAGCTTTCCGATCTCGATCACCTGAAATGGATAGAAAGAAGAATAACTTGGAGGACCTGGGGTGTACTCCGGGAGATCTCTCTAATTGCCTAAGTAAAGGAATGTTTTAGAGAAGTTGTAAGCAACAGTAAAATTAAGTTAGAATGAGGTACTTTTGTCTCCCCTCTGAATCCTTATTTATAATGATGAAGTTTGACCCTAAGGAGATTCGTCATTATGGTGGTGTGGATCACTCCGACCATTATAGAGCGGGCGTCAACTGCACTCGTCAAGCGGTTGACTTGGACGGTAACGACCCTCATTAATGCTGGGTTCTCTTTTAACTTATGATAAGTGATATATTTTGGGTATATCATAAAGTTTCTTAAATGTTTGGATCACTTTAATGACTTACAAATCATTAAGTGATGATATAAATTTAGGGTAAAAGTTGAGAGAGAGAGAGAGAGAGAGAGAGAGAGAGAGAGAGAGAGAGAGAGAGAGAGAGGTGATAAGTATTTGCTAACAACGACAACATAATTATACGTAGTGATGAACAAGAAAAACCAACAAATTTAAAACATAGCGAAACAAAAAATTGATTAATTTTTTCCTCAATTCAATTTAGTTTTAGTTCAAAATTTTACATTTTTTCGATTATTAGTTCAACTCATTTAATAAACATAATTAACCGCATCGAACCAATATACTATACATATATTAATACATAGTATGTATAATAATTAATAATTTAAATTTAATGCTTAAATTTTAATTTTGAACATTTTAAATTTACACATTGATTATTATAGAATAAAAAATATTATTTATAGCGACTTTTAAAAGTTTAAATTATACTTAACCGTTCAATTTGATTAATCATTGGATATTAGTATAAAAACTAGTTGATCAATTTTTTGTTAACCACCTTAAAAGATTCGATTTTAGTTCTCATTTTGTAACGAATCAAAACTCCAATTTGATTAATGGTTCAGAAAAAATTGCTTGATTAACCAAGCCGTGCCTACCCTTACTTACAAGAGCAAAAATATGATCATTATACACAAAGAGTTAGCAACTATTAATAAGGAGGAACTAAAAATTACAATTTACTATTAATAATTTGTAAATAAAAGCACTCAAATAGTCGAAAAAACCAGGCACCCAGGTGCCCCTGACAAAAACAACTCAGGAATGCCGCAAATTATCGGGGCCAATTTCGTAAATTCGCAACATCATAACTATAAATGCTAAGATTGTCCGTACAAATCTTTCACACGTACGAAGTCCTAAACTCTCCGAACCCATGCGGCGAAAATTCTCTCTCTCTCTCTCTCGCTCTCAAATCCCTATGTCGATCTGCATCCACGAATATTGGGCTTTCTTATAAACGGCTTGCCGCGGAGAAGAAGGCCCCTCCATTTTATCAAAATAACGGAAATGCCATTCCAAAAAGCGGTCGGACGAAACAGCCCTCGAGCGTGGGCCCCACATAAGGAGATTATATCATTTTGTCTGCGCCTCGTCTAATCTCACGGTTTCCCACTTCTCTGATCTCTTCCCCCTCACCCGGCCCCAGAGTCTCTCTCTCTACTTTCTCCCGTCTTTCTCGAGAAAGTTACGCACGGATCTCCGAGCCCCCAATTTCTACCGCCCCCTCTTTACCGGATTTGTCATTTTTGGTTTAAAAAAATAGACAGTTTTCGGTGCAGTGGGCCCCACGTTGTCAATTTTCCTGTACACTTGGCATTCATCTGCTGCATCAATGGGGCTTATGTGGGTCACATCTATCACAATTGTCTGCAGCATTATCTTTCTTGTGTGTTTTGTGGAGATGCCATATTACAAAACCTAAAGAGTGATATAAAAATAATTTTTATGTTTAATTTTAATATTTTATCAAATTAAAAATAAAAGATTTACTATGTTTTTATTTTATTATATTTATATAAAATAAATAAGTAGTATTAAATATTTTTTACATTATTTACTTAAAAAATAATTTAATTTTTTTCCTTCTATTTTCTTAAATAATTCAAAAATATCACATTATTTTTCAGATTTTAAATCTATACAGAAAAGTTCAAAACAAGTTTTTATTAATCTCTCGTTTTTTAAATCTTGTCTTGCACATAAAAGTATGGAATGCATATCTTAGCCTTCTACATATTGCGTTTCTTCTACATAAATAAATATTTAAATTCAATGTTCAAAATTTATGATTCTAAATATTATCTTATATAAATTTTATAATTTTAGAAATATTAAAAAATAAGTTGTCTTTATTTTAAAAAAATTATTTAGATTAAAGACGTTTTCCTTTTTGAGGTTTCGCAAAAATAGGGACCTTTCCTAATATTTTAGAAATACTAGAGACCTCTGTGAGATTTTAAAAATTCTACATCACCCTTGAAATTTGCTAAAAAAACACAAATCTCTTTTAACATTTGACAAAGAGATAAATTTTTTTTGAAAAGAATAAGTGTCTCAAAAATCAAATGTCAGGAGAAGTTTGTGAAAATTTTAAAATATTTGAGGGGAGGTCTGTGCAATTTTTGAAATTTTTTGTCCTAAATATTTTAAAAGATACTCAATTTTTTTTTTAAAGTGAGGTGTTCTCTCTTTTTTCTATTTAATATTAATATTTATATAATATTTGTGTGTGTCGGTATATATTTATATACAAAGCGAGTCATAGTCATTTATTATTTATGATTATGGATATAACATACTTCATTGTCAATTTTTGTAGTTTCACTACAAATTAATGTGGACAAATTATTTAATCTGTGTTCATTTTACATGGTTATGAGTTTGGTTGTTGTGAAATTAAACGTGGAAACATGATCGTGCAATGCAGCAACTAACAATGAATTATATAAAACACAATCACATAGGTAATAAGAAAATAAATAAATAATGACAAAAGAATTAACGTAATTCGCTAGAATACCTACGTCTACGGGAGCAAACGACAACTAAAATTCACTATTTGTCAAAATCAGAGTTACAACATTGTTATGCTAACCCTACACATACAAAGAGATTATAAAGTTTCCTAAATAAACTTGTATCAATCCCCAGAGGATTTACACGCATATCCCCAACCTATTAATCTTCCCAATTCAAAATTTAAAAATAGCGTTGAACAAAAACGTCGATGGTTTCATCAAATCGTCGACGATTTCCTTCTAAATTAGTCTCTGTTTGAAACCGTCGATGTCATGCCCAAAACCCGAAAATGGGCCCCAGGGTGTGATTTAATAACCTAACATGTCCCTGTATCACACAACCATCCATGATACTACACAATATAAGGGTCCAACGTCGTCGAGTTCATGTATACCCTATCCACAATCACATTCACATTATACGTAGTGGAATTGTTAGATCAAGTAGTTAAGGGTCTTTCATTCCTACTGTGTTTTGATGACAACAACCCATTAGCAGTTCTTAAGACTACTAACGTTTCTTTCTAAGTCATGTTCAGCTATACAGAATGACATTTGAACCAATAAACAGTCCAAGCAACTCATGCCATGACCAAAAGCACAAGCCTCTCAACGCATTCATGGATACTACACAAATACACAAAGTGACCTAAAGAATGAGTGTGAGAATGAGAGAGAGAGAGACTATTTTGTAAATTCCTTGTATATAGAATAAACTTAAAACTAAGAGCAAGAAATGTGCATATCACACACACACAACAAGAAACAGGTAATGGTATTTAAAAGTGTGTAAAGAAACCCTCAAACGGACAAGGACCTTCTTAGAACTTAAAAGAACAAATCTTAAAAAGAAGGGACTCGTCGACGAACACAGGGCTTTGTCGACGAGTGCAACACTACCTTCGTCAACGAACACAGGGTTCTCGTCGACGAAAAGAAATCGAGAGGCATCTGAATTCAAAACCATACCTCGTCAACGAACACAAGGCGTTGTCGACGAATGTTATGAAGAAATCGTCGACGAACACAGGGTTCTCGTCAACGAAAATATACCGAGAGGTACCTAAATTCAGAACCAGCAACTCGTCGACGAACACAGGGCTTCGTCGATGAATTGATTGAAGAGCTCGCCGACGAATTTCCAATTTCGTCGACGAACATCAGGCAGCAACGAACATTAAATGCTACAAAATGGCTAGTTTGACCCTTGTCTTACATTAGTAAATGCCCAACGGCTCTCCAGCATTCCCCTCGCCCATTTGGTGTTTAAATAGGAGTAATTGCATTTATTCCTCACCAAGAAAGTTGATATTGTAAAAAGATCATTCATTGGTGTTCTCATTTCTAGGGTTTGCTCATACACTCACTTGCCCTCTTCTTGCAGCTCTTAGTCTTGCTTCTACTCCATTGACAAGAGGACATTGAGTAAGGATTTTATTGTTGTAATCAGCTTAAAGGGAGTATTCAAGTTTACATTTATTTCTCATCTACTTCTTGTAAGGAAAGGCTCTTTGTGAGCTACTGTTGGGTGTCTCTAAATGAGCACCTTGTTGAAGCTCTTTGTGAGCTATCGTGTATTGGCTTCTCCGCCCGAAGGAGGATTATAGTGGATTTTGGGAATCTTTGAGTTGGTCTCAAGGCATGGACGTAGGCAGGGTGCCGAACCACGTAAATATCTTTGTGTTAAGCTTTTCTTCTCTTATATCTCCTTTATACTATTATTGTGATTTCCTGCATCTCTACACTACAATTTTATGCACTTCCTCTTGGTAAGATTTTTGTGTTTGTAGAAAGTTAGCATATCTGTGAAGAAAGTCTATTCACCCCCCCCTTAGACGTTCAACCGGGCCAACAGGAATAATTCAACCTATTACATCATAATACCATACCATCATACCATACTAAAGTCTATACAAAACCATAATCTAATTCCCAAAATACATAACATACCCCGGGTGTCTATATAACCCAAAATGACATCCCGGTCAAAGATCAGTACTTACACAAGTACTTCTACAAAGCTAACCAACAACTACGCTAGTGAAATGCTAGGATGCTAGTGTCGACTACTTGAAGGACCTGAAAAACATTTGTATGATGGGGGCGAGACACCTCTCAATAAGGGAGAAACATGTTATATAAGTGTGTGGATACATGAGTGTTATTTTAACAGTAAAACATAAACATTTCACAATTCCAGTATTTTCACAATATAGTTCTAGTATACATCTCACCAAAACACCTCGGTCTAGTGTCGTAACACTCTTCGGCCTAAGTCAGTCGCACGACACGGCACCCCCGGTAACCTGGCATAGCATAAGCCCCACAACGTTCAACTGGTGCAAACATGGTGCAAACTCACACTCTTCTGTGACCAACCGGAATCATAGATGGTATTTCACACCCTCGACCTCAAGACGGATATTTGAGCCTACGGTAGTTAACCGACTCAGTCACCTACGGTATTATTCCAGCACGCCTCATATCTTAGCCTTCGGTAGTTACCCGACATGCTTCGATTGTCCAAGGCCTTTGATTTTATCCCGGCTCAGCACTTTCACAAAACCTGGAACATTTTGGAACTCCCGTTCCTATATCTCATTTCAATTACTCACAGCTTACGGTCGTTAACCGACACTTTTTTCACAAAACACATCATTCAATATATCAACTCATTCCACACTTATTTGGGTAAACAAACAATCTCATATCATATATTTCGAAAATAAAATTTAAAATAATCAAATGTACGATCATCTCTAATATTACAGTTTAACCAAATATATAGTTTTCCAACAGAAATGGAGATGACACCCAAAACCCTTAATTTTCCCAAAAACTGTAAACTTGAAAATCCCGTAATTTCACCTTATAGATTTTTCCAAATAAGTATCCAAAACATCCATAGAATCGTAAAACATAGTTTTACTAATTTAGATTACAAAAATAATTGATATAAACAGAAACCCCTTACCTTATCTTGAAAATCAAAACATGAACTTAATCAGTCCAAAACAACGACATGGGATCCCAAAAGCCTAAAAATCGAAAAAAAATACTTCAATATAATCCCAACCACCACAGATCTATCGAACCGAAAACGAATTCAGACCCTTACCTCGATTTTGGAACACAACCCGAAAATCCTTTAACGAAGATTCGATCCGTTATAAGCGTAGAGATTCTCCTCCTGATCCACATGGCAACGTTGGATCTTTGACTCGGGTAATAGACGAACCGAAACCTTATAGAGAGAGAGAGAGAGAGTCCCTTCGAATACCAGAGAGAGAGAGAGAATCTTTGATTTCTTAGCAACTAAGTAATGAACAGGATATTTATAACTTGGTTGACCCGACCAACCTAGTCGATGAGACGGCGCCTTTGTCGATGAGCAAAAGAAGGGTGTTCGTTGACGACGAAGTGGCTTCGTCGATGAGCATAAGATTTCAGAATTCCCAAAATCTCTCGGTATTCACTCGCCGAAGAAGCTCTGAATTTCGTCACTAATATGTAGAAGAGACTTTGTCGATGAGAGAAGGAACCTCATCGACGAGTCCTACTACTTTCACCTTTTAAATTTCCCTTCTCTTTTCTCATTTATTTAATCCAAAATTCTCGGGTCGGGTTCTTATAGTCGATGTAACCATTGAGGGACTATGCAAAACCATCGATAGTTTTATTCCTAACTTGGCTTCAACCTGAAACCATCAATGTAATTGTCACCTCACTATGCAAACCGTCGACGGTTTCTTTAGACCAACTTCCTTGTTTTCATTAGTATGGTCTTTATGTACATGTGTTCTACGCTATATGAGTCACATACTAAAACAATCTCCACCTTGGTGAATATTCACCCCTTAGGGAAAAATAAAAACATAACCCGCAGCTCCACCTGGGAGAATAGGTTGGGACGCCTCCCATCTAACATTTGGAGACATTGATCAAGTCAAAGCAATGCTTGAACTTGTCCGTGGTAACAACTTTTTCAACATGTCTGCTAAATTTTCAGAAATGTGAACTTTCTCAAGTTGTAGTTCACCAGAAGAGACTGATTCCCTGATCTTATGAAACCTCACATCTATTTACTTGATCCTCACATGATACACCTGATTCTTAACCAAATAAATGGCCTTCTAACTATCACAATGTAGTTGTACTCCACTTTACTGAATACCCAGCTCCTTGACCAATCCAATAAGCTAAAAAGCTTCCTTGACAGCCTCGGCCACTACCATATACTTCGATTCAATAGTAGATAGTGCAACTAGAGACTAAACCATATACCTCCAATAAATAGGCCCTCGCACAAGGGTGAATACATACCCTATTGTAGACCTCTTGTCATACAAGTCCCCTGTATAATCTGCATCCACATATCCCACAACTGAAGGATCACCCTACTGTTTGCCAAATATAATACCATAGTCTATAGTACCCCTCAAGTATATGAAAATCCACTTGACTGCATCCCAATGCTGTCGACCTGGATTTGAAAGAAACTTGCTCACCACACTGACAGCTTGTGTCAAGTTTGGTCTTATACAAACCATAGCATATATCAAACACCTCATTGCACTAGCATATGGAACCTTTGACATGACTTGAACTTCATCATCCATCTTCGGGCACTGAGCAGTATACAATCTAAAATGATTTTCCAACGGTATACTCAATGATTTTTCATTATCCATGTTGAACCTCTCTAACACCCTCTCAACATAACTACACTAAAATAACCACAATCTCCTGAAAGTTCTATCCCTGCGAATCTCTATCCCAAGAATCTTCTTGGCTGCATGCAAATTCTTTATGTCAAATTCTTTGCTCAACGAGGTTTTCAAATTGTTGACCTCACTCATACTCTTCGCAGCAATCAACACGTCATCCATATAAAGTAATAGAAAAATAAGTAAATCATAATCAAGAATCTTCACATAAACACAATAAACATACTCACATATTGTGTAGTCAATGTAACGCCCCAACCTGAGTCTGTTAGGGAGCATTATGTCTCGCCTCGTCCACCTGGACCAGACAACAGGGGGCGCACCTTATCGGACTAATGACTAGCCCCACAGATCAACACGTGTCTTTTTCAGTGTGTTTTGTCCTTACTCACACACTTTCTGAGAAAAATTCCCAGAAGGTCACCCATCCCAAGATTACTCTAAGCCAAACACGCTTAACAGTGAAGTTCTTATGGGAAGACTCCTGAAAAAAAAATGTGCACCTTGTTGATATAGGTAGTAACATCAAATCCTTTTTTAAATATTTCTTCCATGGGGTATGACATTCTCCCCCACTTATAGAACGCAATGTCCTTGTTATGAACTCACATTTCCAAACTTGTAACGACCCCATTTACTGCTATATATATATTACATAATAATAATAATCATAATAACTCTGATACCAAGCCATACCAACAAAGTCAAAGTCAACCCGGACCCAATGGTACCGGGGATACACTTGTTTATGCATAGTGTCAACTAAGCAGCGAAAACCATAATTACACAATATAATACACAATACCAGAGTTATACTATTTCCATATATACACATATACATCCCAAAAAAAATCACAACTCCTAGAGTCAAACCCAACAAAATTCCATTATGATCCTGACCCAACTGCTTACCCTGTAACTGGGGTAGTACCAACGAACTACTCTATCTCGGAGCTCGCCCCACACGTCTGTTGGGGTTTCCTAAAATATTTGTAATACTGGGGTGAGACACCTTTTAGGAAGGAAAACAGATTAATATCAGTGTGTGACAACATAAGTATTATCATGTTATAATCATATACTATATATGATAAATTATACTTGATAAGTAAGGAAATTATAAGCATAGCTTAACTTGCATTTGACAAATCTAGTAAAACTGTTTTATATAAAATATGAACAAATCATGTTACAACATAATAAACTGTGTCATACTAAATTACTGTATACTTATAAATCATCCGCTATATCTGTATAATACCAAAATTATACCCTAGATGGATAGCTAGCTGATGTCATGTAATTATCCCCACATGTTTGAGTTGTGCGGCTCGTAGGCGGGACCTAACAATAGTTAACCTACCACGAATAAATCTGTAAGTACGATTGACCTGCCCAACCTGGTCCGGACTGCCAGGGGGGCACACTGCTCTTCCCTAATGCCAAATCGACTGTCCAACTCCCACACTCTATCTGAGATGTGTGGTAGCACTACTTGATCTGAATAGCTATGGTACCGTACTCTCAAACTAAACTAAGGCATTCGGGTTCTGCTATCATATAATATATTTCATAAATAACTGTATATACTGTTTCATGATTATGAGTATAATCTGACATAATAATATTTCTGATTAAACTATTATATATACACATGAATTTGTTCACAGCATCTGCGTCGGCTAAAATATTACAGCATCTGGGCCAACTGAAATATCACAGCATCTGCACCGGTTAAATAATCACGGCATCTGCACTGGCTGAATATTCACGGCATCTGCTAGCTGAATATCTTAATATACTGAAAATATAATTTTTGTATTGTTTAATATTTTCTAAAAATAAACTATTATCAAATCACGCTTGTATTGTAATATCATAAAATATTATGACAAGATATTAATGCTGTAAAATATATACTCATGCCACACAAGTGAGTGCTACATATATATATATCATACTATTTGTCTGAGAAAAATTTATTTTACTAAAAAATATTATTATGACTGTTTCTAGGGTTTTCTCAGTTCAATATCAATATTCCCAAAAACTATACTAATCACATATATATATATATATATATATATATATATATATATATATTTCTGAATTAAATACTATATAATCAGTAATAAATTTTCTAAAAATATCTCACTTAGTCTATTCCCTTACCTGATTCCTGAGAAGCCTGTTAAAATCCTAAACCACGCTTATAGGGTCCAGAACTCTAAACCCTGAAATTGCATTAACGTTAATTCAAACAACTCAAATCCTAGTATATTACCATCTAACACCTTTTTTGGGTTCACATATTCCAAATAACTGCATAAATCCTAAAATAACTTATTTACCTTGATTTTGGGATGGTGCTCAAGAACCCCAAATAAGCAATCCACTCTAACTAAATTATAGAGAATCTCCTCGGGATCATTGTGACAACTTCCTATCATCAAAACGAGGAAAAACGAAGCCAGATTTGTAGAGAGAATGAGAAGAAACTAAAGCTTAGAGAGAAAAAAAATGAAAATAAATTGAAACCCTCATTGAAAATCTGATTTTTGCGTATATATAGACTGCTACGTGGCTTCGTCAACGAGACACTTGTACTCGTCAACGAGTCATAGAAGGATATTCGTCGACGAAGATAATAAGTTTGTCGACGAACCTTTAATGACCTAAATTTCCTACTCTCAGTATATTCCCGTCCATAAGACATGTGTACTTCGTCGACGAGATCTAGAAGAACGTTTGTCGACAAGGACCCTAAGTTCGCCGACGAATTCCTGCTGATGCCTTTTTATATAATTCCTTTTTCCTTCTTTTCTTTTCCTTTTTTCTCTCTTTTTCCTTTATTATTTTATTATTATTATTTTTTCGGGTCTCTACAATCAATCTGAATCATGTAGGAGTCTAATTGCTTGTACCATCGCCTTGGAGACTACTTCAGCCTATAAAGTGATTTCCTTAATTTGCAAACCAAGTGTTCCTATCCACATAGACTAAACCTTTTTGGTTGTACCATGTAAATCAGCTCCTCCAAATCACCATAAAAAAACGATGTCTTTATGTAATGCCCCAACCTGGGTCTGCATGGGAGTAATGCGTCTCTCCTCCTCCACCTAGACTAGACAATTGGGGGGCAGGCCATATTGAACTAATGATTGACCCCACATATTAACATGTGTTTTTTTCAGTGTGTTTTGTCCTCACTCACACACTTCCTGAGAAAACTTCTCAAAAGGTCATCCAACCCAAGATTACTCCAAGTCAAGCACATTTAACCGTAGAGTTCTTATAGGAAGGCTGCCGAAAAAAAAAGCTGCACCTTGTTGATATGAGTAATAATATCTAATCCTTTTAAACCTTTCTTCCATAAGGTATCACACTCTCCCCCACTTACAGAACTCAACGTTCTCATTGTGAACCCACATTTCCGAACCCAAGCAATGTGAATCTCATTACACTTTCGATTGGGTAATTGCTCTGATACCATTTTGTAACGGCCCAACTTGGGTCTGTTAGAGAGCACTGCATCTATCCTCCTTCACCTAGACCAGACAATAGGGGGCGGGCCATATCAAACTAGTGACTGGCCCCACAAACCAACACATGTCCTTTTCAGTGTGTTTTGTCCTCACTCACACACTTCCTAAGAAAAATTCCCAGAAGGTCACTCATCCCAAGATTACTCCAAGCCAAGTACACTTAACCGTGGAGTTTTTATGGGAAGACTTCCGAAAAGAAAGATGCACCTTATTGATATAGGTAATAACATCTATTCCTTTTAAACCTTTCTTCCACGGGGTATCACACTTTACATCCATCTGCTCCAAATGCATGTCAAAATGCACCACAAATCCCAACACTGCCCTGATGGAAGTGTGTCTGACCATATGGGAGAAGATCTCATCAAAATTAACACATTTCCTAGTACATTAAGCTTCGATCTCTCCTCTCTAGAAACATGCACGTAGGCTGGACATCCAAACACTCTCAAATTAGAGTAATCTACTGTGCTGCCAATCCACACTTCCTTTGCTACTTTCTCATCTAGTGCTGCCCTTGGTGATCTATTAATCAAGAAACACGTCATATTCACTACCTCTGTCCAGAAGTTCTTTGCAAGCCCTGGATTCAACCAGAGACATCGAGTTTTTTTAGCTTTTGTTCTATTCATCATTTCCTCCACACCATTTTGTTGTGGTGTCTTGCATACTATGAAGTGCATGTATCCTAATGCCATGTTACTCGCACAACTCCATGAACTTTGAATTTGTGTACTCAGTACCATTGTCGAACCTGAGGCATTTG
Organism: Malania oleifera; assembly: GCF_029873635.1. Taxonomy (NCBI): domain Eukaryota; kingdom Viridiplantae; phylum Streptophyta; class Magnoliopsida; order Santalales; family Ximeniaceae; genus Malania; species Malania oleifera. The sequence goes on from NC_080428.1 coordinate 64,928,082, forward strand.
ATCGTCCTCCCGATATGGTTTTTTACTTTAGTTTTCCACAACTTGAACTTGACAAACGTTTCGGACTTGTGTCGCATGAAGTACACACAGACCTTTCATATGTATTTATGCATCCAATGCTATAAATAACAAAAAGATGTAAGGAAATTAATTAGATGCATACAACCTAAATGTGCATTGACGTTCTTTTTTTAAAAAATCTTTCATGTAACATACTCTTTCTCTCTACACATGAGTGTGTATGTGTGTGTGTGTGCTCGTGAGAGAGAGAGAGAGAGAGAGAGAGAGAGAGAGAGAGAGAGATGATTTGACTGAATATTGTAAAAAAGGAAATAGAATACTACAAATAATAATAAATAGACATGTGTCCAGTTGAAAGTAATAGATTACGTAGTATATGGGTCAAACAATAGGTTAACTAAGTTTTATAGACTAATAAGTGTGTTCGTAGGCAAGAAAATAGGGTTATGAATCACAAATTGCTTTGTTGATATCAATATAATTATAAAAAGACTAAGATCTTTTAGTTTTCTTCTTTTGTTTCACTTTTAATTGTAAGTCATAAAATATTAACTCTTTAAATTTAAGAAAAGTATAGTGGGAGGAAATAGTAAAGAAAAAAAAGGCATTTTAAACCATTTAAAGCTAGTCATCCAATTTCAACTTAGTAATACTTGCCCAATATGTTATTCTAATTCGTTTTTGATTACATATACATCACGCGTGCACAATTCTTAATGATAAATACTAATGGATGAGGTTAGTGACTACTAACTAACCTTACGTGTGTATGTATACACTTACATAGACATACATGAGGTATTGATATTTGCAACACTAGCATACGTAAATAATTAAGGATTTGTTTGATGTCGTTGCTATTTTTGATTTTGTGTTTCTGTTTCTCCACAATGAAAAACAGATTATAACAACGTATTTGTTTCTGTTGCCGATTTTCAACTATTTGTCAAAAAATTGAAAACCAGATTTTATGATTTTCAATTGTTTTGACAACTTATTGTTAAAAATTTTAATATTCAGAAGTAGTTTTTTATTAAATTATTCATTTTATACACTTTTAAATTAAAATAAAAATTAAATGATTCTATAAATTTAAATATAATCAAAATAAAAATATAAATAAATTTTAAAAATAATAATAAAACTAATTGCAAAATACTTTTACTATTTTTAAATTATCATGTCCAATAAAATTTTTATTGTAAAGCAAATTCTAAAAGTAGAACAAATAAGTAAAATAGTTATAATAAAATTTATTTTTATTATAGTAATTTTTTAATGTGAATTATTTGTAATTTTATTACTTTAACCATATTTTTTTATAATATTTTGCTTTAAAGATGAAAACGAATATTTTTAAATTAAAATTTTAATTTGTATTTATTTTGTAAATGTTAATCAAATAGGTTGCTAGTTTCTAGTTTTTAGTTTCTGTTAATGATTTTTAATTTTCGTTTCTGATTTTCTTAATTATACACTTATTGAAAAATGGATCCCTCTTTTATTTTAAAGAAACAAGCACATGAACACATGAAGTGTGAGATCCCATGTATAATTTCTCATGAGTAATGATCAATGAATGGATGGTGTCTTGCATCATACGCTCATTAATTAGGTAATTTGAAGCTTATTTATTCTAAAGTCCCTCTATTATTTATTAATTTTGTTTCGTTCCTAGAAATCGAACTTAATGTTTGTTGTTTTTATTATTTTCATATTAATTATAGTAATTAACACACACACACACACACACATGCACTAATAATAACACAATTTACACTAATAATAACACACACTTTCTATTTTGAATCCTAGTTACATTCATTTGTCCATAAAAGCTATCACAAACTCGTACTCAATTGGTCAATTTTTTTATGCCATTATTTTTGCACTCGTTAAAATTATGAAGTGCTTTTGCTATGCTTGGTTTTTTTTTTTTTTTTTTCTTTTTTTTAAAAAAATGTGACTATGTGACATATAAATTTCACCTTTAAAGTTCTTAAAACTATTAAAACTTTAATCATTCAATAGTATCACTGTGTTTGAAGTAGTCCATATTTTTTTTTTTTGTTTGGCGTAGGCTTCCACAAACAAGTCTTCCTTTAAAACTATTACTCCCCAAATTTAGGACACAAAGATTTTGTTATAGGAAGCAAATCACTATTACTTAAGCATAATTATGTATGATTGACTCAACTTTATTATTTATCGTATAGAATTCTCAATTTCACACTTTTCCTTAGTGATAGATTTAAAACCTGAAGTTTGTGCATATATGCATAATCTTTTTCTGGCATATAATAAAAAAAATTCATTTGTATATATATTTTTTATTTTCTTGTTATTTTTTAAATTCTAAAAAAATCTTAGAATTTGAGACTCCTACCGTCCTACGCTATAAATTTTAAATTTAAATTTACGAAAAATAAGTCAAAGAAAAAATAAAAATTCTTCCTCATATATGCTGGTGTATATATAATTGGTGAATGCATAAATCCAAATATATGTTTCATGTAGCCTTTTTCTCTTACTATTATTATCATCATTATGAAAAGCTTCTTGAACTTTAGCCCTATCCCCAATTTCATGGCTTTCAGATTGAGGCCACATGATCAAACAAACAAAAAAAAAAAAGTAAATGCCTGCAAAGCTCTCATCAACCTCAAAGGCTCTATCTTTTCTTTTTCCTTTTCTAAGAAAAAAGCTTTTAAGACAGATGGAGTAAGTATCCTCCAAAGCCAACACTCCCCATCATGCTTTGTGTGCCTAAAAGCACAGCCAACCCAGCAGCTCCTACCCTTCTACTTTAATTAATTTCAATAATATAAATATATATATATATATATATATATATATATTGTTAATTAAATGAAAAGGAAAAGAATTTTTTTGGCTCTCGTCTTTGTTCTTACTAGCACCATGGAGACATAGATACCTCTAAAGAAATACGGTATGAGTATAGAGACTCGCGAGTCATGGACACAAGACATTGTGCCCTAAAGCAAGCAGATCGGCACTACTGAATATAGGCTACTCGACTTCTAAGACTAACCCACTTAACGATTTAAACTCGAATACCATTAGAAGGTTGCCGATATCGCTGACCTCTTATACAAATCTATCCCTTGAACAAAAGGAGGAGAAGTTCATCGTAGTGTATTGAATACAGGCTACTTGACTTCTAAGACTAGCCCACTTAACAATTTAAACTCAAATACCATTAGAATGTTGCGAATGCCACTGACCTCCTATATAAATCTATCCCTTGAACAAAGAAAGAGACCATCGTCGTGTTGTATTGTATTTTCTTCCGGGCCTTGCAAACATTTATTTTTTTGAATTAAAAGGTTTCAATTAAAAATTATTTCTCTCCTCACTAGATGAAGCATTTAGGTTAACTTTTGGGCCTAAACCAATTAACCAACCTCGTTTGAGTTACTTTTGGGCCCAAATTTAAGATCAACTCAAATTGGTCACCCGGCCCACTAATCCAACAATTCAAAGGCTTGGTTGATCCTACGAGTAATGGCTCAATTTGTACTCACCCGATTGCAGCCTAATTCAAGCCCTGATCAACCCCACGCAGCGAGTCAATCAATGGTCTATAAATGATTTATTTAGTATGTAAAATAGAGTAAAATTAGTTTTTAAAATTTCAAATAATTATTTTACCTTTTTTTTTTTTTCGTTTCGATCTATCTCACTCTAGCGTATGAGATATTAAATAATATTTTATAATTTTTTTGAGAGACCAAGTTAATTTACCTAGTCGATGACTGATTTACAATCAATTTTTTTTTTTTGGGGGTGAAAATTTCTAAAATTTTATAATTAATATAATATTATATGTTAATTAATCTCTTATACAATTAAGAAATATCAATTTACAAAAATTTAGAAATGGGCCTAAATTAGGTTACAAGCTAGGGCAATCCATCTCGTTGTAAAAAGTAAAATCTTTTCCGAACCTTACTTCAATGGCAATTTTTTTTTTTTCTTTTAACAGTCACTCTCTTTGATAACATATAAATAGAAATTCTATTTTCCAATAAGAGATTTTGTGTTATTATGTTGTACATTGGTTACTTTTTCCTTGGGACCACGAGGTGATAAAATATGATTTTTGAATTTGGAGTCACTACTAACCCATTATTTATCTGGGTGCGGTTTAAACACCTAATTACGACTTATTTGATTGGTCACTAGACTAATCATAAGCTAAGGAATCAGTAGTTTCGGTTTGCTTTTGCCAGAATCGAGATCAAGAGCTTTGTTATGTGAGGAGAAGCTATTTGCACCCCCTACATACATGTTCAATGAACGGCACCTAATTTTTTATGAATTATCCTCAAATTTATTTTAATAACCTTAAATCAACTTTTTTTAGACAATTAAATAAATAAATAAAATTAATAGGAGATTAAAAAATTTCAGTATGATTTAGGAATGTCTAATAAGATCTCCAAATGAGGGGACCCTATTAGAAAAATCCCACTCAGAGTCTATACAGATGAGGTCTAAAAATACCTCATAAACTGTTTTTTTTTTCAATCACAAGGGCACACAAAAGAAAAAATTGGGAAAAACGTGCGAAAACATCTTTAAAAAACATCCTCAAATTTTTCATAGAAATTTTCTAGAATTTTTTTCAAAAATGTTCAAAAAAATTTCTAGATTTTTAAAAAAATTTCTTTATTTATTTTGGCTCCAAACAACCAAAAAAATAATTTTTTTCTATTTTCCTGACCATCAAAATATGTTTCTTGATTTTTCCCAATTTCCCTTCTTTTTTTTTTAAAAATTCCTTAGTAACATTTTTCTTAATTTAAAACTTTAATAAATAAATAAATAAATAAATAATTGAAAAAATAGACTGATTTAGATGGTCTGAATCGGTTCAGGTGGGGGGCCACGTGTCAATCTCATGTGGGGACATGTGGCAAATATATTTTTTATTTTATTTTTTCTTTTTCCACTAGGGGTCATGTTGACGCCACCTTACCACATGTCACTCTCTAGTTAGATCGGTTAAAAGGGACAAGGATTAATGACGTTGCACGATATAGACCATCTAAAGAAACACAGATCGGACAGTCCAATTGTAGGAACTTGAACTCAGAAAGAAAAGAAAATAAATAAAAGAAAAGAAAGAAAGAAAGAAAGAAAAGAAGGAAATCGGTTTGGCATAGGGCCAAATCGTCGATGGTTTCAGGAAGTCTCAAGAAAACCGTCAACGTTTAAAACAATCGAGACCTTTTAAGTAGCCAAATCGTCGAAGGTCTTCTAAATCTCAAGGAAACCATCGACGATTTTAGGTGGGCTGAGAGTCCTTAAGTACTGAGACAACATAAATTTTTTTGTAACATTTAAGACTCTCCCTCTCTTAAATTAGGCTTCCAGTGCTCCGACACGGCCTCCGATCATCTTTCTTGCTTTTCTCGGCATGTCTGCTGCTTTCTCCTCATCGTGTTAAGGAACCTAGGGTTCGTTCCAGGGAGCGTGGTAGGTGTATTTTCAGGAACAGGTAAGGGGAATAGATTGTGTCAGTTTGTTTTCAAATTTGAACTAATTAAACCGAAATTTATGATTTTAGGAGTAATATGCTAGTTGTATTTCCAAATCCAACCGTTAAAATTGAGCATGTGGATACAGGATCATCATATTGTATTTTCTAAAAGTAGCATCGTATGAAAAAGATCGTTTGGTGGTTATACATGTATTTTAAGAAAATATTAAAGTGAGTAGGGTTCTTCATCTCCGTTTTTCGTTAAAATATGTATTTTAAGTTGATCTAAACTGCGGAGATGATTGTACCCTTATTGTAGTGACCCGAAGAATAATAGTATTTTAATAATAAAGATGGAGGAAAATGGAAACAGAAACAAAAGGAGGCAGTAGGCTTCGTCGACGAACGCTTCGCATTCGTCTACGACATTGCATTTTGGATGGAATAACCCATAAGATTTTCCACAGGGCCTCGTCGACGAACACAGGGAGTTCGTCAACGAGTGCATAAGGGGACCTCGTCAACGAAGCTACGACTCATCGATGAGAAGATACCGAGAGAAGAATTTGGGCTACTCTGAATTTCGTTGATGAAGGGTAAGGTTCGTCGATAAAATTACTTAAGGACTTGTTGACGAGATGACGTGGCTCGTCGACGAAGCCCGCAGTATAAATAGTCCTGAGCTAAATTTAATTGCAGAAATTTGTTGCAGTCTCTCTCTCTCTTTACCCCTACAACTCCTCCCTCTTCTTCCTTAGATTTCGGACCTGTCAGTCGCCGGGTTGATGATCTGAGGCCACCACGACACTTCTGGCGGAGTTCTCTACAAGTTTGCTGGAGCAGATCATCGGTGGAACGAAGTTGCGATTCATCTCAAATCCAGGGTAAGGTCTTTTATTTAGTTTTTGGCCTTCTGACAGTTGTAGGAAATGAAGTAGGCCAAGAAATATTGATATTCTGTTCTGAAAAATGTGGTTTTTAGGGTGTTGAGTGGAGAGCCTTAGGGGTGTAGGACCCGTTACAGTAGGGGGATTTTAGCAGAAATCAGGTAAGAAAAATATGCTATGCTGGACAATTTTACTATGTTTCAGTATAAACTATACGCTTTTATCAGATGATTATTCACGATAGAAATTTATACAATTTATCATTTATGTATAATATGTTTAAAATTACTGTTGTGGCTTAAGAATATGGGTATAGTAAAGAAATGTTTTACAGTATTTTCAAGATATGTTTTACAGAATATACAGCCAGTGGGTATGTTTTATAGTAACTGCAGAATACCATGATTATATAGTTTTTAGTACCATGATTATATAGTTTACAGTACCATGATTATACAGTTTTCAGTACCATGACTATATAGTTTACAGTACCATGATTATACAGTTTTCAATACCATGACTTACAAATTACAGTTCAGTTCAGAAATACAGATGATACAGTTACAGTTTATTACAATGTCATGGTTAATACAGTTATTACAGAATCATGGTAAAACAATTAGTTGTATATAAAAATATATTATATAATATCAGACCCTGTTGGACCATATAGTAGAGCACGGTACCGTAGCTACATACAGTTTACAGAGTGCAACCACCTATTCAGATAATACGTAGTAGTAGGTCGATCGTATAGTGCCCTGACATGGACAGAATCCCCATCAGATATGGGTTAAGGAGGGCAGATCAGACCAAGGGAGTATAGTGGTTTACCCTAGTCGGCTAGCCAGGGTAGATCCCGCCTACGGATTGCACAACCCTGTTATGAGGGATTAAATCATGACACACAGTTATTCACAGGGAAGTTTCAATTATTATTATGTATATACAGATTTACAAAGACAAAGGATATACTTATGTACATTAGAAATATTTTAAATAGTGCCCTAAAATACCGATATGTTAAGCAACATGGAAATGGTGGTGGTTTCTATTACTTGTACTATATTTATAGATCCAGTTATACATGATTTTATAGAAACATATTTTCATAATATTGTAACTCATCTGCCACACACTAGCAATAACATATTTCGTCTGACTGAGCGTTGGCTCATCCCAATTATTTTAACATTTTTCAGGTGATCCAAGTAGGCGTGCAGATTAGGCTCGCAGATAGAGGGGCCTCAATATTATCCTGATATTAGAGTGAGTATTTTTGGGAGTATTTTTGTATAGCCTTAGCCAGTTGAAGATATTTCTGGGGAACAGTTATATATGTATATTTTTGGAAACAATTTAGCACTCTGGTATTGTATATAATTACATATGGTTATGTTTATTTGATTTCTACTTCTCGCTTCTTAAGTTGATGATTGGGTTTAATCCAGTATGGTATTAGAGCATTTTAAATGTTATGGTATAAAAAATAAAAATAAAAACCCAGTTAAATAGCAGGTCGTTACACTTATTTTCAAGAAAAACATATTCGAGTATATTATGAATTATCAATCAAAAATCGTGTGGCATGAGATTTATTTATATTTTATTGCACAATTGAATCTAAGTATTTTTATGGTATTATACAGTGAAAATGTGATTTGTATTGATTGATGGAAAAACTAGAAATGTGGTGGAAATTGTGAAATGTGATATGACGGCTAAATGTCGGGTTTGATATGACGGCTGTATGTCGTGTAGTAACCCGATTAAATATTTATATGTATGTATGTATAATAAATAAATAAAGGAGATATTTTGGAGAATATATTTTGAAATGAGATATTTTGAGATATTTATATATAAATATCTTGGAGGAGATATTTATTTTGTTTACTTAAAGGTTAAGTTAGGTTTTTCTTTATAAACTCTCATTCTCTCTCTCTCTCTCTCTCTCTCTCTCTCTAGACACGAACTCCACTCTCTCTCTCTCTAAGATTTTCGGGCCTTGTGTTGCCAGAATCGATGATCCGACGTCGCTATGTGGATCAAGGAAGGAATCTCTATAGGTTCTATGGATCAGAATTTCATTTAAGAGATTACCAAGTTTTTTTCAAAAATCGAGATAAGGGTCGGTTTTTGCTTTTGGTCTGATAGATCTGTAGTATACGAGATTATATTGAAGTGTTGTTCTTTGAGTATTAGGTTTCGGGGTTTTCGTGCTGTTGTTTTGAACCATTTAGGTTCGGGGTTCAAAAACCTAGGGCTTGAGTTCCAGGTCATTTCAAACTCCGATCCACACACAAGTAAGTGGGTTATGTAAATACAGTGATTTATACAATATGAATCGATTGAAATGTTGAAATATCTTTTAGATATTGAGTTACAGAGGTTTTAGGGTTTCTGGGCCTCGATTCGGTAAATCGACTTTATTTTCAAAACCAACAGTCAAATTCAAATGTTATATTTTTAGAATATTGTACTTGTCATTCCGAACCTTTTCACCGGTTGAAAATGTTGTTTTTGTTGTTTAAAACCTGTACTATGATATTAACTGTTTATATTTACTTTCGGGTTGTTTTCGAATGTGGAAAATTGTGTGGCAGGTGTTGATATTGTGAAATACTGGAACTATTGTGAAAATGCAGGATGTTTATTTGACAATTACGGGCCGGATTTCACGTAATGATGTGTTTTGTGAAATGATTTCAAAAGAGTGTTTAAATTGCTTAAATTGCACGATATGCTTTAGGAACCCTGAGGACTGATAGTATAGGCACGCATCCATTGCCGATGAGGACACCATACTTTTGATCTATATGAACTCAGGCTGTATTGAGACAGTAGGGGCAGTCTTAGTGTGAGTTTGCCTCTTGATCGTGTACCCATACTATATTGAGATAGTAGGGGCGGTCGACCCCGATTGTGGGGATTTATACATGGTATAAAGTTTGAGGGCGTGTCCTATCCTATATATCTGTACATTTATGTAATTGTTGTTATATACTATGGGGCTGTTCATATGATAAAAATGGGCTACGTATTTTACAATTACGAAAACTATGATTATATATGTTTATGTTTTTGTTAAACACTTAAAGCATGTTGGCCACACACTGTTATTAGCTTAATCGTCCCTTACTGAGAGGTGTCTCACCCTATCATACAAACTATCTTTTCAGATGTTGTAATCCCGCCAAAGATGCTTTGAATTTATGCTTGGCTCTAGATGTTGTTATTCCACCAAAGTTCAAGACGCCAAAGCTTGAAAAATATAATGGGATGAGTGTCCAAACAAACACGTATATCATAATATTTTGCAGTAAAATGACAGCTTATGCGTATAATGATAAGCTTTTAATTTAATCTTTTTAGTAAGGTTTGATGGGTGTGCCATTAAGATGGTATTTCCAGCTGAACGAAACTCGCATAAGAACTTAGCCTGACTTAGCCAACACCTTCATGAAACAATGCAAGCATGTTACATAGTTTACTCCTAATAGGATAATCTGTAAGGAATGAGGAAGAAAATCAGTGAAAGTATCTGTGAGTATGCTCATAGATGGCGCGAAATACCACTCTTGTCCAACCTCCACTGATTGAAGATGAGGTTACTACCGTATTGTGGGTAATTTACCTGTTGTTTATTATGAACGTTTGGTGGGTATTGTTAGAGATGGAGCCAGGAGACACAGCTGGAGACGCGTTGCAAGCTAGGAGCTGAGTTAGAAACGCGCGTTGCATTAATCCACCATTAACCCCTCCGTTGTAACTTCCATTCATGATTGATTTTATCTTAATTGTGATTTAAATTCCAAGCCCTATAAATAGAGGGCTGTGGAAGATGTGAAATATAGTGCAGAGAGAACACAGAGTGTGTGCAGATAGAGTGAGAAGCTCAGAGAGAGCAGAGAGGAAGCAGGAAGGAGGAGAGAGAGAGAGTGTGTGAGAGTTGTAATTTTTCCTGCGATAGTGAATATTTGGTGTGTGCTCTATGGACGTAGGTCGTTATTGACTGAACCACGTTAAAATTTTGGTGTAACTTTAATTTGGATGCTCATAGGTTCCTAACAAGTGGTATCAGAGCCCAGTTGGAGTAGAAAAGCAAGATCGGAAGTGATCCTAAAATTAGAGCTCTATCCAGTAGATCAAAACTGCGTTTTGAGGCCACCATCGCATTCAGCTCACCAAGACGAAGAGAATCGTGCAAACCGGAGCTCAAAATAAGTTCAGCAGAAGCCTCACGCGCCCTCACGCGCCCCGCTGGAGCATGACGCTTTGCCACATGCCGGTTACTAGTCTCTCACGCGCTGCACGCGTTGCACGCATCTTCCTCGCCCGATTCGCCTCAACTTGATCCGGAAGGAAACCGATGGGACCCGAAATCTGACTCAAATCGGATCAACCCAAGATTCAGTTCCTCACTTGGGTCTGACCCTCTGCGTCAGCGCCGCGTCAGCTGCCACGTCAGCAGAGGTGCCACGTCAGCAAATGGACCCCATTTCCATGACAGCAGGCGGGGGGTGAGCCCCACTCTTGCCACGTCAGCAGAGTTGACCAAATTTGACTAGGTTTCACCAAACTTTGATTGATCTTTTCGGAGTCATTTTGGGTCTGTTTTTTGAGCGGCTTGAACCATTTCTAGGGTTTTCGATCATTTCATATTCAACTACGCTATCCATTTGAGCTAATTCCATCTTTAGATCAAAAAATCGAGATGTCAAATGAAAAAAGCTCAAAAATCGAAATGTTCAATGGAAACAATTTTGGTTTTTGGAAGATGCAGATAGAAAATTATTTGTTTAGGACGGAATTGCACTTACCGTTGAAGGGTAAGCCAGCATCCATGAATGAGGACGAGTGGGAGTTGCTTGATCGAAAAGTCCTCAGAACCATCAGAATAACATTGTCGAAATCTGTGGCGTTCAATATCAAGCATATAACATCCACCAAATCTCTGATGGATGAGCTCTTTAATATGTACGAGCAGCCTTCAGCCAAAAATAAGGTACATTTCATGAAAAGACTATTTACGATGAGCATATCTGCAGGTGAAAGTTGCAACAGACATTTGAATAACTTTAATGAGTGTCTGACGAACTCGCCTCAGTCAGGATAATGTTTGATAATGAGATTCGGGCTTTACTGATTCTCAGTCAGTTGTCTGAAAGTTGGAATGGTGTCGTCACTGCCATCAGTAGCTCAATAGGAAAATCGAAGCTTGTATATGATGAAGTCGTCAGCATGATTTTGATGGAGGAAATAAGAATGCAATTGAACCATGATTTCACTTCGAGTTTAGCTTTGAACATGGAGAGTCGAGGCAGAGGAAACAGGCATGGACGATCAAACAACCATGGTAGATCTAGGCCCAGGCGGTCTAAATCTAGAAATCCCAGAGGTACTCAGGACACAAGTTCCTAGAGCACAAAAGTTATTGAGTGCTGGAATTATGGAAAAGTTGGTCATTACAAGAACCAGTGCAAAAGTCAGAAGAAAGAATATGAGATGAGGGCAAAGATAGAAGCAAATATTGCTTCTAAAAATGATGAGATGTTGATCTGCTCTTTGGAGAGCAAGCAGGAGTCTTGGGTCTTAAACTCCGGAGCCTCATTTCATGCCACATGCTGCAGAGATTGCCTATAGGAGTACGCACCAGGTAATTTTGGTAAGGTGTACCTTGGCAACTGTAAGAACCCGAAACGTGATAAGTGGGTTAAATAAATAAGACAGGGGCAAATTGGGAAGTTGGCATATTTCGTCAATGAAGTCAGATTTTGTCGATGAAGCCTTTGTTCTTCTTGTCGACGAAATTCAGAGACTCATCGACGAGGATAAGCCGAGGAGTCTCAGAAAAACCGGTGATCTCAGATTCGTTAATGAGGCCACCAATTCATTGACGAAGTCAATGGAAGATTCGTCGACGAAGGCACCATTTCGTTGACGAATTGGGCCAGGTCAAAGGGCTATAAATAGAAATTCCTTTACTTCCTCACTAAGAAAACTTCAATCCTATCTCTTTCTCTTTCTCTCTCTCTCTCTAGAACTCTCCCTACTCTATCTCTCTCTATATTTCTTCGCCAATCTTTGATGGAATCGAAAATCTGAAGTTACCACGAGGATCGTGGAAGGATTCTCTACAATTTCTGTGGATCGGAATCTCGTTTTGGAGATTTTCGAGTTTTGGCGTAAAATCAAGGTAAGGCTTGGTTTTCAATTCTGATCTGGTAGTTTTATAGGCAACTGTGTTGTGAGTATATTATGTACTGTTGATTGTAGGTTTTTGAATTCGGTTCACTGTTTAGGGGCCTTGGAGTTCAAAATTGGCTATTCGGGGAAAAGGTAAAGGGAACTATGTTTATATTGGTTATTTTTGAAATCGTACTCAATGGAACTGTGGTCCACGGTCTTGTGTGTGTTTTGGTTACTCATTTGGGGAAATCTAACGGGGAAAACTATGGGTTTTTCATTATTACAATTTTGGAAAAAAGAGGGCAACGGGCTGCATCCCTGGTTTTGTTGAAAATCGAGGGTATATGTTGATTTATACTGTGTTATAGGGATGGTCATGCCTTGACTTGTTTAAACTATATTTGTTTGGAAAACTATGATTTAGATTACCAAGTGGGTGTGGTTTGTTTGGTTATATAAGCATGCATGTGTGTGTGATGTGTTGAAATGCTAGTAGGAACACGGTTCCGAAATTGTTTTAAGTACTGAGAGTGTCCGACTCTATATCTGAGGGCGTGTGTTTATCGCCTATCATATGGGTAAGAGTGTCCGGCTCTATATCCGAGGGCGTGAGCCTATTCCAACAGATCAGGCCGAAGGGTGTGGATCCACCAATTAGCGCTGGTATGATGCCATGGGAGTCGAGGACTAGCCATGTGCCATTGGCGCCGTGCTTCCCATGTTGGCTACGGGCCAACGTCTGATTGTCACGGACCGGCTTCGGGTTGATGGGTGTGACGACACCAGGATTACTGATCATATGTATGTGTATGGGTGCGTGTATGCACTGTGAAAATTAGTACTGGATTGCATTTAACTGCATGTATGTTGTATCATGATAACACTCAAATACCACACACCGATATAACCTGTGTTCTTCCTTACTGAGAGGTATCTCACCCCTGCTGTACGTACATTTTTATAGGTCCTTCGAGTAACCGGAACTAGCGTCCTGGTGTAGGGAGTGTAGTGGCTGGTGTACTGCGTTTAGCGCTTCGGTAAGTGCTAGGATTGTATTTTGTGGGTTACCATTTTGGGATGTATTTGGACACCCATTTGTGCGTTTTTGATAGAGCCAAGTTCTGCTCTTGTATAGACTCTGGTATGGTACTGCATATGTATATAATGACCTTTTTTTGCTGGGTATATGATTGTATTTGGATGTGTTTAGGGTGCCTGGGAACCCTACGGGGTCGGACCCTCATCCTTTGTGCTATATCTTTGGATGATTTGTATGATACAGTGACTGGTTAGATTTCATTTTCACCCATGGTTTCCATTTCGGGGTTTGGGGTGCGACAACTTGGTATTAGAGCTAACCAGGTTACTAGATCCTGTAGACTTAGTTAGGCATAGCTGTGAGCACATACTAGAGTATAGGATGTTGGATATGGGTAGAGTTGGTTGAGGGTTGTTCGGTTGCTAGACCGGGATTTGTCGACGGTATTCCATGTTTTTCCTAGGATGACGATTCCAGTAAAAGTAAGGTAAATCATTGATGACTTTCGTGTCGGTGTGATAGGACAGACGTAGACCTAGTAGGGAGCAGTTAACACGATTGGTGTAGATCATTGTGTTAACTGTATGTGTTGTAGGGATACTGATAGATTCCTATTGTGTTGCAGAATGGAGCCCAAGGATAATAACTTGGGAAGTGGCTCCGAGGAGACTGCAAGTGATGAGTGTCCTTCTGTGCCTCGAGGTTTGACGAGGCAGGTGTTACGGGAGATCGGACGGAGTGTGAGGAGACGCGAGCGCTCTCCTACTGCTATGGGGTGTACCATTGAGAGGTTCACACGCACGCATCCTCCGACATTCTCTGGAGGATCAAACCCAACGACAGTAGAGGACTTGATGGATAAGATTGAGAGGATTCTAGAAGTCTTGCACTGCATGGATAGGCAACAATTCCTCTATGCTACTTTCCAACTGTCTGGGGAGGCGGGTCAATGGTGGACTGCAGTAAGTCTGCTGGAGAAGCAGAGAGTCTATCCTGGGGAGATGACGTGGAGCCATTTCAAAGAGGTATTCTTTGACAGATACTTTTCAGTTTCTGTATGTGATGCAAAGGTAGATGAGTTTTCTGCGCTGACTCAGGGGAATTTGAAGGTGCAGGGGTATGCGGCTCGATACATATAGCTGTCCTGCTTTGCACCATGTATGATCTTGAGCGAGTATGAGAAGACTTGGAGGTTCGAGAAGGGTTTGAGGAAAGATATCCGTAGACTAGTGGGTATGCTTCAGATCTGTGAGTTCTCGGTGTTGGTGGATAAAGCCACGGTGATTGAGACCGGTATTCGAGAGGACGAGGTGGATCGAGAATCGAGGAAGAGGATAGTACCTTCTGGTTCTTAGACAAGATCTCGTCAGGGATTGTGGAAGAAAAGGAGCAAGGGCTCGGGTTATCTTCAGAATACTGAGTGCCAGGATTCTCAGATGAGCCAGATTGGTGGTCGTTGTACTAGATGTCACAGGTGGCACGAGGGTGAGTGCTGGTTATTTGGGGGTAACTGCTACAACTGTGGCTAGCCAGGCCACATGTCTCATGATTGTCATGCACCGAAGCAAGATGTGCCTGCATTCAGTGGAAATCGAGGGAGTAATCAGATACCTCGGGGAACCGTTCAGGCGAATACAGCTCCAGCCAGAGTATACTCTCTTACTCCAGCGGACGCTGAGCATGCAGGTAACGTGGTGACAAGTATCTTATTATTGCTTTTGAATAAAGCTTCTGTTTTGTTTGATTCGGGTGCGACCCGTTCCTTTGTGTCTATGAATTTTGTGGGACGGTGTGGGGTTAAGACCTGAGACATGAATGAGGTGTTATCTGTTACTACACTATCTGGGAGTGTGTCTTTCTGTAGGAAGATGTTGGTAGACTACCTAGTGGAAATTTAGGGGAAGTTGCTACCGGCGAATCTTATGGTATACAACATGTCAGGGTTTGATGTCATCCTGGGGATGGATTGGTTGTTCTCCAGTTATGTTGTGATCGACTGTTGTAGGAAGGTGGTAGTTTTTAGACCTCCTGGGGAGTAAGAGTACGAATTCGTGGGATCGTGTGTGCGTCCAGTGCCACAGATTCTGTCGGCACTACAGGTGAGGAGGCTACTCTTGGATGGATGTCAGGGGTACCTAGCTTGTATGAAGGAACCGCCGTGGGATGAGTTGAGACTCGAGGACATTCAGGTTGTCAGCAAGTTCCCAAATGTGTTTCTAGATGATTTACCTGGTATACCTCCAGATCATGAGGTGGAGTTTGCAATATAGTTGCTGCCCGGTAGGGCACCGATCCCTAAAGCTTCTTATCGGATGGCTCCAGTATAACTTCGGGAGTTGAAGGAATAGTTACAGGAATTATTAGACAGGGGATTCATTCGACCTAGTGTTTCTCCATGGGGAGCTCCAGTATTGTTTGTGAAGAAGAAGGACGGGTCGATGCGAATTTGCATTGATTACCATGAGATTAACAAGGTGACTGTGAAGAATCGCTATCCTTTACCTCGTATAGATGATCTCTTTGACCAGTTACAAAGCACGCGAGTCTTTTCAAAGATTGACTTGTGTTCAGGATATCATCAGGTGAGGGTTAGAGCGGAGGATGTAGCGAAGACTGCTTTCCAGACCAGATATGGCCACTACGAGTTCTTAGTCATGCCGTTTGGAATGACGAATGCTCCGGTGGTGTTCATGGATCTAATGAACAGGGTTTTCCATGAGTACCTAGATCGATTCGTGGTGGTATTCATTGATGACATTCTAGTATACTCGAGGAGTACGAAAAAGCACGTGGAACATTTGAGGTTAGTGTTATAGATTCTGCAGGAGAAGAAGTTGTTCGCTAAGCTGAAGAAGTGTGAGTTTTGGTTGAGTCAGATTGCGTTCTTAGGCCATGTGGTTACTGGGGATTGTATACTAGTTGATCCCAGTAAGATTGAAGTTGTGGTCGACTCGGTAAGACTGAAGAATGTGCAGGAGGTTCAGAGTTTTCTGGGACTGGCGGGTTACTATCATCGGTTCGTAGAGGGTTTCTCTAAACTATCTGGGTCTCTGACCTGATTGACCAGGAAGGGAGTCCAGTTTGAGTGGACCAATGATTGGGAGCAGTGCTTTCAGGAGTTGAAGCACCGGCCGGTTACTACTCCAGTATTGACCATTCCTTCGGGGGATGGTGGGTTTGTGATTTATAGTGACGCGTCTTTGAAAGGTTTGGGATTTGTGCTTATGTAGCAAGGTAAGGTAGTGGCGTATGCTTCTCGGAAATTGAAAGAGTGTGATAAGAATTACCCTACGCATGATCTGGAATTGGCTGCTATGGTATATGCACTAAAGATCTAGAGACACTATCTGTACGGGGTGCAGTGTGAGATCTTTACTGACCATAAGAGCCTTAGGTATTTCTTCATACAGAAGGAGTTGAACATGAGGCAGAGGCAGTGGTTGGAGTTGATTAAAGATTACGATTGTACGATTAGTTATCACCCGGGGAAGGCTAATGTGGTGGCTGATGCGTTGAGTCGGAAGTCAGGGCCTACGGCTGTATCTGCGGTTTTAACTCAGTATCATGTCAGGCGGGATTTGGAAAGTCTTGGCGTGGAGTTAGTTATTGGTGATCATCAGGCTTATCTTGCTAGTTTGGTGGTCCAACCGACCTTATTTGAGCGTATAAAAGCCACGCAGGCTAGTGATGCAGAGTTGGCAGAGGTTATGGAAAAAGTACAGTAGGGACTGGCTACAAGGTTTAACATCTCTGAGGGAGGTGTGTTGAGGTTTGGGACCAGACTATGTGTTCCAAATGTTGATGAGATCCGAAGGACAATTCTAGAGGAGGTGCATCATTTTATGTATACGGTACATCCTGGTAGTACAAAGATGTATCGGGAGCTGCGTGAGACCTTCTGGTGGTTTGGTATGAAGAGGCAGATTGCTCAGTTCGTGGAGTAGTGTCTTACGTGTTAGCAGGTGAAAGCTGAACATCAAAGGCCGGCAGGGCCGTTGCAGCCTTTGCCTATTCTGGTATGGAAATTGGAGCATATTTCCATGGATTTTGTGACCAAATTGCCGCCAACGCTTCACGGGCAAAATGCTATCTGGGTGATTGTGGATAGATTGACAAAATCTGCTCATTTCATACAAATGAAAGTTAGCTATCCTTTAAGTAGGTTGGTGAAGTTGTATGTACATGAGATTATGAGAATACACGGGGTGCCGGTGTCCATTGTGTCAGATCGAGATCCGAGGTTTACTTCTCGATTCTAGACGAGTTTACAGGAGGCACTGGGGACGAAACTTACTTTCAATACAACGTTCCACCCCCAGACTGATGGACAGTCAGAGAGGACGATACAGATTTTGGAAGATATGTTGCGAGCTTATGTGTTGGACTTTGGTGGTAGCTGGATACAGTTTATGCCACTTGTAGAGTTTGCTTATAACAACAGCTTCCAGTCTAGTATCAAGATGGCACCGTTCGAGGCTTTGTATGGTCGGAGGTGTCGATCTCATTTATGTTGGGATGAGGTTGGCGAACATCAGGTGTTAGGACCTGAACTTGTGCAACAGGCGTCTGAGAAGGTGGGTTTGATCCGGGAGAGTATTAGATCAGCTCAGAGTCAGCAGAAGAGTTACGTAGATGTTCGCTACCTTGAGTTAGAGTTCGAAGTGGGAGGTAAGGTATTTCTACGTATTGCTCCGATGAAAGGAGTGATGAGATTTGGGAGGAAGGGCAAGCTGAGCCCGAGGTTTATCGGACCATTTGAGGTACTTTAGCGAGTGGGTCTGGTAGCTTACAGGATTGCATTACCTCCAGCACTTTCGAGGGTCCACGATGTGTTTCACGTATCCATGTTGAGGAGGTACGTGTTGGATCCTTCACATGTTATTAGTTACGATGACTTGGAATTTGGGGATACTTTAGTGTATAAGGAGATACTTGTTCAGGTTCTGGACCGTAAAGTTCATAAGCTTCGTACCAAAGAGATACCATTAGTGAAGGTATTGTCGTGAAACCACGAGGTTAAGGAAGCTTCTTAGGAACTGGAAATGGAAATACACCGGAAGTATCCACAGTTGTTTTGAGCACTTGTACATGATCCTACTATGGGTTGGGATAGGTGGTTAGTCATCGAGAGTATGTGTATTGTGAACTCCTGAGACCGTTGTATATGTAACCATGGTATTCCTCCGCCATAAGTGAGGGTATGTATGTGTATGTGTATGATGGGACTACGCTGTAGTGGTCGCCAGTTTTTTTCGAGAGTAGTATATATGTGTTTGATTGTATGTATAAGTTTGTGAATGAGAGATGGCAAATTTTGAGGACGAAATTTTTGTAAGGATGAGAGATTGTAAGAACCCGAACTGTGATAAAAGGGTTAAATAAATAAAAGAGGGACAAATTGGGAAGTTGGCATATTTCGTCGACGAAACCAAATTTCGTCGACGAAGCCTTTGTTCTTCTCGTCGACCAGGATAAGCCGAGGAGTCTCGGAAAAATCGGTGATCTCAGATTCGTAGACGAGGCCACCGATTTGTCGACGAAGTCAATGGAAGATTCATCGACGAAGGCACCATTTCGTCGATGAATTGGACCGGGTCAAAGGGCTATAAATAGAAATTCCTTTACTTCCTCACTAAGAAAACTTCAATCCTATCTCTCTCTCTCTCTAGAACTCTCCCTACTCTCTCTCTCTCTCTAGATTTCTTCGCTGATTGTTGATGGAATCGGAAATCTGAAGTCACCACGAGGATCGTGGAAGGATTCTCTACAATTTCTATGGGTTGAAATCTCGTTTCGGAGATTTTCGGATTTTGGCATAAAATCGAGGTAATGCTCGGTTTTCAATTCTGATATGGTAGTTTTGTAGGCAACTGTGTTGTGAATATATTCTGTACTATTGATTATAGGTTTTGGAACTCGGTTCGCTGTTTAGGGACCTTGGAGTTTGGGATTGGCTATTCGGGGAAAAGGTAAGGGGAACTATGTTTATATTGGTTATTTTTGAAATCAGACTTGGTGGAACTGTGGTCCACGGTCCTATGTGTGTTTTGGCTACTCATTTGGAAAAATCTAAAGGGAAAAACTATGGGTTTTTAATTATTACAGTTTTGGGAAAAAGGGGGCGACGAGTTGCATCCCTAGTTTTGTTGAAAACCGACGGTATATGTTGATTTATACTATGTTATAGGGATGGTCGTGCCTTGATTTGTTTAAAATGTATATGTTTGGAAAACCATCATTTAGATTACCAAATGGGTGTGGTCTGTTTGGTTATATGAGCATGCATGTGTGTGTGATGTGTTGAAATGCTAGTAGGAACGCGGTTTCGAAATTGTTCCAAGTACTGAGAGTGTCCGGCTCTATATCCGAGGGCACGTGTTAATCGCCCACTATATGGGCAAGAGTGTTCGACTCTATATTCAAGGGCATAGGCCTAATCCGGCAAATCAGGTCGAAGGGTGTGGATCCACTAGTTAGCGTCGGTACGATGCCATGGGAGTCGAGGACTAGCCATGTGTCGGTGGCGCCGTGCTTTGGTAGTTGGCTATGGGCCAACGCCGGATTGTCACAAATCGGCTTCAGGCCGATGGGTGTGACGACACCAGGATTGCTAATCATGTGTATATGTATGGGTGCGTGTATGCACTATGGAAATTAGTACTGGATTGCATTTAACTGCGTGTATGTTGTATCATGATAACATTCAAATGCCACACACCGATATAACCTGTGTTCTTCCTTACTGAGAGGTGTCTCACTCCTGCTGTACGTACATTTTTACAGGTCCTTCGAGTAACCGGAACTAGCGTCTTGGTGTAAGGAGCGTAGTGGCCGGTGTACTGCGTTTAGCGCTTAGGTAAGTGCTAGGACTGTATTTTGTGGATTCCCATTTTGGGATGTATTTGGGCACCCATTTGTACGTTTTTTATAGAGCCATGTTCTGCTCTTCTATAGACTCTGGTATGGTACTGCATATGTATAGAATGACCTTTTTCTGTTGCGTATATGATTGTATTTGGATGTGTTTAGGGTGCTTGGGAACCCTACGGGGTCGGACCCTCATCCTTTGTACTATATCTTTGGATGATTTGTATGACACAGGGACAAGTTAGATTTCATTTTCACCCTGGGTTCCATTTCAAGGTTCAGGGCATGACAACAACGATCAATCTTTCGATATAACTGGTAAGGGAGTTGTGAAGATCAATATAAACGAGTCAGTATGGAAGCTGAAGGATGTCAGGTATATTCCAGACCTGAGAAAGAATTTGATCTCAGTTGGTTAACTGGCAGATGAGGGATACATGACGAAATTCATTGGCGATGAATGGAAAGTTTCAAAGGGTGTACTAACGATTGCGCGAGGTAAGAAAAGCGAAACACTTTTTCTAACCTCCAATGCCTCCATGTCTTTTTCAGTTGCTACAAGAAATGACAACAACAACATCTGGCGCCAACGACTTGGTCACATGAGCAAGAAAAGACTTAGGGTGATGCACTCAAAGGAAAATTTGAGTGGTCTACAGTCAATGCTGATTGACATGTGTGAGGATTGTCTAGTCAGGAAACAGAAGAGGGTTAGTTTCCGGATAAACACCCACGCCTCAAAGAAGAAGGGACTAGAACTGGTCCACTCAGAATGTGTTGGGACACAACAGCAGAATACCGAGAATCCTCAGGTGGAGGAACTAGTTGAACAGATCGTTGCACCACCATCTCCTACTCCAGCTCTGGAGCTTAGGAGATCTACTCGGTCTAATATGCCAAATAGAAGGTATATTGATTACTTACTTCCTACAAATGGAGGAGAGCCCGAATGCCATGATGAAGCATGTCAAGTGGAAGATACGAGCAAGTGGAAGCTTGCGATGAAGGATGAGATGAAGTCCCTCACCTCCAACAGAATGTGGAAGTTGCCCAAAGACCTTCACAACAAGTGGGTGTACATAATCGAAGGGGAGCATAACGGCTCCAGAAGGTACAAGCCTCGGTTGGTAGTCAAAGGCTTTGAGCAGAAGGAAGGGATTAACTACACTGGCATCTTTACACTAGTTGTGAAGCTGACTGCCATCAGATTAGTCCGTAGAAATCGAGCAGATAGGAAGGTGGCGACTACAGAGAAACTAAAGTTATGTTCAACTTCAGTTGGTTTTCATGCCTGAAGACATATTTTGAGCACATCATTTATTTATGATACTGTTTGTCTCTGTCTCCAAGTAGGAGATTGTTAGAGATGGAGCCAGGAGAAACAGCTGGAGACGCATTGCAAGCTAGGAGTTGAGTCAAAAACGCGTTGCATTAATCCACCATTAACCTCTCCATTGTAACTTCCATTCATGATTCATTTTATCTTAATTGTGATTTAAATTCCAAGCCCTATAAATAGAGAGATGTGGAAGATGTAAAATATAGTGCAAAGAGAACACAAAGTGTGTGCAGATAGAGTGAGAAGCTCAGAGAGAGTAGAGAGGAAGAAGGAAGGAAGAGAGAGAGAGAGTGTGTGAGATTTGTAATTTTTTCGGCGATAGTGAATATTTGGTGTGTGCTTCGTGGACGTAGGTCGTTATTTACCGAACCACGTTAAAATTTTGGTGTCACTTTAATCTGGATGCTCACAGGTTCCTAACAGGTAACACGTATCCGAATTTTGTGGGCTTGGTAAAGGCAGGTGAAAGGATTAAAGTCGACATCCATGGTTGGAAGATTATTGATAAAGGCAATAAGAGCAATCAAAAGAAAGATAGAGGAAATAAGAAAGAAGTAGAAGTTCAGAGCGTAAAAAAGTGGTCCTTTAGTGGGAAAAATAAAAAAGATAAAGGAGTTATGAATAGTGTAGCGCCACAACTTGCTTTTCAACTAGTCAGGGTAGCTTCACCCATTGTTATCCCAATGAGGCAGCGTAATAAAGAAAGAAGAGAAAGGAAAACTATTCAACTGATTCCCATGACATATGCAGAACTTTTCCAGCAACTAATGAAAGGAAGTTTGATAGTCCCAATTCCGCTGACAATTATAAAGGAACTGTATCCAAAATAATATGATCTTAATGCTACTTGTGATTATCATGCTGCTGGAGTAGGCCATTCTATTGAAAATTGTCTTCCACTAAAGTACAATGTACAAAGATGCTTGAGGGAAACAGGTTGGATTGATTTTGGAGACAACAAAGAAAAATAGTAAAGGGAAGTTTATTTTCCGATCATGGTGGATCATTTATTAATTCTATTGATAATGAAGTTGTT
Source organism: Malania oleifera (assembly GCF_029873635.1). Classification (NCBI taxonomy): domain Eukaryota; kingdom Viridiplantae; phylum Streptophyta; class Magnoliopsida; order Santalales; family Ximeniaceae; genus Malania; species Malania oleifera. The sequence continues at coordinate 64,950,969 of NC_080428.1, forward strand.
GTTAGAACTTCAGAGCATCGCAATTGAGTAACAATTAAAGCATCTATTTAGATGGTCAAATCCAATAACATTGTGGAAGCAGATGGTGGTGGGGGTTCCGTTGGTGCAATTGGAGTCTTTTGGTTCAGGCTATCAAGTTGATGAAGTGCTTTTATTTTCTTTTGCAATGAATTCATGAGTGTTTTCCCACATGGAGTTGCGTCTTCTGTGTCTTTTTGTTCTTTGCTTTTTGTAATAAAAGGGGTTTAATCGAAAAAGCATTGTCTTAAGAAATTTCAATAAAAACATATTTTCAAAAAATTGTCTCATATGCACTGCATTTTTCATTAATTAAATATTATCTTGCTTGTGTTGTGTGGACCTTGCAAGCAGATTTGAGGACAATGACTGTTAGGAACCTGTGAGCATCCAAAATAAAGTGACACCAAAGATTTAACGTGGTTTGGTCAATAACGACCTACGTCCACGGAGCACACACCAAATATTCACTATCGTCGAAAAAATTACAATTTTCTCTCTCTCTCTCTCTCCCTCTCTTCCTCCCTTCTTCCTCTCTGCTCTCTCTGAGCTTCTCGCTTTGTTATTGTGTCATTCCTCAGCCCTCTATTTATAGTGCTGATCTTCCAATCACAATTTAATTACAATTTAAACATAATGAATCAAAACATGGGAAGTTACAATCATGAGGTAAATGGAGATAAATTGCACTACGTGAGATTAATTGCACTGCGTTTTCCAACTCAGCTCCATGAATGGACCGCATCTCCAACTCAGCTCCAGCTCCTGGCTGTCTTCTGGCTCCAACTCTAACAATCTCCCACTTGGAGACAGAGACGTCTCCTCAACCAGTATCATAAATAAATGATGTACTCAAAACATATGTCTTCAGGCATGAAGACCAACTGAACTTAAACACAACTTCAGTTTCTCCGTAGTCACCACCTTCCTGTCTGCTTGATTCCTACGGAATAATCTGATGGTTGTCAGTTTCACAACTGGTGCAAAGATGTCGGTGTAGTAAATCCCTTCCTTCTGCTCAAAACCTTTAACTACCAACCGAGGCTTGTACCTTCTAGAGCTATCATGCTCCTCTTCGATTCTATACACCCACTTGTTGTGAAGGCCTTTAGGCAACTTCCACGTTTTGTTGGAGGTGAGGGACTTCATCTCATCCTTCATCACATGCTCCCACTTGTTTGTATCTGCCACCTGACATGCTTCATCATAGCATTCAGGTTCTCCTCCATCTGTAGGAAGTAAGTAATCAATATACCTTCTGTTTGGTACATGGAGACGGTGGTGCGACGATATGCTCCATTGGTTCCTCCACCTGAGGATTCTCGGCATTCCACTGTTGTGTCCCGACACATTTTGAGTGGACTAGTTCTAGTCTCTTCTTCTTTGGGGCATGAGTGTTTATCTGGAAACTAACCTTCTTCTGTTTCCCGACTATACAATCCTCACACATGTCAATCTGTACTGAAATAAATATGGAGGCATTGGAGGTTAGAAAAAGTGTTCTAATTTTCTTACCTCGCGCAATTGTTAGTACACCCTTTGAAACTTTCCATTCATCGCCAATGAATTTCATCGTGCATCCCTCATCTTCCAGCTGACCAATCGAGATCAAATTCTTCCTCAAGTCTGGAATATACTTGACATATGTCAGCTTCCATACTGACCCGTTTATATTGATCTTCACAACTCCCTTGCCGATTACATCGCAAGGTTGATTGTTGCCAAGGTACACCTTACCAAAATTACCTGGTGCGTACTCCTCTAGGCAATCTCTGCAGCATGTGGCATGAAATGAGGCTCCGGAATCTAAGACCCAAGACTCATGTTTGCTCTCCAAAGAGCAAATCAACATCTCATCATTTTCGAAAGCAATATTTGCTTCTGTCTTTGCCGTCGTTTGATATTCTTTCTTTTGACTCCTACACTAGTTCTTGTAATGACCAACTTTTCCACAGTTACAACACTCAATAACCTTTGTGTTTTGGGAACCTGTGTCCTGAGTACCTCTAGGATTTCTGGATTTAGACCGCCTGGGCCTAGATCTACCGCGGTTGTTTGATCGTCCATGCCTGTTTCCTCTACCTCGACTCTCCATGTTCAAGGTTGAACTCGAAGTGGAGCCATGGTTCGACAGCATTCTTATTTCCTCCGTCAAAATCATGCTGATGACTTTATCGTATACAAGCTTCAATTTTCCTGCGGAGCTACTAATGGCAGTAATGACACCATTCCAACTTTCAGGAAACTGACTGAGAATCAGTAGGGCCCGAATCTCATTATCAAACATTTTACCGACTGAGGCGAGTTGATCAGAAAACTAATTGAAGTTATTCAAATGTCTGCTGAAACTTTCACTTACAGATAGACTCATAGTAAATAGTTTTTTCATGAGATGTACCTTGTTTGCGGCTAAAGGCTACTCGTACATATTAGAATGCGCATCCATCAGAGACTTGGTGGATGTTATATGCTTGATATTGAACGACACAGATTTTGACAACGTCATTCTGATGGCTCCAAGGGCTTTTTGATCAAGCAACTCCCACTTGTCCTCGTTCATGGATGCTTGCTTACCCTTCAACAATAAGTTCAATTCATTCCCAAACAAATAATTTTCTATCTGCATCTTTCAGAAACCGAAATTATTTCCGTTGAACATTTCAATTTTTGAGCTCTTTTCATTTGACATCTCGATTCTTTAATCTAGAGATGGAATTATCTCAAATGGATAGCACGGTTGGATCCAGAACGATCGAAACCCCTAGAAATGGTTCAAGTCGCTCGAAAAACAGACCCAAAACGACTCCGAAAAGCTTAATCAAAGTTTGGTCAAACCTGGTCAAACTTGCTGACATGGCACTTGTTGATGCGGCGCTGACGTGGCAATGTGGGGTCCATTGATGATGTGGCAAGGTGGGCCCACTTGCTGATGTGGCACCCACCAGCTGACAGGGCTCAACTAGCGTGGCAGCTTACTCAGCGGCACTAACGTGACCGGTTCTGAGACGGCGGGTCGGATCTAGGTCGGGGACCTGATCTTGGGTTGATTCGGTCTAAGTTAGCGTCTGGGTCGGGTCAAGGCTGATCAGGCTAGGACGACGCGTGCAACACATGCGGCGCGTGAGGGAGCTGGTTTCTGGTGCATAGCCGGTGCGTGGTGAGGCGTCTTACTCTGGTAAGGCGCGTGAGGGTGCGTGAGCCTTCTTCTGAACTCCGTTCGAACTTCGGCTTGCATGGTTCTCTTCGTCTTAGCGAGCTGAATGCGATGGTTGCCTCAAAACTTGGTTTCGATCTACTGGATAGAGCTCTGATTTCAGGATCACTTCTAATCTGGCTTTCCTGCTCCAACCGGGCTCTGATACCACTTGTTAGGACCGGAGGAGCCCAAAGGTGGGCTTGATACACATGGGTGAACACCAACTTGACCCAAAAGCTCAAGCTATTTGGGTCTTGGGTCCATCCATGTATATAAGCACCTATCATCCACTTTAATTTTCCAATGTGAGACAAGCTCGCAAGTGGAATTCTCAACAATCTCCCCCTCACTTGTGAGTTCCAGCTACTCCCCCTTGAGGAAACTGTCTCCATTCTGGGACAATTCTCCAACAATTGCTCAAGTGGACCTTACCACTGGCGCCTTACGTGCGTCAGATTGCATTCCTCGTGCCTCAGAACCAATCCTACCTCTCACGTCTTGACCCTATTCAGATCCATCAGCAGCATAGATGATCCTTATTGGCCTCAGCCACATACTTGGTCCTCTAACTGTTAGCACGTCAGAAGAATTACCTTCTCATCTTGACATTTTACGATGTCGCTCACCTAGAGTTACGAATTGTCGGCTCTGATACCACTTGTTAGGAACTTGTGAGCATCCAGATTAAAGTGACACCAAAGATTTAATGTGGTTCGGTCAATAACGACCTACGTCCACGAAGCACACACCAAATATTCGCTATTGCCGGAAAAATTACAATTCTCTCTCTTTCACCCTCTCTTCCTCCCTTCTTCCTCTTTGCTCTCTCTGAGCTTCTCACTCTGTTATTGTGTCATTCCTCAGCTCTCTATTTATAGGGCTGATCTTCCAATCATAATTTAATTACAATTTAAACATAATGAATCAAAACATGGGAAGTTACAATCATGAGGTAAATAGAGATAAATTGCACCGCGTGAGATTAATTGCACCGCATTTTCCAACTCAGCTCCATGAATGGACTACGTCTCCAACTTAGCTCCAGCTCCTGACTGTCTTCTGGCTCCAGATCTAACAATGACTTACTTTGTCATGCAACCTTTTGATATTATGCTTGATGCATCATTGAATATAGGTTTCCATCTTATTCTCAGTGCATGATAATTTGTAATTACCAACGTTGGTGGCTAAGGACATGTGGCCATCATTTGGTTGACCGGTGAATCCTTTAAAGAACCCAGTTCAATTTTATTTTCCCTTACGAGCCCTTTGAGCCTATTTATTCCTTTAATCTAGGAATAAAGTTAGTTAACTAAAAATTCACTTGAGTGGGGATCCTATTAATTGAAAATTCAATTTAGGAAATGGTACACATCAAAATGAAAGCAAGAAGAAGAAGAAGAAGAAGCCCCCAAGTCAAGAAAATTAGAGCCTTATAAATCCAATCAAGAAAATTTGCCTTATAAATCTTTTCTTCTTTATCCACAACCATAGTCTACATTACGGTTCTAATAAAAGCCCTGACTGGATCAATTTTCCTTTTTTTTTTTTTTTTTCATTTGAATTGTTAATTCAAGACAAGAGTCCTGAATTACTTAATGATATAATCTCGCAATGGGTACGTAGGCAGCTTATGGATTCTTAATTCATGAATCCGACCGATACAGTACAAAATAAAAGGGGATGCCCTAAGACAAGGGGCAGATTGAGGATTTCAAGCCTAGTTGCCTATCCTTTCTTAACCCTAAAACCCAACCTACAATATGTCTATGCATTCAAAGTCCACCTCGAGGTCCTGAAATGTTGGCAATGGGACTCGTGAGATAATTCAGTATGCATCAAAGATCAAATGAGAGATGATGTGATTAAGCAAATCTTTGTATTGCAAGCATTGATCAGGACATCCATATCCTTGGAATTGCAGCTTTTGTTTACTGCCAACCCTTGTTAAAAATTAGAAATGGAGTTGAATAGAAGTTGAGCATTGGAAAAGAAAAAGAAAAAAAAATGAAAAGGAAAAATGAGCCCCGAGTGTTCGATGGAAGGTCGAATTTCAGGACCAAGCTATGAGTTCATAATGCTGGTCAAAGTAAAGCCATTGCCCAATAGAAAAGCAGACAAGGAAAGAAAGGATAATGCAGGTTTGACGATGTTTTAATCACACTATTTTGAATATTATGCTGGTCAAAGTAAAGTCATTGCCTAAAATTTGTTGATTGGGGCATTGTTGCCACTTCAAGAGAAGATGAGAGCTTGGCTCCTTGAATGTTTTAACGGGGGCATCAGAAAATGAGGGTTGGTCCCTAAATCTTGTTAAGTGGGGGCATCATTGTCATTTCAAGAAAAAAAATGAGGGCCTAGTATCCCTGAATGTTATTAACTGGGACATTGGTAAGGCCTAACTCTCCCGTCCACAGTTTGGGATTTGAGGATTGTTAATAAGAAGTTGAGACATGTTCAAAATTGGATTTCAAAATTCTATCCGAATATCAATTGGATAGACATTTGTTCATAAGTGTTCTTGAAGTGGAGATTTGTACATCCTCTTACATTGTATGCATGACATCGACAATGAAGAGAAGCATTTCATATGAAGTTTGTGTACATGGGCAGAGTTAGGATGTGTCCTCATTTCAAGCATCATATCTCATAATATCGAGTTCGCCACTCGGTCGAAGTGTTTTGGGATTTTCTATTTTGCCCATTTCTTAGGGTTCGTCGTCCGGCAAGTTGCGACATCTCTAATTCTCAAATTATTTTTAGGATTAAAAATATTTTTCTAATTTGTTAAAAATAAATTGGACTAGACTTCTAATATTTTTCCAATCTTTGATTGCAAATGTATCATACCAAATTATTTTTCATACACATAAGAGTTAAAAGGCATATAGTGTAATGACCAGAAGAATAATGGTATTTAAATAATAAAGAGAGAGAGAGAAATGTAAATAATAAAAAAAAGAGGCAGCAGACTTCATCAACGAACGCTTCGCGTTCGTCGATGATGTGGCACTATGGGCTTGTCGACGAGAAGATACCGAGAGAGGATTTGTGGCAATCTGATACTCGTCGACGAGGGGTGCAGGTTCGTCGACGAACTTTCTATAGGACTCGTTGACGAGATGACGTGTCTCGTTGACGAATCTAAAGCTATAAGTAGCTAAAACCCGGATTTTTAACTCAATTTTTAGTGCAAAAACCTTCTCTCTCTCTTTCTCTCTCTACATTTCCCTCCCCTTCTCTCTTCAATCCCTGCTCTATTTCTCGTCGGATCCAAGATCTGAGGCCACCACGACGCTCCTGGTGAAGTTCTCTGCAAGTCTACTGGAGCTGATTGTTGGTGGAGCTTGTTTGAAATTCATCCCAATTTTAGAGTAAGGCAATTTATTCAGTATTTGTTTTCCGTACAATTATAAGAAATGTAGTATGCAAAGAAATACTAATGTTTGGTTCTGGGGGATGTTGTTCTCAGGGAGTTGAGCAGGGAACCCTGCAGGTATAGGGTCAGAGTACAGTAGGGACTTTTCAGAAATAAGGTAAAGGAAATATGCTATGCTATGGTATTTTTAGAATGTTTATCAGCATATTATGTATATACATTCACAAGCATATTGATCAGTTTATTTTTCAGAATATCATGAGTGTTATTATTTTAGTAAAATTACAGATATGAAGCATGAGATTTTGATTAATCAAATGTGTGGCATGAGTTTATTACAGTATAGTATGTTGATTTTATAGCTTTATAGATAATCAGTTATACAGATTATTAGCAATGAATGAGACTTACAGTATTTCCCAGAATAACATGATTTCTAAACCATAACACTCAAACAAATAATACAGATATTACAGAAAAATATTACAGATAGTACAGATATTACAGACATAAATTACAGATATTACAGACAGAAATTACAGATAGTACAGATATTACAAACATAAATTACAGATATTATAGACAAATATTACAAATAGTACAGATATTACAGACAGAAATTACAGATATTACATACAAACATTACAGATATTTCAGATTTATAGTGTTGTGGTTGTTTTTGAAATCATGTTAAAAGCAGCAAGATAAATATATATTTATATATGTATATAGTATTACACGATATTAAATCCCTGTGGAAATTACAGACAGATATATATACAGTAGAGTACGGTACCGTTGCTAGTACAGAATAGAGTGCAACCACATAACTCAGATAGTATGTGGATTCCATCTAGCTGTGCCAAGAGTGAATGCAGTCTTCCCAGCGAGCTGAGTTTAGGTGGCCAATTAGACGATGTTAGAGTTTGGAGATTGCCCTAAGAGATTGCAGTGGATCAGATTGGCGAATGTATAGATATAGATTGACATACCTGGTAAGCCAACCAGAGTAAGTCCAGCCTACGGGTCACACAATCCTATCATGAGGGGTTATATCATGATACATAGATCCCAGGGTATAGCAGAAGTTCTTATGTACAGATATATCACACAGTAGCAGTTTATACTATTATATTAGCAATACCTTCAGATAGAAAACTCAGATACACAGCTATGTTTTAAATTATATTTCATATATTCTGTACAGTTTATTAGCTTACTCAGATTACAATATCAGTATTATTTTAGTATTTCAAATGTGTAACTCAACCGCCACGCACCGGTAATAGCATATTTCCTCTTACTAGACGTTGTCTCATCCCAGTGACTTATTATTTTTTACGAGATCCGGTTAGGCGAGCAGATTAGGCTCACGGTTAGAGATTGTCTTGAGCTGCCCTTGCTAGAAGGGTAGGTGTATTTTTGGGTATCAGTGATTTGGGAATAGTTTCCAGGTTTTGTTGTTGCCACTGGGTAGGTTTGGGGTTGTAAATATATATACTTCAGAATATTATAGTTCTGGTATTGTACATGTGTATATGATAGTTTACAGATTTACAGTTACCGCTGCTTAGGTGTGTATGACATACAGGTTTTTCCCAGTGCTCCTTTGAGCCTGGGATATTTTCAGTAGTATTTGTGATATATGTATAGAGATGAAAAAAAAAATGTAAAATAAGTAGTAGGTCGTTACATATAGCAACTATATATATATATATCCATTTGGGAAGAAGTTCATTGAATTTAGTTCATTTTTATTATGTCTATATACAATGTATAGACTTGTAAGCAATGAAACTGGAATCTATAGTTTGAAATTGATACAATGTTTCAAATAGTTGGGCTCCTATATTTGGAAAGTTGACATGTTAGGGCATTAATAAAATAGAAAATTATAAGGTCATATTAATTAATTAGATAAAAAGAACTTGAATTTTGACTTGTTGTTTCCATCGATATGGGTCATGTATTTATATCTATGTAATTTTTTATTCTTTCCAATTGAGGATTGAAAGTTTATACTATATCTTAAAAAGATAAGATGACTTTAAAAAAAATAAAATCTAATTTAAGCACGAGGTTTAAGTAATTTTCCTCTCTTAGAAAGATGACGGAAAAATCATGAAAATAAGAAAGTTGGCCTGAGAGAGTAATTGTGATGTAGTGAAGTTATTAAAGTCATACAAAATAATGAGAGAATTATAAGTTATTATTAAAAAAAAAATATTATTTTATTAATTTGTCATTAACTAAGAGAGTTGTCATTTACACTAAAAAAAGATTGCAAGACTTTATGTTTATTTTTTGTATATCAAATGACAAATTTACCCCTTATTTTTACAATGAATTATGAATGTACCCTTTTTTTGTCTTTTTACTTGTAATAAAATTAAAATTAAAATATAAATTCCTCATTTAATAGACAAAAATTAAATTGGAGTGCCACAATATATAATTAAAATTTTTTTTTTTTTCAGAAATCCCACTAGCACTATTTTTATTTTTAAACTTAGTATGGTATGATGATATAGAAGCAATGGCAATTAAATAAATATTTTAATTTTTAAGCTTATTATGGAAACAATGGCAAGTGCAAAAAGTGCAAGTTCAAAATGCCTCATCCCTTAATTAATAGGGAGATTTCCAGTCACTTGACTTTTTATTCACCTCCGCATGCAGGTTTTCGGGGACGCAGAGGTAAGAACATTCATTCTACCATAGCTGTTCTCTGCAAAATCCCAACTGGGCCATCTCCTTTCCTTCGCTTCAGTCTCTGTTGGGTGTCAAATACAACCATTATGCTTCTTTTCCAACCGTCAACAATGGACGCTAAGCTCTCCAGAGCTTCTATTCCGGCTACTTCAGCCCCCGGCGCTTTAAAATCCTCAATGCTCGATTTGCAATGCGCGAATCAGATAAACTGTAAACCCACTTACGAGAAATCGGGTTTTGTGAGAAATGGGTATCGTCCTCTTCAAGCTTCACTGATTTCTCCTATCAGGTTACCAGAAATTTTTGTTTCTTTGAAAAAATTCATGGGGTTTGTTTGTTGTGTACTCAATTTGGTACTTTTTGGTTTTTGTTTTTGCATAGTTGTACGCTAGTTTTAAGTTGATCATTGAAGTTAATTGGGTGCATGTTATCTCAGTTGAACATTGAATCGTCCTTGTTATTCTCCATGCTGGTAGGAATTGGAGAGAGAGAGAGAGATACATGTCATACATGATAGGGGTGAGATAAAGGGGTTAGGACTCTTTAATCAACCTTTATTCAAGCCCACCAAGACAAGACTATCTAGAACATTTCTTGATCATGATTGGTAGAGGGATTCATCACGTGTCTACGGGACCAATCCCAGGGGGACATGCCTGCCATCTTGACCTCCTATAAGGATGCAAGCATAGAATAGTTAACAATTAATTCCTATTTGATCCCAGGCTTTGGCCCAGTGGTTTGTTGCCTGGCCTCCCTATGGGCAGGTCCAGGGTTTGATCCTCTAGGGGTATGTGTTCGTCCTGGATTTTAGATGGGAGGGGTGGGGGGGGTAGTCCTTGTACCCAAAAAAAAAAAATGATTCATAATTGTGTATGTAGAGTTTGATGTTGGTCAATCATAGTCTTAAATTTCCATGAAACTGAAGTATTACTAGAATTACAAGAAAATGCAGCAGCAAGAAGAGTTTCAAGTTTCAACCAAAAGGCTAAGTGAAAGATGAACGACAATACTAATATATGATTGGGGAGTTAAGTTTCCTCTCTATTGCCCACTTCCTATTAGGGACCTAGAAAGAAGAATACAATTAATTGAAGGTGAATCCGCCATCCTCCTCCTCAAGTGGTATTATCTGCAGTTGGTACTGAAACATCGTTGGGCTTGCTCAATCATATTGGCTGCATTACTTTCCCCAAGAATTACACTAAGCTAGGCATATAAAGATTTCTTATTTCACGTCACAGATAAGAACTATCAAATCAGTTGGATAACAGTTATCAATCACCATTGCCTCAGTTCTACAGATGGCTAGGAAGATAATTGCCTTACAATTTCTGTGGTGGCTTTCATTCCAAACTGTTGGTTATTAAATGAACCATCTGCATTTAGCTCTGGTTTTCTACCAAAAGTAGGTGAGGAGGGTCTCATCAGTTGTCCACAATTTAGGAAGATAACCTTAAGTGATGAATCATGGATTATGTCCTGGGATCACTAAAAACTCATTGGAACCGAAAATCCAAGAACCAATCAAATTCTCTCTGCACTAACTGTTATAAAAAAATGTAATATCTTGTTTAAAAAAATCCAAATTTTTTTTTGGATACAGGCACAAACTGTATTCTATGAACCTCTAAACCAAAGGAATCCATTGCCCTCTAGGCTAAAAGATCACCCTGCCACTGAAAAATCCTGCCCTAAGGAAAAAGGAATTGCGAATGTCATACACAATTTTGTCTAAATACATGGTTGGCCTGATAATTTGCTTCATGACATGCCTGCAAGGTGAGATGAACAACAAAAACAACAAGCAGCCAAGCCATAAGTCCCACTAGGTTAGGTCAGCTACATGAATCTTTTCCTGCCAATTTACTGCATGCAAGGTGAGATAAATGCATTTTTATTTTAGGTTTTAACTTTGATGACTGTATTTGATGCTTGATTTTCCTGACCTAGATAACTTTCTTCAAAGTTGCAAATCTATCATGAAATATTAAGTTAGTTTAGCATTATATATCAAATTATCAAGTTAATTTTTTCTTAACAGAAATAAATTTCTGATAATTTGAAACTAAGCAAAATTGGAAAATTATGCTCCAGTGCATACAGGTAGCTAGGAATGAATTGAAAATTTTCATTTTTCTCGGATGGGCATGCCCACTCAGATACAACAACAACAAAACCAAGCCTGAGTCCCACTAAGTGGGGTCAGCTATATGAATCCTTTTCCGCCAATTTATGCGATCATGGACCATTTCTTTTGATAAATTTAAGGATATTAAATCCTTACTCACTATCTCCTCCCAAGTTATTTTAGTTCTACCCCAACCCCTTCTTTTACATGCCCACTTAGATGCAGATAAAAATTACATTCATACATGCACATGTTAAATTTTTGTTGGTAATATTTATACCATATATTTGACTTTGAAAAATTTCGATTCCATCATTATCTTTTTCTTTTCATGCAGATTTACAAGGAAAAAAAAGGTGGATGAAAGTGACACATTGACCCTAGAAAGTATAAGACACTCATTAATCAGACAAGATGATAGCATAATATTTAGTCTTATGGAGAGGGCTCAATATTGTTATAATGAAGAAACATATGACCATAATGCGTTCTCCATGGACAGGTTTCGTGGCTCTTTGGTTGAGTTCATAGTCAAGGAAACTGAAACTCTAAGTGCCAAGGTAATTAATTTTCTAATATCGAAAGAAGAGGATTCATGTAATGGATCTCTCCTAGTAGGACTTAAGGCTTGACAGTTTGTAATAGTTATTGTTTTACCGAACAAAGTGTGTCCTAAGAACCTAATGTTTTCAGAATACAAATTTAAGGCTGTGAATTTGAAATTATATATCTTAAGTCATCACTTTGCCTAAAAGCTTAAGCTGATAGGTTGTCGGCCAACAGTCTCTATCAAACCTTAGCACTTTGCTGCACATGCAGACTGATTGCGCATAGAGAGATAGCTGAACAATGAACAGCATCCCTTTGGACAATAAAGTAATTTTTAACAATTTGATAATAAACACAGGCAACAATAATAGAAACTGCAACCACTACTTTATACTGCGGCAGGTCACCACTTTACCTAAAAGATTTAGCTGATAGGCTGCAGGAACAATTTATATCAAGTATTAACTGTGGATTTGGAGAAAAATCTATACAAATTTTTATTAAAAATTTTCCAAATTCACTGTGCCAAATGGCCAAATATGCATTCCTAAATGCTACATGAAGGAAATGTTCTGTCACAAGTATTCACAGTATTCTAATTCAATTTTCTTGCAAATTAGTTGGGCAGATACAAGAGTCCAGATGAGCACCCTTTCTTTCTGCTTGACCTACCTGAACCAATGCTTCCAACTTTGCAATTCCCGCAGGTAATAAATGGAAAATGCTGTAAGACCTTTATATACTAGTGAGGACAGGCCTCCAATGGAAACAATATTGAGTTGATGAGAAGTTCACTGCATATTTATTTGAGCTTGATAGCAAAATTTGACTACAGATCATTTCATGGTGTTGATGTTTTGAGTAACATTTTTTTTCCTTTGATTACTTGGAATATTTCAAATTCGATGGATTAATTAATTAACAATAAATGCATACTATGCATACTGCATTGCAAAAATACAATTCTGTGGAATTGCATACTGGTATAGAGATATTACTACAGTGGCAGCAACAGCGTCACACATGACATGATTGTGCATAGACAACAATGTAAATTATCTAATGAATTGGTGGGTTTGAAGTTTCAAACACGTTCAACCCTGGACTGCCAAATTACTATTTCTATCCTTAGGTGAGTGTTCATTATTATGCTGTGAAAATGCCTTACACAGTAAATTTTCGTGGGAATTAAAAGAATATAACAAATCATCAAAAACAGGAATCACCAAGAATGGGTCTTCCCTCTATATGAGAGCAAGGAGAAAATGGGGCTACATTGAAATCTTGTATGTTCTAATCCATCTTATGTTCCCACCAACAACCCCACCCCCCCCCCCCCTCCCCGAGTGCACATGCGCTTTCTCACTTGATTTCAATGGAGAATACAGTGGCTTGATTTCAGATCCTACGTAATCATCAACTTTTTGATGGACATTACTGTCCATGTTGAGTTCACAGAATATGCTGACATTCGCCGTGACTTGATTAATGGTGTGAAAGTTCCCATTTTATAATTACATTTTGCAAAAGGGAATATCAATATCTGAAAAAGATGATTAACGTGATTATATCATGTTTCAAAAATGCGTGAGACAAATTCCTGAATGAAGGGCTCTCATAATAGTGGGGCAACAAAAATGGTTCACAAAGACCATTAACCAATGTTTGGGAGCTTGGGTTTCCCATCTTGGATTTGGATTTGTATGGATTTGAACAAAATGTAAAACAAAATTGTATTGAATTTCATTCAAATCCATGCAAATTCAAATCTAAGGCCTAAAATCCATTTTCTCAAAGACAACCTTAGTTTTACCTTATTGAACTATTAATTTATTTTGGGGCCAACTGATTACCAAGTAGTATCCTCTGTTTGTAATTACTGTATATAGGTGAGAGGTGTTATGGAATTTCACGAATTAAGTTGCTCTTGCCTTCTAATTGAACTATTCATAATTATCTAGTTGATGAAATTTGGTAAGGTAATCTCTGTCATGGGCTTAAGAAAACATTTGAATTGATGTTGATGCCAAGTTAGGGATCTATTGACAGATATATTTGATGTATTATGATGAGATATTGTCTCTTATGGGTTTAGGATAACATTTTGTATCAATTTTGATGATTAGTGTTCTGTCAGCTCACTCTAATTTTCCACTTCTTCTGATATGCAAATAGGTTTTGCATCCATGTGCTGATAGAATCAATCTAAACAATAAGGTTTGGAATGTGTATTTTAGAGATCTTCTTCCAAGACTGGTTAAAGCTGGAAATGATAATAATTGCGGATCAGCTGCTGTTTGCGACACAATTTGCTTGCAGGTATCAGATTAATTTTTTTTTTCTCTTTTTTTTTTTGCTGTTTTAAATTCCATCATAAATTGATTTGAAAAGTTAAAATCGAAAATATTATTGCAATGCTAATTAATTGCATTCTACTTGAATTTTTCCCGGTAAAGTCATTAGCTGCTTTTGTTCTATACTCCTAACGACTCTAATTCCTCATTTTGATTTGTTGGATTACTTCTAGGTCTATCTTCCTTTTCTTAATTCATTTTTCCAAATAGTTATTGTTGATATCGTTTTATATACCTATATAATGTCTGAATAACCCCCAGTATATCTCCGAGTGGCTCATAAAAGATGCATGCCATTGTTCTCCACTTTGGAACTGCCTATCTTGATATCTTATTGTACTGCTCTAGGTGATTGGCCTTCGTTGAAGAATTCTTAAGAAAAAGCACCACAAATCCCATTGTTGGTGCAATCAGTTTGAAATTTTACTTATAATCGGGAAAATCTTATAACATTTTAAAAAATAATTATCTGGTTTCTGGTCATTGTGATCTGAAGACATAGATTCTTCTAAAGTTACCAATATTTGAATTTGAAAATCTTTAACCCCATGTTTGGAGAAGCCTTGGATTTGGAGTTGTATTGGATTTGGATAAAATGACATATAAAATTGTAGAACTTTGTCTAAAAAATCCATCCAAATCCAAATCCAAGGTCTGAAGTTCATGCTCCCAAACACTTCCCAAGGTCTTGTATTGTGCACATTTCATTTCTGCTTGAATAAGTTTGACTCTTTTATGGCGAGTTTGGCAGTTCTTTGATTCCATTCATTATAAATATTACCTACCAAAATACTAGAATTTTGTGGAGCAACTGCAGGCTGCAGTCCCTTTGCAGAAGTATCAGTGGGCCCTACTATCAAGTGAAGGATGTCCTGTAGGGTTGGTTTGGGTTTTCAAAATTAGAGTAAAAAAGGGTCCTTGATAATTGAAGTTGGATAGGCAAAGTTTGATGCATTTAGGCTGCACAATGGATCATTGGCATCAATGCTCAGAAATGAGAGCATTGGTGATTAGAAATGCATTGTGCCTAGATGTGCATTTCGCAAGTTGGAATCTTTCACCAATTAAGTGGTGTCCAGAGCCTGGCCTACAGACAGATCTTGATTGTTGATGGGATGTTATGCATGTTGGATCTTCAAATTGTTCATGATGTGATTGTGCGAGTATAGAGGAGCTTTCATTTGTTCCAAAAAAAAAAAAAAAATATGATAGTTGGACATACAAATTAGATTTATAGTAGTGTGCAGCCAGGTATCCTGTACTATGGTAGAATACCTTTCCATGGTAGAAGCTCATGAGCTCGTCTCCTTTTTACTATGGCTGCAGGCACTTTCAAAGAGAATTCATTATGGTAAATTTGTAGCAGAGGCAAAGTTTCGAGAGTCCCCAGCCATCTACGACGCTGCCATTAAAGTGCAAGTATAATTCCCCTCTACATCTACATGCATGCCCTCGGTCCGAGTCATTTTATGCTTTCTTATTGTGATGGATTTTTTTGCACAGTTTCATTTAACACTTCAAGTTTGTTGCATTTGAATGTGGATCTTTCAGGACAGGGCTCAACTGATGGCCCTACTGACTTATGAAACTGTTGAAGAAGCTGTCAAGAAGAGAGTAGAGATGAAAGCAAAAACATATGGCCAGGAGGTCAGTAGAGACCAAGAGGACGATAATGATGCAACTGGTCCTGTGTACAAAATCAAACCTAGTTTAGTTGCCAATCTATATGAAGAGTGGATCACGCCCCTGACAAAGGAAGTTCAGGTTGAATACTTATTGAGAAGGTTGGATTAAATAAGTAATTCGCAGTTTGATCGTATCTGCCTGATTTCAGATTGTCGAACTCATCGTTCATGAGTGTTAATCCATAAAATTACAGCCTCTTTTTTCCCTTTTTTTCAAATGGGAAAGTTCTAGCCTAAAAGTTCTAAATGGAAAACCTCCTCTCTGAAGATGACTGCATAATTTATCAACTTTTGGGCTGGAAAATGCATGGCCATGGCCATGACCATGACCATGACCATGACAGAGGTTGACCCCACAATGTGCAACGGAATATTTGCATATGGAATTGTTGGGAGCGTTTGCATGAAGCTATGGCTTTTTAAGTTTTGAAGATCACCCATCCTCTTTCTCCTTTCCCTTGGGTGTTTGGGTGATGCTGACTGGTATGGTAAGAAAGAATCCTCAAGGGCTATAATATGTTTTATTAATAAATAATTTTTAAAAAAACATTTCTTATACTATACAGTTAGCCTGTGTTTTTCTGGTAGAATTTGACAAAATTTAATATAATTTTAAATCACATTTTGTCCAAATTCAGACACATTCAAATCCAAGAATGAAATTAAAATTTGAAAATTAAATGAAGAACATATAAAAGTCATTGCTACTGAAGTAACAAATTCAACTTATTCTATTTAATTTTACAAAAAAATGGTACACTGGCCTTCTAAACATATCTAATATTTGATATTTGGATGGCAAGTAAAATACTGCTTTTGATTTTTATTATGATCTTATCTATCAAATACATAAATAAAAGTTAAAGAATGCAATAATAAGGAAAAATGTGGATGACAGCTATCTTTCTCATTGGCCACAACATACTTTTTTATTATTAATAATTAAAAGCACATGACATTAGTAAACTTTGATTATATGAGAGATTGTAATATGCATGATTCATTAAAATATAATAATTGAAAATACGAAACTAACCTTCAAACTTTTTTTTCCTTTTCTCTTTGAATAAAAAGTAATTTTTATTTAATTCTTTATATCATTTTTTTCCTATCTAATACTCAAGATGAAATCACTACAAACTATATATGAAAGTGTAAATATCTTCCAACCCCATTTTCCATTTTTTCAAAATTTGAATCCCCACAACTTTGAATAATCAAAAGTTACCATTAAACTTAACTTTTTATATTTTGTTTGTCCCTACACGAATTTTTTTTTTCCTAGATTAATTTTTTTTTAAAAAGAAAAGGAGGGTAATATTCAAAAAGCGTAGGTAACATGCTTTTATGTTCTCCTTTTTTGCAAAAAAACAATTCGTGTACTAATTTTAAAAGGACCCTACACGCTTAGATTTAATAAATACAAACATAAGATTTTCACTTCAATCCCTATAATTTTCCAAGGTAAAGAAGGCATCTTTATCAGTTTAGATCATGGGTTACAATGAGAGGTGGACTGGTGGCACAGAGCCACCGGCAAATCTGATGGTTCAAATTTGAAAGCGCAGTAAATCCGGCGTACCCACTGCGAATCATAGCGCCAGCTATGCTGAAATTACACGAACACCCTCTCTTCACTTCCTCACCTGGCATTTTGAAATATATCATATTCATTCATTGGGGAATTATTATTATTGAGCGCCGCTTTTTTCCAGTCAGTCCACAGCTGCTGCTTTCATTTCCAGCTGTGGTGAGTTTTGGGTGAGACAGCCGAAAGGGGAAAAGGGTGCTCAGCCACAGCACTCTTCTTCCCTTTGGTTGCTTCTGTGAGAGAGAGAGAGCAGAGGATCAAAGGAGGCAAAAATGGAGAAAGCTCTCACTAAGGTTAGCAGCATAAAAGCGGGGAGCTTTTGGATTTCAAGGAAAGCCAAGGAGGAGTTGTCTAACATCTCTGGAGACCTCACTGTATGTTCATGGCTTTTCTGCTCTTTCTTCTTTTTTAATTTTGTGCCTATTTTCTGGTTTTCCTGCTAAAGGTGCTTCTTTCAAGTGTGCCCATTTGATATATGCATATATTTTTGCCAATGCTGTGCTAAACTTCTGAGTATTTTCAAGGATGCAATTAATAGTGCGAGATCTGTCAATTTTCCCATTCACCCAGATAATGAAAAAAATTATGGAAATGAATTTAGAGATCGGTATGTTCTAAGAACGAAGAAGAGGTTGATGGTGTTGCCCTTAATGACTTGATGAATGAAGTCGTGGGATGCTCTGTGCTCTTGTTGATGCGCCTTTTTTCTTTTCTTTTATTTTCTTTTCTTTCTTTTCTTTTCCTTCTTTGTTTCAAAAAAAAAAATGTATGTATGGACAAATTCTTTGCCGATCTGATAAATATTCATTCAGCATTGCTGAAAATTATGTATATGTAAATGATGCTGAATCTACATGTTTGTCTGCAAAACGCCAAGTTGGGTATTGGGCAGTGGGCATCTCCTCAGTGTTATGTTGCTGGTTATAACTTGAAGTGTTTTGTAATTGGGTTTGGAATTTCTGTCTCCATCTTTGGCAATATATTTATCTCGTCGCCTAGAAAAGACTCATTAGGACCCAAAATATACCACTTTAATTTTTACAAAGTTTCCAAAATTTTCTCCTCATTCAGGCCTTTCAAGGCATATGTATCACTACTAGGGTCTAAACATTTCTTTTCCCTTATTTTAATGCATTAATTCTATGCAGAGGAAGAAGCACCTTATAGCTGAGTAGTGTACTAATGTTTTTGTCAAGTAGCAGAAGCTTGTGTTGCGTTTCCTTGTGTGCTAGCTGATATGTGAGTTGTAAATTTTTTATGCAGGATCAATTGAACTATTGAAGTTTTGAAATCCATTTACTAAGCTCTTCAATATTATTTATATGTGCTGATCAGGAAAACCGTTATAGTCATTTGTTTCAACTTTTAAGGAATCTTTGAGGATTTATATTTTCCATAAATGTGAGTTGGGAATCCTTGATGCCTTGTTTGGTTCATTCTAAGAATACTAGGTAATTGGCATTTGGATTCCTTGATATAATATGCCCACATAATTTTCCCATATAATTGCAAAAATTTTGCTTGTTCAGATTCACATGGGAAGTGCACCCTACAGCTAAGTTCATTTTATAAGCGGATGATTGCTGGCTGTAATGTTTGTGCTCAGAGATTTAATGGCATTGCTTTCACTCGTTACTAAAAGGTTGTTTTTGATTGCAGACTTTCTCAAATACTGTAGAAGAGAAGGCAAAATGGATTTTCAACAAGCTAAAAGGTGTGGAAATAAATTGACCGAGGCTGCTTATGCCAATATAAGTATGAATGCTGATATAATTGTGCACCAGCATTCTTTTACGAACTTCCAAAATTTCACATACTTATTGCTGCAGTATGCTTTCATGTTGTACCAGTTTCTGGATACTTGCTATCATGAGAAGTGTTTCATAATTTTCGCATAAAGTTAGTACATTGATTCATCTGTAATGGGATGGGGATTTGGCTGGGTGGCATTGTTTTGCATTTTACTTGATTCTTAAATAACTTTTTTTCTGTTTTAATACAGGAAAGCCACTTAAAAGTTTGCCAGATCTCCTTAGAGAGTATAACTTACCAGCTGGCCTCTTTCCCCAGAACATAACCTGTTATGAATTTGATGAATCAAAGGCCAAGCTGGTTGTCTACTTGCCTTCTACCTGTGAGGTGAGCTTCAAGGACTCCTCGGTCGTAAGGTACGCTACTCGGGTGAAAGCAATCCTGCTGAGGGGAAAGCTGACAGGAATAGAGGGAATGAAGACCAAAGTCCTAGTATGGGTTAAGGTCACAAGTGTGGCAATTGAGGGCTACAAGTCTGACAAGGTGTGGTTCACAGCTGGTGTGAAGAAGTCGAGGCCCAAGGATGCATACGAAACACCCCATGACGCTGTCAAAGTACAAGAAGTTTGAGCTTTAGAATATTAGACATCATTAGCATCATCTTTCGTGGTGACAGATGACTTACCATTATAAGTACTCCCACAGATTACTAAGGGTTTTCTTCTTGAAAAGATTCGAGATGTTATTGCCTTTATGATGGCTTAGATGGGTTAAAAGTGGAATTGATTATGCGCCACTGGGCTATACTAAACGTCCGTGATGCGTGGATGCTTTAGTAAAGCTGAACTAGTTGGTGGTTAATCAGTAAGACTATCTGGACTTGCAGAGGTGGTATTTTTTGGATTTGTATATGAAATTCAGTTCAGTATGATAAATGGTAAACTTACCTATTTGCATCACATGATGAATGAATGCTACATGCACATGATGATGTTGCTACATATTGTCTCTTCACTGTCTAAATGCCTTTGCATTTTCTTGGAAAGCATTTCATAAATTGTTTTTTCTTTTTCGTAGAATTTACGAAAGTTGTGTTTGGGGGCATGAAATTCATGCCTTATATTTTTGCTTGTGTAAATTTTTTAGATGAAATAATTTTTGATAGCATTTGGTCCAAATTCACAGGAGTTCAAATCAAAGGTCTCAATGCCAAACTGTCAACAAGGGGAAAGTGTTTATTTGCTTTTCCAGCCATTAAATTATTTCTAAAGATTCACGTTTAATTTTGCTTGCTCATCAAAACTTGCATTCCTTTGGACTTTTGACACGGCTTATCCACATATTAACTTCAAACTGCACAGTTTTAGTGCACTAGCATTGCATTAAAAATGGAATAGACATAGGCCCTAATAATTCAACTGCCATGGCTAAAATAAAGACAGCCCCTTTGCGCAAAATTCAGACTAGAAGACCACAAAGGTCCTTTCAATCCCTCCTAACCAATAAAATAACGTTAAATAGTGTAGCATGTGACTCCTACATGAAAAGTGAATACATATAATTATACTTGAATACTTAACATTATTTCATTGGCCCAAAAACACTAGTAGTAAGACCAAAGTGGTCATCCGAAGCTAATCTAATTTTTTATCCTAAGTAAATGGTAACAAACCAATATAGTCTTTTTGACACGAGCCATTTAACCACTTTGTTATCCATATCTCTAGAATGCAGTGATGAAAATCTTTTATCAGTGTAATTCACTGGTTACACCTTCCACCCATCACACACCACCAAAAGAAAAAAAAACACACACACACACATTGTGGGGGCATTCATGCAAACTTAATTTTACAACTGCACTACACATGAAAATTCCATCAATCAAGAAGACAATCATCCAAAAACCATGGCATGCTGTTACTTAAGCTTGCAAAGCAGATTGGATGGAATAGTTGGTAGCATATTAGGTAAATAATTAGATTTAAAAAAAAAAAAAAAAAGTCGCAAACTAAATTTGATTTGTTGAAATGATGGATCCATATCAGTCCAAATTGGATCATTCAGGAGGATGGCACTTAATCTGCCATATTTATACCATAAAAACTACAAAATTCTATGAATAAAATCTTCTAATACAAGTTGTGGTTATAAGCCAGGCTCCCAAATCTTCCCATTTTTAAATTTCTAAAGATCAAAAATATTTTTATTCTTACTATTGTACACATGTCGGCAAAAAGTATGGGGCATTTTGGAGTTTTGATTTAAAAAAAAAAAAAAAACTAGATCAATTAAAAGGAGTACCCCTTCATTTATTTATTTCTATGTTATATTACTTTTTTTTTATGAAAATCTTTCTAATAATATATTATAGACACTGATCTCCCCGAAGTATAAAAATTTTCTAAAACCTCCCCTAAAATTTCAAGAATTCCTAAAAACTCTCCTAAAGTTTACCAAAAAGACACCTTTCATTAAGAGATCCTTGATGTTTTTAAAACTTCAATAGAAGTCCTTTTTTTTTTTTTTTACCAAATCTCGAGGTCAATGTCTTTTGTCCTATATTATATATAGTTCATTAATAATTTATTTGTAATTTAAGTTTCAGGCTACATTTGACTTTACACTTTACTATTATACACTATATCCAACTGCTAAAACCTTCAAATAGAGAATCTGGCTGCAACTTTGGCCTTCAGACAAAATGCAATGGATTTGAATATGTGTAAAGTTAGCCAAAACACAATACAAAATTATATTAAATTTTATTCAAATTCACACAAATCCAAATCCAAGCCTTGAAATTCATGTTGAAATCCATGCTCCCAAACACTACCAAAGAGTACTCAATCAATTACCACAACTCAAAGCTTCTAAAACTTTTGGATAAGAAAACAATTTGTATTATATGCACATACTGCAAATAACTTCCCATATTTCTCTTTTGTTGTATTCATTGATAAACAAATCAACAGATACCCATTTGTTTAACCATCCCAATCCATTTACAATGCAAATATAAATATTCCAATGCATATCTAAATCCAATAATTTGTGCAAACCAGATGTAATTCAAATTAGGCGGATCAAGCATGACTTAGATCAATTGATTCTAACTATTTTCCCATCGCTACTCGGACTGCTATTAACTTGATACTGGATACAGAATTGCAGATTCATTCACCCTGGCAATATGATTTGTTTTACTGCTGTATGTTTTGGCTATCAAAAATCCCATCTGCTTGCCAAATCAAAAAACATAAACTGGAATTGATTCACACAACAATTTTATAAATTGATGTAACATTATCAAATACTCAACAAGCAGCAGAAAATTGCAGAATCATTTGCCCTACCCATTAAGTGGTTATGCTGTAAACTTTATTTGGCTGTTGAAGTCGTCACCATCTGTTTGACAGATCAAAGAGAAACACTGGTTGATTCACGAATGATCTCATAAATGGATAGAACATTATCAATAGTCAGCAAGCAAATGATGCACCACTCTGAAAGATCTGACCGCCTATTTTGGAGGACTTCTTGAAGAAAATGAACGTTATGCTGCCAAAAAAAAAAAAAAAATTTGTTTAACATCAAATATTCAAATAATTTCAATAAAAGTTCATTGGACAATTTTAAAACATTCACAAAATGCATAGCAATTTTTCAACTATTTACTTCTATGGAGTACCGTTATTTTTTCTTGTAACAATCATCCAACACATTATGTTTATGAATGTACTACATTCCAAAATTTCTGGGGAAAACCAACAATGATCATTATAGAAAGCACACAACATCCACATCCAAACCTGAGCATTTTAAAATGGGGAAAAAAAGAAAAGGCAATACCCAGTGCAAAAGGTTCCCGCACCATCAGGGGGTTGAGAAGGGCATGATCTATGCAACCTTGATCTCCATATTTGGAGAAGAAAATGACAAAATGGGTATAATCCAACATAAGCTGATAAAAGAAATGATCAGAACAGAAAGAAATACCTCAACAAATTTCAATTTGAAATCCAGATTCCCAAAACGCTGTGTGACCTCATACTCCTCTCGAAGGTAGTCAAATATTTGAGAATATTTTGCTTCTCTCCAAGCAATTTCTGATCTGAATAGTGAGACAATAAAACAAGCATCAGAGGTTGCCACATGGATGCTTATGTAGTGAAGTGGGTTACCAATTCACTGAACATAAAAAAATGAAGGCAAAAATAGAAATACTCAAAATCCACATAAATCAAAGTTCACTATAGCTAACACAAGCAGAAATTGATAATGGGCCACAATTATCTTTGATTATGACCAACTGTGGCGGATTTGTTAAATTCTCATGTTAGTTATACATTTCACCTAGGGCAGAGAAGCCTCATTCTATATCCAAGCTTCTCCCCAACCCTAAAACCAAGCCATTCTAACCTAATGAGCCAACTAACAACCTTGCTATATGAACAAGTCCTATTATGTACTTGATTCTGAGCACATACAAATAAACATGCTCATACTTCAGATTTATTAGTTATCATGATGCTCTGTATTATGATTGATGACCAACATCAACTTTGTGTCTGCAAAATTTTAAATCAATAATCAATTATATTGCCTCTGCATTTTTGCAGGAAATCAAGATTCAGGACTAACAGTACGCGCCAGAATTAGAGACAGAGACACATTGCAGGTTCTCTACCAATCCCGGTCTTGGGATTTCCTCAAGAGTTTTAGCTCGGTAGGCTCAAATTAGGATTTGCTAAAGGAAGTCCTTTTCCTTACCCTTTTCTTAAGCTGCTCAAGCATCCACGTGCATTCATGACACATGTTTCCTTTTATTTCCTCTCATCTTCACCATGCATCATGACCAGATTCGCTCAAAAATCCATCTTTTTCATCAATGAAGATTTGACATGTCAGTTTATTGTTGGAGGATGATATCTTGCACTATTTTGCCTCTCGCGTATAAATACCCTGATTATTCTTCAAGGGGGATCTTTTTACACTTGAACAATGAAGCACGCTCTCTCTCTCCCCGTCACTTTGGATACTCACTGGTTCAAAGAATCCCTTCAACCAGTTGAATACCTTCACCTACCAGAATCCACAATTGAGCATCTTGGGAATCGCCAAGTTCTCTCTGGGCCCTCTCCATAACATCCATTACTTATATACAACAAATATCTCCTCCCTTCACAAGAACACCCCCCACATTTTTGACAACTCCATTGGGGAGATTTTGATTATGCAAGATTATGACTAAAAGAAATGCAGACACATGGAAGCTTCTAATACTCAACCCACTCAAGATATTGCGGACTGTGGTGATCATCCGGTCCAGTGTGAAGAATTCCTAGACTTTGCCACCCACATGACTCAGATGATGCAATTGTTGAAATGTTTCAAACCTCTCAAGAATAGGTGTTTGGTGCTCTTCAAGAGAATACTAGAATACTTAATGAAGCAGTTGCTACAATGAGTCAAAAGATTTGTGCATCCAACTTAGTTTCATAACCTCAAGAGATTGCCTTGAACCCTCCTAATTTATCTCCAAGTGGGAACAATAAGTCTACCACTATTTCTGGCACCACTGACTCAAAAAAATCCTTCTACCTCAAACCTTGTAGTGGTCTCTCAAGCACCACATTTAAGGGGGAGCAATTCCTATCATACCTCCTGCAACGAGCACGCCTCTTCCACAAGTTCAGCATGGAGGATCCTCTTCACATGCCCCCCTAAACATCACTCCTTCCCCTTTGACATCCACCACATCTAATTCTTCATCTTACATCACTATGGAGGAATTGGACAAAATTTTGGAGAGGAATCATGTAAAGTTCATTCATGGGATGAATTTTAGTCTTCTTTATATAGATCAATTACCTCCAAGCCTTATTCGAAGGACTACATTAGTCCCAAATTTAAGCTTCCCAACAGCATGTCAGGTAATGACAAAGAGAAGGTAACTTTGGTGGATCTTGGAAGGGAGCGTCAAAAGTCTAAAGAGGATCTAATGGACTATGTAGAACACTTTCGAGAGCATGTATTAGACATCCAAGATAACATTGAGGAGCATGAACTTGTGAAAGTTTGCATCTAGGGGATGTTTATTGAATATCGGGTACACTTGGAGAACTTGGCATTGTCATCCTTTGCTACCCTAATGGAAGTTGCTCAAAGGATTAATAAATCCAACTGCGAAGGAATGACAATGCTCATTTTGGAAAAGAGAGGCCCCGCTGCAAATGTCATCCAGACCAGGGAAGAAAAGTTGAATGAGAAACCTACAATGATAGGCATACTAGGAGATAGTCAAATTCGAGTGTATTTGGGTCTTAAAGACATCAAGTATACATTATCATCCCAACTTCGGTGAGGTATTATCCACTTTGCCGATTGAGCTCACGATTTTGTGCTATAAAAGGTGTCTCATATAGTTGGAGCTTGAACAAGTCTTATAAGCCCAAGATCTTCTTAGTAGACATTTGATGTGAGGCCATGACATGCCGTCCCATCCGGTCCCCAACGTCCTTGTCAGAGTGGCCCATACCTCTGTATAGGATCCACCCACATGATTATACCCCCAAGGTGTCTTTGATACCAAATGTAAGAGTCTTGGCCTAACTCTAGTGAGGTATTGTCCACTCTAGTTCACTGGCCTCACGGTTTTACCCTATAAAAGGCGCGTCATATAGTTGGAATTGGAGCTAACTTTATAAGCCCAAGATCTCCCTAGTATATGCCTGATATGGGATCGTTACAAGGTTAGTCCTATGGATAATTTCTCACTTCCTAATATTGATGACTTGGTAGATGCAATAGCAGAGCGCGAGATGTTCTCCTTTTATAAATGATTATTGTGGATATAATCAAATTAAGATGGCTTAAGAGAAAGCAGAGAAAACTACATTCAAGTTGCCACCGACTACAATAACTATGCCGATCAAAGACTTTCCTATGAGATTGTATCTCACATCTACCAAAAATTATGTTGGGGCTTTACTAGCATAAGAAGTGGGGGAGCAAGAACAACCAATTTATTATTTAAGAAGATTGATACAAGCGATGAAGTTGATTACTTGGAAATAGAAATGCATTGCTTGTCACTTGCTTTCGCCCTTAGAAGCTTTGGTGCTACCTTCGAGTTGAAAGACTACTCTTGATCATGAAATATGATCTAATAAAGTATCTCCTCACTAGGTCAATTCTTTTCAAAAGGATACTAAATGGTTTTTACTTTAAACAATATGATATCAACATTAGTCCCACCAAAAGCTATTAGATCTCAGGCTCTTGCAGACCTCAATTTCCATCTCAACATGATGAGGTCACATCATTTACCATCCTTATAGAATTCCATAAAGAATCCCTACTCATTGCAACTAAGAACCAAGAGTGGGGTATGTACTTTGATGGTTCTTTAATGACTACAGGAGGAGGCATTACCACATTAGTATAATTCTTACACCACGATATTCAGATGATGACTCCTCAGCTCTAGGTCAAGAGATATCTTTCTTGGGAATGATACAAGGATCCTCCTCCTCAACAATTCTTAATCACTTAACGAATACTCCAAAAGTAGGCCAAGAAAATGTCTACGGAGCTAGGTCGAGATCTTATCTCCCTAGCATTAGGTCAAAGGGTTCTCTCCCTATCAAAAAGCCAAAAGATCAATTACTCTCATGTTATGAAGATACATGTTTCTCACAACTAGATTGAGACATAATCTCCCACATATTAGGTGGAGCTTGTATCTCCCTAGTGGCTTTAGTCAAAATTAAATCTCCCTAGCCTACATATGTCTGTAAGAAGTTCAATATATCCATGGGAGTGATACAAAGATCCTCCTCCTTAGCAAATCTTAATCAAGTGACGAAGATTTCAAATGTTAGGCCGACAGAATGTCTCCTTGGATCTAGGTCAAGATCTTCTCTCCCTGGATTGGGTCAAAAGTTGCTCTCCCTATCTTAAGGTCACATTACTCTGTTATCAAATAGAAATGTTTTTTTTAGAACTAGGTTGAGTGAGACATATCTCCCACACATTGGGTGGAGACTATATCTCCGCAATGCCTATTCGAAGTTGGATTTCCCTCGTCTACATATGCTGTAAGAAGTTCAATATATCCTTGGGAGTGACAAAGAACCTCCTCATTTTTCAAATCTTAATCACGTGACAAAGGCTCCAAATGTAGTTTGAGATAACCATGGTTTGAAATCGCGGTAACGGGTAGCGTAACGTAACAATAACGAGTGTAATGAGAAGTTGGAGTAGCGGATGTTACATAACGGGAAGCAGGTGTAATGGCCATGAATTTTTTTCAAGCACGCACAACCTTAAGCATATTAATGTATTTGCATGTTTAAAGCTTTTCACCCTTCTTAGAGAGAGTTTTAGTGTATTTTGGATCCTTTAGTTCAACTAACTAAGTTGTTTGGTAAGGGCAAGAAGTTTACATCTGTTTTAAACCACCATCGACAAAAAAATGATGTGCGTGTGTGTATTTATACTCCTCATTGTTCTTATGCGAGATAAATTCTTATTTGTGTTAACTTAATTAATATGTTTGTTAACTTAATTAATAAAACAAAATACATTATACGCTCCCTTAATCTATTAGACACATAAAGCATAACTAGAAAAGAGAGAAGGTTGAAGTTGAAAAATTTAGAACATAAATATCAAGTTTCTAATATTATCAAAATAAAATATTTTAAAAACAAGTTAGTATTTTCAAATTGTTAATTAATACATCGTTTGTGAGTATTTAGAAAAATAGTAAATTTTTATCACTATCATCCTCATTATAATTCTTTCCCCATCTCGCCAAAATGATTTATGAAAGTGGGGTAAAAAACAAAAGTGAGAATAAAAAGTAAAAAATAAAATAATTTTGTTGTTGTAACATTCCTGTAGCGGTTATGTAACGGTCGTAGCGGCCTTTACGTAATGGTTGCAGTCCGTAATGGCCGCTATGGATGTGGTTTTTCTTCCCACCAATTTTGTGTTGTGTAACGGTATTGGGAACCCAAAAAACTATTACGTAACCGCATTACATAATGGTCACGGCCGTCATTAAAAACCATGAGATAATGCCTCCTTGGAGCTAGGTAAAAATATTCTCTCCCTGGAATCAGGTTAAAGGTTACTCTCCCTATCCTAAAGTCACAAAAATTACTCCATTATCAAATAAAAATGTTTATTATAACTAGGTTGGGACCTAACCTCACATGTATTAGGTGGAGACTGTAACTCCCTAGCGCATAATTGGAGGCTCAAGGATCAATAGCATTACTGATTTGCTTCAAGTAAGAATCAATCATGTCCATTTCAAACTCGCACATCTACAAAGCTCTATCATTTGAACCACAATATTTATCTAGAAGATAGATATAGAACTCCAAGGACTGCATGACATGTCAAGTATTTGCCTAGCAACATCCAATAGCATCAAGACAAGATTTTTCCACTTGATATGGCACATGTCCATAACTCACCGACAAAGCTATAAAAATGTTTCAATTAATTCACATGCTTCTATGTGCTCTAAAGTTGTGAAATTCCACATATGCGGGATCCTCCCAAGGCACTAAGAAATTCCTAGGACTATGTAAGTTTGTTGCATCTCCTGATATTAGGGGAGGAACCGTGTGACTAGGAAATCCATAGGGGACAACTTACTAGCAGAGGGAATCTTGTGTCTAGAAGAACAAGGAGCTGCAAGTAGACCATCCTAATATTGAGATGTCCTAGGAAATTTGTTTGGAAACTAAGTAGAGCATGGCCAAGTGGCAATGAGATCCGATGAGCTAGGAAATAACATTTAGCCATAGGAGATGAATCATGTAGAAAGATGTTCCCATTTTCATCATCTCCCTCCTCATTCCCACCATTGCTAAGTTTATCTTGGCTACCATGATTCTCACTGACATTGAGGGTGGGCCCACCAGCTTCTCTCTAAAGATCTCCATCATAAGCATTATCTAACTCAACTAAAATATTCCACTCTAATACACTCCCATTTCTATATAAAGATTGTCCTTGAAAAAAATATTAATTCACCCCAAATCTCTTTCTCCAAGACATTGAGGGTGGCCCCACCAGCTTCTCTTTAAAGATCTCCATCATAAGCATTATCTAAATCAACTAAAATACTCCACTCTAATACACTCCCATTTCTCTATGAAGATTGTCCTTGAAAAAAATATTAATTCACCCAAATCTCTTTCTCCAAGAAAATATAGCCTCAGGAGGACACAACCATTTTCAAGATTGAACCCAATTTCACCACATGTTATATTGCTATTATCAATGTATGAGTGGAAATGCTTTAGCAAGTTATGATGTCTTGCCACATTTCCATGCCTCTATCTGATTGAATATTCAACTAAGCACTTAAAAGAAAGACATCTAGCATCATTGCTTGTTTCAATCTCTTGTCATGATTGGGATTCTAAGCAATACGCTACACCTAATTTTTCTAACCAATATACAGATTTCCTGGCATGCCAAACTTATCGGTAGGGACCAGAAGCTCCCCAAATTTCTTTCTTTGGAATAGTTGGAAAATAACCATATTTTTTTATCAATAATTTTCACATTGTGGTTTCCTAAACGAGAAGCCTTCACTACATAAAAAACTTCATGCCAAGGATGTGATCTCTGTGGTCCCTACTGTATCTCTCTTATATGCATAAACATTCTCGGTGATTCTTCCAAATTATTGGGCGGTAACTGCCACATGTGCCATCCCCATAAATGCCACGAATCTTGAATCCATGTTGATGGGGAAAAGAAATATTAATCCAAGCAAAAGGAACAGAAGGAAGACACTCAAAGAGGTCCAATCTATCATGATTTATAATCGTGCAAAAAAATAATAATAAAAGGTTTTTCTTTTTTGGGTATTCTCCATGAAAAAAGGGAAAAAATTGAACAAAACTAGAAGTTTGTAGTGGAAGCAAATCCTCTGTGACTAATACTAATAACAATAATAATAATAATTTCACACAATATGGATCCGTTGAGATTTTCAAAATAAAAAAAAAAAAAATTTTAAAATTTAAAAAATAAATAAATAAAGTCTTGTGGCAAAGATTGTTTGTGTTTTCTGAAAGAAATTTAATTTCTTTCGCAGTACAACCATTATGATTTTCAAAAATTATAAAAAAAAAAAAATGGCATCTTGCAAAGTCAATCCTATTGGGGAAGCACTAGCCTCACAAAAGTAGATCCCTACATAAACAAGTATTGCACAAATCAAGGGAGTCAGTCTCCCATAAGAGTGGAGTTCCTACATGGACACATCCTGCGAGGAATTGAAGGAGTCAACCCTTCAAAAGAGTGGAGTCCCCACACAAAAAAAGTCCTACAGGAATTGAGGAGTCAACTTCCTACAATAGTACGGACTTTTGACAAGAAGCATCTCCTTAAGAGTCGACTCTTGTAGGAGTGGAACCTTGCGAGAGCTAGCATCCAATTGACACTCCATGGGAGTAAATCCCTGTAAAGATAAGCCCCATGAGAATCAATCCCCATGGGAGCAAATCCATGCAAGGACAACCCCGTGGAAGTGAATCCATATGAGAATGAATCCCCATGAAAATTTGCCCCCACTTTTACTAAAAATTTCGTTACTGTGCACAATCTAAAATATTGCATTTAGCAAATTTTGATACATGGGAATTTCTTCAGAGGAATTTATTCAAAGCATGTGAATGGCTTCCTATGTAGGAGGCTAAATGTAAATGCATAAAATTACTGCAATGCTCTAGATTATGAAATTGATGACCAACATCAACTTTGTATTTGCACAATTTTAAATTAATTATTAATTATACCACATTTGCATTCTTGTAGGAGGTCAAAATTGGCAGTGTGTGTCAGGATTAAGTATAGAGACACGTGGCAAGGTCTCTACCAATCCCAATCTTGGGATGTTCTAGAGAGTTTCAACTTGATGGGCTAAAATCAAGGTTTACTAATGCAATATTGAAGATTCAAATAGAAAATAGATATGGGGCATAATTCTAAATAACTTCAATATGAAGGGAGTGGGCATACATACGATAAAGGGCCCACATGACTTTTTGAACTAAGGACCTTTTTTTGGGGTTAGCTTACCCTCACGGGATCGTGACCCTTTGTCCTAACCATTGTAGCACATGTGTCGCCCAGAATCCATATCCCTTAGCATTTTCTTAAGCTGCTCAAGCGTCTGCTTGTCGTTTATGACAAGTGTTTCCTTTTATTTCCTCTCACTTCATTATGCTTTCTCATCTTCAATATGCTTCATGATTGAGCTTGTTCAAAAATCCATCTTTCTCATTAATTAAGATTTCACATGTCAAGCTATTTATTGGAGGATGACATCTTACACCATTTGTCCACTAGTGTAAATGCCTCGATTATTATTCAAGAGAGATTCTTTTGACACTTGAACAATGAAGCCATCTCTCTCTCCTCACTTTGGATTCTTACTAGTTCAAGAGATCCCTTAAAGCAGCAAACTACCATCACCTGCCACAATCCATGCTTGAGCTTATCAGGAATTGCCTAGTTTTCCTCTCTAAGCCCTTCTCTAGAACATCCATCTCTTGTGCATAACAAAGCTCTCTGCCCTTCTCAAGAGCCCCCTCCACAACTATATTATGTAACATTAAATCTAATCTCCAGGAATTAATATGTCACGACATGGATGGACTATGTTCTTGTAGAACTGTAATTTCTTGAATTCAACTCTGGTCAACACCATATCAAGCTATATCCAAGCAATTAAATGATAGCCATTCCTGACTTGAAAAGATCAAACAATCAGAACTAAACCTCAGTCATTTCATTTCTGAAGCCAAATCAGAGAATCAAGTCAGCTAGGAATATATACTACCCTAGAATTGACCAAAGTTACAAAGGTGGAGTTTTATAAACAAGACTCAATGATTATATATAAAAATAAAAATAAAATGAAATAAAAAAGACCCTGTACTTATCAGGTTTTCAGTTTTCTCCCAAACTTGGAATGTGGAACTTTGGTTACAAATCTGTTGACTAAACTTCATATTATTCATGTGATATCACTTATCACTGCTCCCATGAGTTCTCTGTGTGTGCGACAAGGTAGGTGGAGCAAATGATGGTGGTATACAATGGTGCCAAGATCCCAATCTGTTTAACTGAATCTTCAGCTTCTAAAATCCCCAAGACTGACGGTGAAATATGATCGTGGTTGTGTAACGTTTTCGGTGTATTAAAGGCTCATTATGATGGGGATTCAGGTTGTTACTTTGGATGACAGTTAGTGGTGGTCCGGGACTTGGTTGGGCTGTGGTGGTAGTTGTCTGCCATTCATGTGAATGGCTGCAGGGATTTATAAGGTGTGGACATGGATGATGCAGCTGGTGAGATGAAGATGGATAATTAGAGAGACGATGGATGATTGTTGGCTGCACAGTGATGGTTTGGGTTTAGGGGTGGCAAAAGGGGTTAACGGGGGCCGGGTTCGGGCAGGTCATAAATGGTTCAGGGTTAAACAGGTTCGGATTCAGGTTGACCCGTTAATAAACGGGTCACTAACAGGTAAACCCGCACCTGCCCGTTTAAAAAATGATTTATTTATTTTATAATTTTTTAAATATTTTTTTTGACTAACAAACTAACAAAGTAAGAAACCAAAACATTGAACAAAGAAGAGTAGAAGACTGGGTCTGGGTGCCGCTGCCCTGCCGCAAGTGCAGGGGAATCAGGAGGCGGAGATCTCAAATCTGGGGGTGGGAGGTACTGCCGCTGCAACCCTGCGACGGGCCAACGGGTAACAGATGTGTGCCTGCGTTGGTGAGAGTCAGAGGACAGAGAATGGCTGAATCGGAGATGCCGAGATGGCCGTGGGTCTTCTGCGTCTGATCGAATGATCTGGGGGTGACAGGGTGCCTGCCGTGACGCCGTCTGGGTAGCACCGTAGCAGGGAGTGAGCCGTGAGTCTTCTGCCAGTGCCGAATACAGCACCGCCGCTTTTGCCTGGTCACCTGTGAGGCTGTGCGTGAGGCGGAGAGGGTCCTGACCAGTATGCAGAGTCGTAATTCTCAACGACAGCTTTTGCCAATCCAAAATCCCCCAAGTGGGTTTCCATGTTCGAGTCCAGCAACAAATTGGTTGACTTGATGTGCCTGTGTATAATCTACTCCTAAGGGCTGAGGCAGTGAGGCTGAGGGAGAATCAGGGATTCGGGAGAATGAGAGATGCAGATAATGCAACGACGGCAATGATGACAATAACAATGATGATGATGATGATTTCATCTTCATCATGATGGGGTTATGACCTTTGGCATATAGCAAGCATCTTGGCTTGATTAAGGAAATTATGTATGGTGATTATGAATGGCCGAAAGTGGGGAGCGGTGGCGATGTTTTGAATTAGCTGTAGCAGGTGCAAATGCAGGTGCAGATGACAAATGGAGTTTGGAGGCTGTCCAAGGGGCAGCAACTAGCTTTTGGGTTATGGCAGTTTCCAGGCGATGTTGATAGCCATGGCACTAGCAGCAACTCAGGCACAAACCCCTATCAAGCATCTGTACAGTTTGTTTCCCTAAAAAAAATGGATCTCTCTCATAAGGCTAAATGAAAAAGGAGAAAAAAAAAATTGCAAGCAGTTGAAGTCATGTGAGCAGTGGCAAGAGGTTCAGTAGGGGAATTTCAACAGAAGCCTTTAAACTGCAACACCTTAAATAAAATTAGGAATCAAATTGTAACAATTTAAAGTTTGGGATAAATTTGAGAATTTGATCGAAGTTTCAACATATTCTGTCATTAAGCCTCTAATAGAGTATCAATCCATCGCACAAATATGGATCGCAACCAACAGTTTACAATCCCACACTCCCAGCAAGCATCACAGTCTCAGTCATTTCAAAATCATCACTCAATGCATCCACACAAAGCACTCATCATGCAGAAAAGAAAATTACAACATGGGGACATGGGCTAGTCAGAAAGTTGAGAAAGTTGCCACTACAACAAATTGGATTATTTAGGCACATCAAAGGCAAAAACTGTTCCAAGTATATAAGCCAGTAAGCTTCTTGTACTTATTGAACAAACTAAACAACATTTTCCTAATATCATTCTATTCTAAAATTGAGAGGAACACTTTATGAACACAAATCATCTCAATGAAGTGTACAAGAGTAACAGTCAGGCTGTAAGTGTACAAAATTTACCAAAAAATGGAAAACAGCTTCAGTTCGGTTTTTCAATTTTGGTTATAGTTTTAAGTTTTTTTGTAAAATTAGATTTTGTTATAGATTTCAGTTTTTTAGTAAAACCAAACTATATATTTATAAATTAAAGATAAAATTTATTATAACTTTATTAACTTTTTATTGGTATTTATAAAAAAAATTAATTGAGTCATTTTTTAATTTGTTTTCTTTTAACTAGTTATATGAAATGATATTGGTCGGGGAACCAGTCAAACGATAAGCATATACAATTCCATTAGGTTGAGAATTGACATTGGGGAATGGTGGTCTATATAGGAAGAAGGGAGACCCAAGCCCTCTCTTCCAATGTAGGAAATCTTAATTGGGAAGACATCCAAGTGAACTACTGAGTGAGCTCATCAGTTGCAAGCTTGGGGAGGATCCTGTCCCACATTGGAGATGCATGAGAATGTCAGCCTCTTAACTTCTTATAAAAACCACTGCTCTATTACACAGATCGACCACGCTCAACTCATAATCCTTCTGGGCCTACGTGCAAGCTTGCCCAAACAAATGGGTTCAGGTGCCCGGCTTATGCGCTGGCCTAAATTAATGAGCTCAAGGCAGAATATGACGCATTGTTCTTTGTGTAAAGATAAAAGATATTAAGCTTTAAAACAGGAAAAATTAGAACTGAACCTATAAATCAATAATGAATTTTTAGAAAAACTGAATGTTCAGTTCAGTGTTGGTTTGTTATCTTGAAGAACGGATTTGTTTGGTTTGGTTTGGTTCTCAGTACTGGTCAAAACTGAACCAAACCGAACCAATTACAATCCCAAGTAACAGGACCAGTCCAGACATGTAAAATTGACCTACTTTCTACAAATAGTCTAAGGAATCTAATTTTAAGGTCCAATTTCCCCACCCTTCCCCTACTCTACTTCCCCAACTTTCTTCTTCAGTACATCAAGATGGACAAGCCATATAACCATCAGACCAGAGGCCAACTCACTTGAATGATTGTCCAGGGAAAACAATAGTGACATCTTGGAAAATCATATGGGTTTAAACCAGACACATGAATAACTTTTTAATGTTTTTCTAAATACAACCTCACAATTTTTTTATCTGCAAATATAACAGTAGATCATTCAGTAGGTGCACACAGTTTTTACATTATTACATCATCCCAAGCAAGCAGATATCTAGCCACATTTTGAAGTTGCAGTTATAATGTTACCTATCAAAAAGACCAACTTTTAAAATTACATCTGCCATGTTTGAATTTGCCTTCCCAACAAGTTGAAAGAGCTTCTTCCTATCCATTGTGAAAGTTCCACTCTTTTCCATTCCACGGTTTATATCTGTGAATTCTTCAACCATACCATCAACCTTTGAGAGAGAGAAATTAGAAATTAGAAACGGCAATAACTACACTAGTTTAATATCACTTTGCCAAGCAATAAAAATCTCAAATGCTTGTATTAAAATACACAGCAACGCAGACTATATACATATACAACGACTGTAGCCTGCAATCAATCCAATGCCTTTTTTCCTCTGCTGAATGGCAACAAAAAGAGAGCTAAAAATAAGTTATGGAAAACTGGAAAAGTGATCACCTGAGAAACAAAATAATCCAGAGCAATACTTTGCCCGAGAACGCTTCCAATAATGCGGATACTATCAGCGTCAAGATTTTTAACAACAATGTGATCTGGACCTCCATGCATATCCCGATCCAGCAGTGGCTTCTCTTTCACAGCAAATTCTGTCACACAAAAGAGTGCACATGCATTTGTCAGAATATGAACATAACAATCAAATTTAAAATCTACATCCTTAACCAAAACTAACCACAATTCACATGAGTTAGTATCCAAAATAACCAACAAAATACAGGATTTAACCTATGCAGTTGCAAAAATGTGCAACTCATAGTCACCATTATCTATACCAGTGCCATCACTCAAGTCTCATGTCAATATTTTAGGCGTGGAAACTCTCCAGTCCTGAACATCCAGTAAAATTATAGGTCATGCCACATCAGACAGGGCTGATCATACTGGAGGTGCAGAAGCTGAGATGGCTAAATTGGATTATGAGCTAGATTGCCAGTACGAAACAGCAGCCCTGTCCCAACTGTTTTGGGTTCGGCCTGCATGATAATAACTAAACATGGCTTTTAATATGCATCTTCAATGCAATTCAGTAACATCAGAAAGTATTAACAAAATTTTGATTCACAAATTAGCATAATCATGCCAGAGTTTAATTTGTATCAATCCAACAAAAGGCAAAGAAGTTCACCATCTTTCCTCATCTCTGGAACCAACCCAGAAGCATGTCTTCTGGCAATTTCCAGGTAAGAGTCCACTTCTTTATCCTCAATGTTAAACAGGACAGCAGACCCATATTGAAATACAACCATGTGACGGCAGGAGCTCACCTTTTCTTCAACTTCTGCTCCCTACAACAAAGGTTACATATCATAGTAGAACCAAAAATTACAATTTTCAGATGCTGCTCCCATCAAAATTCACTAAAGATTACCGTTTTCAGATTATTCTCCCATTAAACCAGGTATGGGCCTAGATAAACATGCTCACGAGTTTACTCACAGAGCAGTATGAAACATTAGTAGGGTATTGGTATTTCATTATGGCCTTGCTCAAGATTAAACTTAGTTCTTAGCAATGGTTATAAAAAATCAGGAATAAAGTGTCATATAACAGGCAAAGGATGGTTAAGATATGTCCTGTTTGACTGACTAATCAACTAGAAATCCATAATATGATTCTTGGTAAGAGACTGTAGGCATTAAACTTGTCTAGACAAAGCCATCTGTGTGAGTTTCACTATTTACATTAAACCAGATCAAAGGTTTTATGGTAGCTATCAGCTACATAACAAAATCCTCATACTTTGGATTAGGAAAGAGATTGTCATTAAGGATCAAAAGAAAAGAAAAAAGGGGGGGAAGGGTGAAGACAGTACCCACTAAGCTATCTGCATACAAAGAATAAAAGAAAAAAAAAATTCAGTCGTAAAATTCTTTGATTGATTTTTCATTAGCAGCATCAAATTTCCAGCACTAAAGGGTAATTATTGTAGTACTTTCAATCGGTTGTCATTACCTTTTTAGTTTCAGCCATCAGTGAGATCTTCTCCTCTTTTGTTATTTCTTTTCTTATTACTATTATTATAATTTTTCTTCTAGTTGGTTAGTAGTGGAGATTTTGTGTGTTTGATTTGTAGGCTTAATATATGCATTTTTGTGTTTTCAATTTGCAAATCTTGGGGTATTCAATTTTTTTTCAAAAAGTACTATTGCACATTGTTTTTTTTTTAATGTTAGTCTAGCTTGGATTCACATCCAAAATTGTATGCTTTAGATTTTTTTTAAATGCATTGTGTTGTTTGTGTGGTTCCTACTAGTCGTAGGGTGTGATTTAGAAAATTGTCTGTGTGAAATAAGCTTGCATAAATAAATAAAAAATTAAAAACAAAAAAACAAACGTGTACTTCGCCTATGTAACACAAATTATCTTTGTACACAGCCGGTCCCAAATCCGAATAAAGTAGCAAGGTTGAGTTAGGTAGCTGACAGCTAGCCCGGAAAAAAAAGCAAGGTTGTTTTAGGTAGCAGACAGCCAGCGTAAAATGTCATCAGATCTTACTATCATGAATTCTTACCAAATCCACCTAGGTCTAAGGGAATAGACCAAGTCAGTATAAAAGGAAGAGAACTAATAAGTTAGCACAAGAAACCAATACTAGATTAGCAACTTGGAATATATGGACTCTTATGGGCAGAAGTATGGAACTAATAGAAATAATGCTTAGAAGGAAAATTAACTTAATCTACCTTCAAGAGACGAAATGGGTAGGAGAAAAAACTATAGAAATTGAAAAATCAGAATTTAAACTTTGGTACTTAAAAAGAGAAACATAAAAACGGGGTGAGAATTATTGTAGACAAAGACCTAAAGATAACGTAATAGATGATAAAAGAATAAAAATAGGATCATTAAAATCAAGATAGCTCTAAACCTGGAAATAGTGAACATCATTAGTGCGTATGGCGTATGCTCCCCAAATAGGCTTAGCAGAAAATCTTAAAAGACAATTTTGGGAAGATATGGATAGTATTTTACAAGGGATACCAATGCCTGAAAAGACATTCATAGGAACTTATTTGAATGGACAAACTGGAAAAGATAATATAAGCTATGAGAGGATACATGGAGGTCATGGATATGAAGATAAAAATGAGACCAGTGACACAATCCTAGATTTTTCCATATCTTGTGATTTAATTATATTGACTACTTGCTTTATAAAAAGAGAAAAACACTTAAAAACTTTCAAGAGTAGACATAATAAAAGCCAAATAGATTTTTCTTAACTAGGAACGGGGATCATCTATCTTGTAAAAATTGTAAAGTTATCTCAAATGAAAGTTTGGCGACACAACATAGAGTCCTAGTATTAGATATACACATTTAAAAAAGGGGAAAAAAAAAAGGGAGGGGGGGGGGGGGTAACATAAATCAACAAAAAAGGATTAGATGGTGGAGCATGAACGGAGATAATATAGTAAAATTCAAAGATAAAGTGATTAAAGAGTATGATTGGACCGTAAGCGATAAGGTAGATGCAAATATTATTTGGAATAAAATGGCTAATTCTATCTTAAAGGTAGCAAAAGAGGTTAGGTGAGTCCAAAGAAAGATATTCAGGTAGTAAAGAAAGTTGGAGGTGGGATCAAGAAATCCAAAAAGCCATTAAGACAACAAGAATTTGGTATAAAATATGAAAAAAAATTAGAAATATAGAAAATCTGGAAAAATATAAAGAGGTGAGAAAAAATGCAAAAAAAAAAAAAAAAAACTACTAGTGAAGCTAAACATAGAACTTATGAGACTTAATATACTAGACTAGATACAAAAGAATGAGAAAAAGACATTTATAAACTTACTAGAGCTAGAGAAATAAAATGCAAAGATTGGGGCGATGTAAAATGTATAAAGGATGCCAATGATAATGTCTTAACTAGAGAAGATGACATAAAAGATAGGTGGTGAAGACGCTTTGATAAATTGTTTAATGAAAACCAAAGCAAAGATTGAGCTTGGAAGTGACAAATGAGAAGACTAAAAATAGAAGATTTATTTGCAAAATTAGATTTCTTGAAGTTAAGATGACACTAAAAAAATGAAAAGTACGAAATCTATAGGATTAGATAAAATACCAATTGAAGTTTGGAAATATTTAGCTAATAAAGGAAATATTTGGTTAACTAATCTATTCAAGATTATTATAAGAACCAAGAAAATGCCTGAAGAATGGAGGAAAAGTACGTCAGTACCTTTATACAAAAACAAAGGTGATATTCAAAATTGCAATAAATATCGTAGAATTAAGATTATGAGTCTTACGATGAAATTATAGGAAAGGGTAATTGAACATAGAATATGACTAGAAATGAGGATTTTAGAAAATCAATTTGGTTTTATGCTTGGAAGATTAACAACAAAAGCTATTTATCTTTTAAGAAGCTTAATGGAAAAATTTAGGAAAAATAAAAGGGACTTGCATTTGATTTTTATTGACCTAGAGAAAGCTTATGATAGAGTACCTAGGGAAGTTCTTCGGTGAGTCTTAGAAAAGAGGGGGTTTGCAGTAGATATACTAAGGTCATTAAGAATATGTATGTTAGAGAAGTGACTAGCATTAGGACTATAGGAGGGGAATTTAGAGATTTTCCAATCACAGTTAGTGTACATCAAGGTTCTACTTTGAGTCCTTATCTTTTTAACTTTAGTGATTAATGAACTTACTAGGAATATTCAAAATGAGATCCCTTGGTTTATGTTGTTTGCAAATGATATTGTGTTGATTGATGATGGTAGGAGCGGAGTGGAATCTAAGCTAGAACTTTGGAAAGTCAAATTAGAGTCTAAATGGTTTAGGATAAGTAAAACTAAGACAAAATATATAAAATGTAATTTCAATAATATAAGGAGTAGCAGTGGAGAGAAGATTAAACTTGATAATCAAGAGATTAATAGCAGCAATAGATTTAGATATCTTGTATCTATTATGCAAGCGGAAGGGGTAATTGAAGAAGACGTAGTCAATAGAATTAAAACAAGTTGGGTAAAATGGAGGACTGCATCGGGTGTGTTGTGTCATTGTAGAACAACAACAACAAAAGCAAGCCTTAGTCCCACTAAGTGGGGTCAGCTATATGAATCATTTTCCGCCAATTTATGCGATCATGGACCATTTCTTTTGATAGATTCAAGGATATTAAATCCTTACTCACTATCTCCTCCCAAGTTATTTTAGGTCTACCCCTACCCCTTCTACTGCCCCCCACAGTAACTAAGTCACTCTTCCTCACAGGTGCACTATGTGGCCTACGTTGCAAGTGTCCATACCATCTGAGTCATCCCTCCCTTATCTTATCTTCTATAAGAGCTACACCTAACTTACCACGAATATGTTCATTCCTTAATTTATCTTTCAATGTTATACCACTAATCCATCTAAGCATTCTCATCTAGGCAACTTTTACTTTTTGGATATTATGTTTCTTCGTCG
Organism: Malania oleifera; assembly: GCF_029873635.1. Classification (NCBI taxonomy): domain Eukaryota; kingdom Viridiplantae; phylum Streptophyta; class Magnoliopsida; order Santalales; family Ximeniaceae; genus Malania; species Malania oleifera. The sequence continues at coordinate 64,992,138 of NC_080428.1, forward strand.
CCCAACATTCCGATCCATATAGCATAACTGGTCTTATAGCTGTCCTATAAAACTTCCCTTTCAATTTTAAGGGTATTCTACGATCACATAGCACACTTGAAATACTTCTCCATTTTACCCAACCTGCTTTAACTCTATGCATTACATCATCTTCAATTTCTCCTTCAGCTTGCATAATAGATCCAAGGTATCGAAATCTACAAGTGCTATTTATTTCTTCATCATCAAGTTTAACTTTGTCTCCAATATTCCTCCTATCATTACTAAAATTACATTTCATATATTCTATTTTATTTATACTTATCCTAAAGCCTCTAGATTCCAAAGCTTCTCTCCATAATTCTAACTCAGCCTCTACTTCGTCCCTAGTTTCGTCAATTAATACAATATCATCTGCAAACAACATACACCATAGAACCTCCTTTTGAATACTCTTAGTCAATTGGCTCATCACTAAAGAAAAAAGATAAGAACTCAAAGCAGATCCTTAATGTACACTTATGGTGATTGGAAATTCTCTAGTTTCTATATTTATAGTCCTTACACTAGTCATTACTCCATCGTACATATCCTTAATGACATCGACATACCTACAACATACACCCTTTTTTTCTAAAACCAACCATAGAACTTCCCTAAGTATCCTATCATATGCTTTCTCAAGGTCAATAAATACCATATGCAAGTCCCTCTTCTTTTCCCTAAACTTTTCCATTAATCTTCTTACAAAGATAAATAACTTCTGTGGTAGATCTCCTAGTCATAAAACCAAATTGATTTTCTGAGATCTTCGTTCCTAACCTTAATCTTTGTCCAACTACCCTTTCCCATAGTTTCATCGTATGACTCATAAGTTTAATTCCACGATAGTTATCAATTTTGAATATCTCCTTTATTTTTGTATATAGGTATTAAAATGTTTTTCCTCAATTCATCTGGCATTTTCTTAGTTTTTACAATTGTATTAAATAAATTAGTTAACCATATAATTCCGTTATCACTCGAGCATTTCCAAACTTCAATTGGAATGTTACCTGGTCCTATAGCTTTCCCATTTTTCATCTTTTTTTAGTGCAAACTTAACTTCATTAACTCTAATTTTGCAAATAAATCTTATATTTTTAGTCTTTTCCTCATTTGACAATTCTAAGTTTAAGCCTTCTATTTGGTTTTCGTTAAACCACTTACTAAAGTAACTTCGTCATCTTTCTTTAATATCTTCGTCCTTAACCAAGACAATATCATCCTCACTTTTTATACATTTTACATTTCCTAAGTCCTTGCTCTTCCTTTCTCTAACTTTAGCAAGTTTAAATATATCTCTTTCCCCTTCTTTTGTACCTAATCTATCATACAAACTATTAAATGATCTATATTTAGCTTCACTAACGGCCTTTTTTGCATCTTTTCTTACCTCCTTATATTTTTCAAAGTTATCTCTATTTCTACACTTTTGCCACATTTTATATCAAATTCTTTTTGTCTTTATGATTTTTTGTACATCTTTATCCCACCACCAACTCTTTTTGCTATTCGAGAATCTTCTCTTTGATTCACCTAAAATCTCTTTTGCTATCTTTTTAATAGAGCTAGCTAATCTATTCCAAAGAGTATTCATATCTATCCCATCCTCTATGGTCCAATCCCCATCTTTGATCATTTTATCCTTAAATTTTATTATATTTTCTCCTTTTAGGTTCCACCGACTAGTTCTCTTACACTAGTTTATTTTCTCATTTTTCTTCCATTTTTTAATTCATATATCTAACACTAAGACTCTATGTTGTTTGGTTAGGCTTTCACTGGAATAACTTTACAATCCTTGCATAATAAACGATCTACCCTCCTAGTTAAAAAAAAATCTATTTGACTTCTATTTTGTCCACTTTTAAAGGTTATTAAGTGTTCTTCTCTCTTCTTAAAGCAAGTATTCATTATACTAAAATCATATGATATAGCAAAGTTTAAGATCATCTCCCCAAACTCATTTTTGTCTCCATATCCATATCCTCTATGTATCCTCTCATAATTTTTATTATCTCTTCCAACGTGTCCATTCAGATCTCCTCCTATAAATATTTTCTCAATCCCTAGTATGCCTTGTATAATACTATCCATATCTTCCCAAAATTGTCTCTTTAGATTTTCTGCTAAGCCAACTTGAGGAGCATAAGCACTAATGATATTTATTATCTCTTGTCCTAATACCATCTTGATTTTTATAATTCTATCCCTTACTCTAGTTACATCCAAAACGCTATCTTTTAAATTTTTGTCTATAATAATGCCTACTCCATTCTTATGTTTTTCTTTTCTAGTGTACCAAAGTTTAAATCCTGATTTATCGATTTCTCTAACTTTCTCCCCCACCCACTTAGCTTTATGAAGGCAAATTATATTAATTCTTCTTCTAATCATTGTATCTACAATTTTCATGTTTTTACCCGCAAATGTCCCTATATTCCAAGTTACTAATCTTATCCTAATTTCTTGAATTAACGTCTTTACCCGCCCACGTCTAGAATGATGCAGGAACCCTCGTAAATTTGACACCGTACCCGGGCGCCAACACGGCACGTAGCTTCGAGGTGACGACCTAACCCACCCTTGCCCACTTTTTGCTACACCCGGGTGGTTCAAGTGCAACCCGTCGCTCATAGGGGACGCCCCAGCAAATATTCGGTAAGGATTCATATCATAGTGATCTGACAAATTTTACGCTGGTTGTCAACTACCTAACGCAACTCTCCTCCTTTACCCGAGCTTGGGACCGGCTGTGTGTGAAAAAATTAGAACATTAAGTGCATCACAGACAGAGTTGGGTGATTGTAGAAACCCATAAAATTAAAAGGAAAGTTTTATTTGTGATTTTGATTAATATGAATGACCTAACTTGAAGATAGGTCTCTCCCTCTATTTATGATACAAATTAAATACATTCTAGTGACAATAATACCCTTACTAACTCTCACTAATTAGCATACTAACACACTTAATAATAATATTAAAAGATATAAATAACCTCTAACACTCCCCCTCAAGCTGGAGCACAAATGTCATATGCTCCTAGCTTGTTACAAATAAATTTAACACGAGCACCCCCCAACGCTTTGGTAAACAAATCAGAAAGCTGCATATCAGACTTCACATAAGCAGTGGTAATGAGCTTCTATATAAGTTTCTCCCGAACAACGTGGCAATCAACTTCAATGTGCTTTGTCCGCTCATCAAAGACCAGGTTGGAGGCAATATGAAGAGCAACTTGATTGTCACACATCAACTTCAAAGGCTGAGAATGCAAAATACCTAATTCTTCAAACATGTTCTTCAACCATACAAGTTCACAAATAGTGTGAGTCATAGCTCTATATTCTAATTCAGCACTTGACCTAGCCACCACAGTTTGTTTCTTACTCTTCTAAGAAACCAAATCACCACCAACCAAGAAACATTTACCTGGTTTTTGATCTCTGGTCAGAAGGCGACCTAGCCCAATCTGCATCTATATTTCCATGGATATAAGTGTGACCCTAATCACGATATAAAAGACCTCTCTTAGGGGCACCTTTGAGATATTTCAAGCTATGAATTACTGTTTCCCAATGCCTTGTCCTCGGAGAATCTAGAAATTGACTCACAACACTTGTTGCAAAACATACATCAGACCGAGTGACTGTGAGATAATTCAACTTTCCAACAAGTCTCCGGTATCGTCCATGATTAGGTAGCAAACCACTTATATCTGACACTAACTTACTATTAGGATCCATGGGTGTATCAACCAGTTTAGATCCCAACAATCCAGTTTCATCCAACAGATCAAGAACATACTTTCTCTATGACAAAATAGTTCCTATACGAGATCTAGATACTTCTACACCCAAAAAGTATTTCAACGGTCCCAAATCTTTGGTTTGAAACTTAGTCTGTAGAAAATTTTGAGGCTCTAAATACCTTTATCATCATCACCTGTAATAACAATATCATCCACATAAACAACAAGAGGATCCAACCCGATAAAGTATGACGATAATACACATAATGATCCATTGCACACCGTCGAAGACCAAACTCAGTACTACAACACTGAAATGACCAAACCATGCTCTAGGAAATTGTTTTAAACCATATAGAGCCTTCTTAAGCCAACAAACTAAGCCATACTCCCCCTCAACGACAAACCTAGGTGGTTGCTCCATATAAGCCTCCTCCTCAAGGTCACCATGCAAGAAGGCATTCTTCACATCTAACTGATGCAAAGGCCGATGACAAGTAGTAGCCCAGGAGATGAATAGACGTACTTATGTAAATTTGGAAACTAGAGAAAAAGTATCAAAATAATCCAGACCATACACCTAAGTATATCCCTTAGCAACAATTCGGGCCTTTAGACAAGCCACAGATCCATCATGGTTGATTTTCACAGTATAAACCCAGCGACAACCAACCATAGACTTGTCAGGAGGAAGAAGTAACATGTCGCAAGTGTCATTGTCATGTAAAGCATTCATCTCTTCAACCATAGCATTCCTCCACCTAGAGTGGGCTAAGACTTCCAAAACAGATTTAGGAAGGGTCGTAGATGATAGAGCAGTAACAAAACAATAACAGGAGAGTGATAAGAAGTCATAACAAACATAGTTGGAAATGGGATGTAGGGTACATATGAGTTTATCTTTCCGAAGAGAAATGGGAGGATCAACATCATGGGGAATATGATCATCAGAAGAGAAAACCAAAGGCATCGTAGTAGAAGCTAGGGGGACCCTCTTCTCTATTCCTTGGAGCCGCCGCCGTGAACACACCTGCAAATTAGGATGATCAAGACGATGAGAAAGATTCGAAGTACATGGACTCATGGAGACTTAAATGGTTGGTTAGGCAAGGACAACAAAGTAGAATCTAGAAGATTAGGCAAAGGAGGAGACTCATTGAGCTCAAAAGTACTCAGGGACTGGGCGTACAGGACTAAAGACGGTAACATCGGCATAAACAAATAAGTGATGCAGCATAGCACTATAACAACGATATCCTTTTTGAGTATATGAATGGCCCAGAAAGACACATTCACACAAGGAACCAACTTATTCATCCGAAGAGTTAGTTACTGAACAAAAGACACACACCAAAATATATGAGGAGGGCGAGAGAGTTAAGGTGAATTAGGAAAGAGAATGGAAGAACAGAGGATGACATCCTATTGATCAGATAACAAGCAATAAGTACTTCAAAACACATTAGGTACATGCATTTGACAAAGTAAGGTGCAAGTGATTTCAAGAATATGTCTATTTTTCCTCTCTACAACCCCATTTTGTTGAGGAGTGTGGGCACAGGATGATTGATGGACAATACCAAACTAAGTTATATAAGTAGTGAATTGTGTATTGAAATACTCTTTAGCATTATCATTTCGAAGTATTTGAACTGGTCAAACCAAATTGAGTCTTTATTTCAAAACAAAAGACACAATACACACGAAATAACTCAAAACTATCTTTTATTAAAAATAACCAAGTCATTCTTGAATAATCATCCACAAAGGTTACAAAGTACTAGAAACCCAACTTGGACACCACTTTACTAGGACCCCAAACACAAGAATGAACTAACGTAAAAGGGCTTGCAGCCCGTTTATTGACTCAGGAAGCGAAAGGTACGTGATGGTGCTTTCCCAACTGACAGGACTCACAATTAATACTAGACACACAACTCAAACTAGGAACAAAGCATTTTAACTTTTCCAATGAAGGATGACCAAGACAACAATGAATTTGAAAAAGTGTGGCAGCAACAGTGCAGGTGGTAGAAGGAGATAGTGGCTCAAAGTGATAGAGTCCACCAGCTCCACACCCTCCACCAATCGTCTTCCTCATCGTCAAATCCTAAATAACCACAAAATCAGGGAAGAATGTCACTGAACAATTCATGGATTTAGTAATCTTACTAAAGAACATAATATTGAAAAGAAATTTGGAAATATACAAAACCAAAGGAAGAGAAATAGAAGAAATGGGATTTATAGTCTCAATTACCTTGATTGCAGTGGTGGATCCATCAACAAGAGTGACATAAGGTAAATTTGTAGGATTAAAGAGTGGAAAAGAGGATAGGTATACTTGTGATATGATCAGTGGCAGCAGAGTCTACCACCCAAGGACTAGGATGAGAAGTACTAGATGACAAACATATTATGGGAGTACCTATTTGGGCAAGAGATGCAATGGGAAGAGAAGCTTGTTGTGACGCTTGATACTGCTGGAACTTGGAAAATTCTTCCCCTCACATGGATATAGTACGTTGTCTCCCACTCAGCCCCAAAGGTGAGGAGACGATGGTGGCCGCATTGGCTGCCCCCAAAGGTGTGAAGTCGGTGGTGGCTGCATTGACAATACGTGAAGGCCTACCGTGGAGATCAAAACACTTCTCAATAGTATGATTACTCCATCCACAACGAGTGCACTTACGAGGAGTACCTCTGTGTCATCCTTCTCTACCACCAGAACCACCTCGATAACTTTTGCGGTTGTTTGATAGAGAACTAGAATCACCCTGTGTAGCAAAGGCTGTCCTCTCAAAGCTAGATGCAAGAGTAGGAGAATGCATGGTAAAGGAAGCATGAAGGACAAGAGAATAAACATCGGAAAATGATGGCAGATCGGCACTGCAAAGTATCTGGGATTGAGCTGCCTCAAAGTCAGGTCTCAAGCCTGCTAGAACACGAAGGACTGTCATCTACTCCCTCTACCTCTACAACTCACAAACGTTGGCAGTTATAGGTTGCATGACGTTAAGCTTCTCATGAATACGCTTCATCTCTCCAAAATAAGCTGCAATACTCCTATCTCCTTGTTGTAACTGAAAGTACTCCTAGGATAAATCATACATACGTGTCGTGTTAGTAAAGTATAGAAGTTTGACATAATCCCAAATCTCTTTGCATGTATCTAGATGCATACACATCCGTGAAATCTATTGCCCCATTGTGCTCCATAAGAGGGAAACAATCAAGGCATCTTCTTGAACCTACACTTATTTTCTCTTCTCATTAGAACGATCAGATTGGAGCAAGTGGTCACATTTTCCTAATGTAAATAAACCCGAACAACTTTAGACCGTTGAACATAGTTCTTCCCATCCAACTTTTGAGTCATTATCTGTGGTGGTGATGTAGGAAACAGATTTTTGGGATTCATAAACTCCATCCCAACACACAAACCAGCAGCTACCCCAATGTCAAACAAGAAAAAGAATCAAAACTAATTGGGACAATCATAAACTATGTGAAGCATTGACACAACCACGGACGAGGTGAACGACTCACCGACTAATATACCACTGCCCCAGCCTCAGAACTGTACAAACAAACACTGCTGCCACGCCAAGAAACTCACAAAGAAGCCTTCACAAACCCTGAACAGAGATTAACAGAGTACCACCACAAGTGCAAGTTCGAAAAAGGTTGGATTTTTAAGCAAACAGGCCAAACAGCTTGATAATATTGTCTAGAGAAGGAACCAGAATATGGCTGGGGAAAAAAAAGGTGGTCGGAAACTCACTCATGCGCCGGCACATGGGGTCTACACTATTGGCAATTGGCCGGCGCGTGAGAGCTTTTTTGGTGATGGGGTTTTGTGAGGTTAGGCTTTGGAGGGTTCTTTGTTTGGATATATGGTTGGTTTTGTGAAACAATAAGGGGTGGAGGTGGATCTGAGAAGGACAGCAGCGGGAATGACTTTTCTAGCAACGATTGAGAAGAATAGGGTTTAGGTTGGATCACGCTCTGACACCATGTTGAGATTTTGATTAACATGAATGATCTAAGTTGAAGATAGGTCTCTCCTACTATTTATAATACAAATTAAACACATTCTAATGACATTAATACCCTTACTAACTCTAACTAATTAACATACTAACACACTAAATAATAATACTAAAAGATATAAATAACCTCCAACAAACGGCTATAAGGCCGGCTATGCTTTATGGTTCAGAATGTTGGGCAACTAAGAAACAACATGTACAAAAAGTAAAAGTTGTTGAAATGCAAATGTTAAGGTGGATGAGTGATATAACATTAAAAGATAAAAGTAAAAAATGAGCATATACACAACCATTTAGGCATAACACCAATCGAAGACAAGCTAAGGGAGGCGCAGCTAGATGGTTTAGGCATTTGAAACGCGGACTTAGTAGAGCATCTGTGAGGAGGAGTGAGTGAGTTATTGTTTCTAGCATGAAAAGGGGTAGGGGGAAACCTAAAATATTTTGGAATGAGGTAGTGAAGAAGGATTTAATAACCCTTAATCTAATAGAAGAAAACGCTCTTGATTGGGTGAATTGGTGGAAAAGGATTCACGTAGCCGACCTCATTTAGTGGGACTTAAGGCTTGTTGTTGTTGTTGTTGTTGTTGTTGTTTTCCGGTCATAAATAAAAGTAAACTACATTTTTTTATGTAAGTATTACACAAGTTTGAAAAACTTTTTACTTACTTAATTTGAAAAAAATATTGAGGTCACTATGTCACAGAAATGGAATGTTTTTATTAATAAATTTTAATAACATTCAATCAATAATATGTATGAAAATTTATATGTTTGCGTTCTTTAGGTAAAATTTGCATTTTTTACAGCTTCACAACATTTAGCAAATGCAATCATAGAAATTTATATCAATTCATGCAATTTGGGATAATAGATTTATAAATATGCTCATAAATACAGTAAAGAAATAAGAATTGGGAATGAACTAATTCCTAACAAAATAAGGTTCAATGTGATTTTATCCACACTATGTCAAACTCTCAAAAAAAAATTTAACCTTCATTATTTTAAAATTAAAATTAAAATGCTTAAAAATTGTAAGCTTTTTTTTTTTAAAGAAAATATCATGAATACTAATTATTTTATAAATTTCATAACTCATAAGATTTTATGACAATAAAGAAGGAAAAGGAGACATGAGGACATGGAATAGCCTAGTAATAGTGTGCTCATACAGCCCTTTAATTAAGCAGGTTTCAAACCTCACCATTGAGGAAAAAATAAAAGAATGAAGATATATTACATTAAAAAAAAGGTAATCATTAATGGAGGGACAAAAGTAGTTTTGGCATCACAAAAGCGGTTCATGCAATCACATATTCACAATGAAAAATAAAAAGTGAATCCACCTTTTGAAGTGACATGATTTTAGCAATATGACTCTATGACAAAACTAGGCAATATCAATGCAACCTATGTGTTGTGAAAATAAAATTATTGGTTAAACCATGCCAAAGCAGCAAAATATGATTGAAAGAACAAGAAGAAACATAACAGTTGAGTAACGACAGAAGAATATACACAAATAAGGGCCTCTAATCAAATTGAAAGAATAACATCTCATATATTAATTCCTCTTACAGCAATTTCTGGAGGAAAATCACAAAACTGAAGGGTGATATAATTTGATGAACGGGAGGTAGGAGGAATGACGTTCATTGAATTCTCAGCTTGCATGCTCCTCAAATTGATACTGCCAAAACCATGAATCTGAGAAAGCCAAATCATATAGAACATAAACAGAACAGCAAAGATTGGTGAGAAAGAGGGATAACACCCAAGAAAGAAAAGAGAGATGACAAACACACGCAAGGCAGTTACAAAATCCATGTGAATTAATAAAATATACAACAATGCTCAAAAATCAGAAAGTTAATATCAGATAAATTTTCCACATTCTAATCAAAAAGAAAAATTCTATAAACTAATCTATCAGGAAATGACCACCAAATGGGCTATTACATAAGAGAATAGACTCAACAAGCACTAATTGGCAAATCTCGATGCCAAGGACAAAACAATTGAAAGAAAAAACTATATTTATTTACACACAAAAAATTATCACTACGGAAAGCCTGATCCACAAAGTTTTAAAGTAATTTCGTCACTTAGAATATAAATTCTAGACTTGGAAAAATGACCCCGAAGAGATTGTTGCATTCCATCTCTGGCTCATCTTTTTAGCACTCAAAATTGGACCTGTCCTCAAAAGGTCAAACGCTTCCAAAAGCTAACAATCAGATTATTATCATGATGCAGCATCCTGGTCAAAGAGTGATCAACATGATGAGGGAAATAAAGAGGCTGAAGTTCAATTGCTTTAAGCAACTATGAATCAGTTTGGTCCCAACAGAATGGATGCTATATTGAGGATTTCTGAAAAAAGTGAACATTGGTTCTAAGCAAGCTTCACTAAAATATCATGTATCCTCAAAAAGGCATCTAGAACTGAAGTTTAATAGAGTTGGTTGAACAGGAACTCAATAAACCACTTCAAAGATATAGGATTATGAACTATGATAGAATGAAATTGACAGGAAAAAATCAGTTACCAAGAAGTTACGAGCACGTCGCAATAGCTAATATTCTAAGAATCTAATTACACAAAAAAAAAAAATCTATAAAACTTAATTATGAAGGGAATTCAGTTTTTTGTCTAGTTGAACTCCCCTCGCCAATTTTTCTTGAACACAATGCAGACAATATAGTCCTATGAACCGATGTGAGGGAAGTTCATGAGAATTAGCCTATAATTAATGATAGAAAATACAAATGCTCCCTTAATATTGCTTTATCACTTAATCTACCCCTTCATGATTCGTCTCAATGAAGCGGAGATTTGAAATCAGTAACTGCCCCAACTTGTAACTAGATTAGACACTACACAGTATCTCTTTGAGAGCAAGGATAAGAAGTACAAAGCACCACTGAACTTGGTTTTGGTGGCTCATCAAAAATGTAAACGATTCATGATTAAGTCTGCAATTTTTGGTGTGCAGATTGAACACAGAATCCAAAAACGTATGCTTACTGCGAACCGCCTTCATATTTCTCTACATACCAAATCCGCTTGCTTGGCATAAATAAACAGTATAGACTCTCGGCAAATCTTTCCATTTTATACACTTCTTTCATGATTTTTGGAGCTTTGATGTATTCCAAGGAGAGCCAATCTTCCAGATTCTATATGCGCAAACACAAACACGAATTCCTATAACCCTAACACTTAAAACAAAGACAAAACAAGACGCAGACAAACCAAGATTGATAAAGCAGGTTGACAAAACCAAGTCAAAGATTTAAAACAAAGGGGGCCAACCTGGTGCACAAAAAGTAGGCCTTGACGGGAATTTTTCCAAATTCCTCATCTTCTTCGGCTTCGAATGCGTACTTGTGAGCAGAATCGTGTGACCCAAAAACAAATTCATCGCCATAAACAGATGTGGGCGCTGGGATCGCAGAAAAAGAGCTGAATCTGAAGAATTGCCTTATGGGGCTTGAAGGGGGTACGAGGTGGAGAGGTTTGAATGGGAAGTCAGTTCTGGGGAGGTGAGATTTGGATCCTCTGGCGATGTGGCTGAGGAGACGAGAGCCTCCCCGTCTCCCCCCCATTCACCGCAACCCTTTCTCTGCAATTCACCGCGAGCAATGCTCGGTCCGGTTAGCCGTAGTTAGTGCTATCTACTGCGCGCTCTATCTTTCTCCATCATGTTGTTGCGTCGGAGTTTTTCAGTTATATATTTCCTACCAAACTATATTTTGAAAAATATTTTCAAGAATGACAAAAAAAATTAGCATAATAAAGAAAATTCGATTATTCCTGTTTAACCTAGTTATCATATTTTTAGATTCTTTTAATTTTAATCGTAAATGTGTTTATTTTTTTCAGTTAAATAATAATTTATGAAAAATATTAAAATCATAAAAATTAAAAATATTAATAATAAAATTAATTATAATTATCTAACATAATTATTATATTTTTAATTTCACTTTTTAATGCTTTGAGAATAATCTTATTATATATAAAGGTTGAAAATATAACTACAAATTTTTTTTTTGAGAATTTTTATTATTTTTTCAATTTTCTAAAAAATTAAGGATATTTTTTTATTTCAAAAAAATTGTATGCCCAATAATTAAACTGCATATTACACTGAATTTTCAATTTAAAGTAAAATTGTAACCTAAAAATTCGAAAATCTTAAGTTTTAACATTTAGGATTTAGTTAGTTCATTATTAAAATATTTTTTTACTTTCTTTTATACTGTGACAATTCTAGACATCCCATTTTGTTTAGAATTTATATAATAAAAAGTGGGTAAAATTTATTAATTTCATGAAATGAGAAAATATAGGAAAAATTATGAATACAATGAAAATGAATTTTTACATTCAAAATAAAAAATAAAAAAATAATATGTGGGTCAGCGACTCAGCATCTTCGGTTTCAAACCTACAAAAGAAATTCCAACAATTAGACATGTGGAAATGTGAAAAAGTTGAAATAAATTTGATTGATTAAATTGGGTGCAGATTTATTTAATCAAGATTAAATTGAATGAATCTCCAAGCCTATAAATAAATGATTTCAAAAAGAGACAAGCACAGACAAACACACAGATGAACACAAAGTAAAGAAATGAATTGGTTAAGAATTGCTAAGAGTATCAAAGCTTGAAGTTGAGAAGTTAAAGGAAGATAAAAAATCAAAAAAGTTTGAGTTGCAGAAGTAATGGAAAATTGGCAATGGAAAATCAAAGTAGCAGGCTTAAAAATTAGAGAAGTTAGAAGACAAAAATTTGTTTCCTTTAATTTTATTTAGTTATGTTTTACTTTTTTGGATAATTAAAATTGCAAAATTTTAAATTAAAATTTTTGTGATTTGAATGTAAGTAGGAATTTTAATCTAAATTGATTACTCACATCCGAATTCAATAATCCATATTTGGATCGAAATTCTCATATTTAATTACGTGAGATTCGACCCGAAAACTCGAGTCAACTTGACCCGGGCCCAGGTCAACTAACTCGAATACCCAATCCAGGTCCAATGACTCGAGTCTTACCCAAACACGTGGACCTAAGCCGATGTTGACTTGAGTTAGCCTAGCCCATTTAGCCTGTTTCCTCTCTCTCAACCCAAATGGGCTTAATCCAATTAAAACTCAAACCGAGGTTTAAGCCCAAAATACATTAGGCCCAATTAGGCTTGACTAAATCTAAGCCAATTGACCGACAACCAATTTAACCCAACTAATTTTAGCCCAAAGCCCATCCAAGTCATTCGGCTAACCTAACCAAGCCCAACATACAGGCCTAACCTGACCTAGCCCAAGACCCTGCAGCTCCAACCTAACTAAAATCATAAACCCAACCCTAATCTAACCTAGGTCAATGCTTAGGTCAAACAAACCATTTTCCCCTATTTGGACTCCAAGAAATATAAAACAATAGCTTGCAAATTCTTAAAACAAGTCTCAAGAAAAAAATGCAAAAACAATAAAAATAAATAAAGCTAAGGAAACTTATCTGTAGTAGTTCATAGGTTGGTTTTCATAAATCAACCAGCAAAAAAAAGGATTAGAAAAAAATTGGAAAAGAGAGAGATCAAATAAGAGACGGAGAATAGAGAAATAGAAATCAGAAAGAAAAAAAGTGGGAGAAAGAATGAGACAGAGAAGCGAAAAATAGAGAGAAGAGAACAAAAATAATAGAAAAGTAATAGAGAAAGAGAGAGAGATATGCGAGAAACAGAGAGAAAGAAAGAAAGGGAGAGTAGAGAAAGAGAGAACAAGGAAGAGCACGGGAGTGCAGAGAGAGAGACAGCAGAGAGACGGTAAGAGAGTGGTGCGAGGGAGAAGAAAGAGAGAGAAAGAATAGAAGTGGAGAGAAAAAAGAAAAGAAAATAGAGAGAGGGAAAAATGGGGATTATATGTAATGACCCCAAAAATATATATATGATCAAAGCATAATAATAATAATAATAATAATAATAATAATAATAATGGTCATTAAGTTAACATCAATACAGATGTGTTTTTCTGTATGATCCTTGATTTCATGTTTGATACCTAAGAAAGACCCTATCTTAACGAGTGTTCAAAGACCATTGCGACTCAGTCGCTCCCTAAAGGTCAACTTGGTTAAAATGGAATTCCATAGATAAATAAGGTAAACATTGTTTGTACACGTAAATAAGTACATATACATAAAATAATATTTTGACTGACATAATTTGTAAAAATATATGATAAAATAATAATAAATCCTATGCAGGACCCACATGATCAGGTGGCGTCCACACGAGTATCAGACTCGAACTTGCTTCGACATATCAACTACAGTCTTCATGCACCAAAAATCTTCACGCAATCCATATGTACCTACAAAGAGTTACGAATTGAAGTGTATTTTAAATGTATGTGCTTGTGTGAGGATTGAACTGTAGGACATAGGTCGACTAATACCGTTCTACATCAATGTGCTTATAAACACTTCATAAATTTCACAATACAGGTGATCATTCCTACATCCAGCGCATATGAAGCCCACAAAATTGTGTGGAGCCCACATGAGTCTCGAAGCCGTGTGGGGCTCACATGAGTTTTCGAAATTCGAATTTAATTATTCTTTCATAATAAATACTAAAATATAGCTTAAAATAATAATAATGATAATAATAATAATAATTTTTTAAAAAATAATCAATTAATTAATTAAGTAAATTAATTAAATATTAATTAAACGGGAGTGTCGGCAAGCACTCACATTTTTCCCACATGTACCCCCATCCCAATCACATACCTCTCATCCTAAGCTCATCTCATGCACATTCCTTGCACATTTATTTATTTTTAAAAAATTAGAATTTCACCCCTCTCCCCACACTTTTACAAATTTCATTTTATTCTCCAAAATTTTCCTATAAATATGAAGCTCTCAACCTTCATTTTTCACAAAAAAAAATTTCAAAGGAAGCGAAAGATTAGCGAGTGAACAAATTAGTGGTAGAAGAAGAATTTTTATAATAATTAAAATTTTCACTCACTCACTTTTTCTGATTTCATTTTTCTGAGATATTCGTTATGATCATCTCACAAGGTTAAGTAAGAGTAAGTAAATTTTATTATATTAGATCTTTATTAAAATTTACACCTAAATTTATTTGTAAGTAAATTTTGATTATGTTAATTATTTTCATAAATTTTCTCGAGTTTATTTTTATGAATATTTAATTATACAAGTTTTATTTTTAATATACTTGTGTTTATTTTTGAGTTAAGAAATGTTCTAAATCCCTCTGGTATTTTACAACATTAATTTTTATTCAAAAAAATATTTTAAATATGAAAATCGTGTGGCATGAGTTTATTTTTATGTTACATATTTCACGAAAATATGAGTAAAGATGACATGAGTTTATTTTTACGTTACGTATTTCACGAAAATATGAGTAAAAATGATATCTTCATGATATTATTTTAATTGCATAAATTATATATTAAGATGTTTTCAAAATCCCTTATGATTCAGAGGATACAAAAAATTACAAAAGCTTTAAATTGTAACTTAAAGTTTAAACGGATCAGAGTGCATCTACACTGTTTATAGAGTGGTTTTATATGACAGTGGATTTCTCCTGAGTGCACACCTGGATCGAATCAGTGTTTAAGAGGGAAAATCTCACTTAATGATGATGTACATTGATTTAATTTGGCCGGCCAGCCAGTTAAGTCTACTCTTCAGATCACACAACCCAATCATGGGGGTAAACATAATTTACGATTAATAGACCTAAGGTGGTTTTTATAGTATATATGTATATACATATTTAATTACGTGAACAGAACTATTGATAATTTGAAGGAAAAATATATGTTTATGCGAATGGGGGCATCTTTGTGCCTAAATGATTATATGGTTATAGTTTTAAAGTAAAAATTTTAAGTTTAGTTTAACATTTATAGTATATGATTATAAAATTTTACTGTTATAGATGATAATAAAAGTTTTATACAAAAAATTTTAAATTTATATTTATTTTAAAAGCAGTTTTGAAGTTATGATATTAAATATTATTTTACGAAATTATAATATTATGAAAACTCATTTTGGTAACACACTAATAATAATCATATTTACTTACTGGTCGTCTCACCCCAATCATTATTTTACATTTGAGATAATTTTGAAGAGTGTACCAAAAATCTGGCATAGCAAGTGCATAGACGGAAATATAAATAGCAAAGTAGAATAAAAATTTAGCATAATACAATTTAAAATATGTTAGTGTATTTTAGAATTTTAGAAATTTCAATTTTAATATTTGAGACGTGTATTTTTAATAAAGTTATTTAGTGCTCTAGTAATAAAAATAATTGAAACTTACTGAATAAAATTTATATAGGAACCCACTCGAGTTTGGGTCCTTACATTATATATATATACACACACACACACAAATAGGATACGTGTCACCATATGAACGATGACACGTGGCGCATCTAGGATCGCGTATTTAAGGAGTGGTGTGATGCAATCCTGACTATCCAATATGTGTTTACTCTGGACGCCCAGATCACTATTGTGTTAAATTCTTTGGGCGAGCTACGTTCTGCCACATGATGGGTGACGTCATGCTGACATCACCCTGCTGTAGAAAATTCAAAAACATAATGTTAAACATCCCACCCAAGAGTATATAATCCAAAGGGGAGGGGTGAATGGACTCTTTTAGCGAATTCAAGATTTTCTCTACAAAATAAAGCTCTTGCCAAGATTCAAGCAATTAAATAAAAAAATATCAAATATAAATCAAGCA
Source organism: Malania oleifera (assembly GCF_029873635.1). Classification (NCBI taxonomy): domain Eukaryota; kingdom Viridiplantae; phylum Streptophyta; class Magnoliopsida; order Santalales; family Ximeniaceae; genus Malania; species Malania oleifera. Next base: position 65,008,790 of record NC_080428.1, read on the forward strand.
CGAGATAAATAATAAAGAGTAGGGAGAGAGAAGTTTAACATCGGGATTTAACGTGGTTTGGCACCAATCCTACGTCCACACCTTAGCACCAAGCCAAGGATTCCACAATCCACTGAAGTACTCCTTCACCTGCAGAGCAAGTCTTACAACTCGGGGACCAATCCCTACACTCATGAACAAATCCCTACTTGCTCACAAAGAGTCTTCGCCAAGCGGTTCACCAAGAACCCTCACAATGATTCACAAAGAACTTTACAAGAAGAAGATGATTACAATGAAAATGCTCCTTGAATGAACAAATATTAAATACAAAGCAAACCTCACACTTCTCTCTCATTAATTGAATCAAACACAATTAAAGAAAAAAAGAGATGAGCACTTGTAAATATGAACGAAGATGCAATATTTTAGGTTTTGGAATCAAGGATATTTTTAACTATATGCTTGTATAAATCATCAAAATCATACTAAACAAGTCTATGGACTTATATTTATAGCCAAAAAACCAAATTAGTTGTTATTGGACCGTTGGGAGTGAATCCCAACAAAAACTAGTCGTTTCTAGCCATTATTGCACATTTATTACATCTTGTCGAAACCACTGGTCGACCATTCTCCTGTACTAGTCAACCAGTCACCTGGTCTGTGAGAAGAAATTGGCCACTGGAAAAGCTGGTCAACCATTCCCTTGCATTGGTCGACCATTCTTCTACACTGGTCAACCAGTGCCCTAAATCAGAAAAAGTCATCAACATAAAAGTTGTGGGATTTTTTCTTATCTTTCCATAGACACCAAGATTGCCCTTTTCGGAATTTTCTAGCAAAAGTTATATCTTAAATACCGAAGGGTGTTTAGGACTTGAGGCGCACTATGTTAGTCGGTGATTACTCTATTTTTCCTTATCAAAAAGCCTTTTAAAGTCTTAAAACATTTTTGGACAAAAGTATATGAAATATATTAAGTCTAATGAAGATTAAAACTTATCAAAGTGAATTTCCATTTGAATATAAGATATCTTGATTAAGAAAATACATTTGAAAACTTATTTGGATTTCTTATATACTTCCATGTCCTTTATGAAAATAAGCTTTGACTTTCTTTAGTGCTTAGGACATAAGACTCGTTTTGACACAACCAAAACTAAGTATGAAAATATTTATAAAGTCAAGATGTTTGAAACTTTTCCCTTTAGAAAACATATTTGAGTTTAGGATTCATTTGACAAACTCTTAAGTTTAACTTTGAAAATCATGAAAGTTGAGTTTGTGATTTTAGTACAATCCTATAAACTCAAGTGTCATAGTATGCATGCATTTGCTTAACTCTTGTTCAGAAATCATGCAAGAAACAAAACACAAGAGTTACAACATAAACTACCTCAAACACACATCCCATTACATATAATTAAACAAAAAGCTTCCTTTGGTTGTGCTTGTGTCCTTTATGAGTGAGTGTCCATTTGATCTTTCTACTTCGAACGTCAACTCGGTCCGATCTTTACCTTTTATCTTAGTACTTCATGTAATTGCCACTAAACTTGTACTAAACATGATCTGCAAAGATTGGAAACACTAGGAACAACATATAGGTTAATATCATCAAAACATATAAACCAAGATAGTGTAGTCACCATGGTTAACACATAATTATTATAAAGTGGTGCCATGTGTCACCACCAATAGTTGACACATGGTCACTCTCCCCAAGTTGATCAAACCCGGTTCAACCAATCTAAATTTTTTGAACCGTCGACTTATTTATTTAATTTTATAATTTATTTTTTATTTTTTAAAAATTCAAAAAAATTTTAAAAATTAGAAAAATAAATGAAAATTACTTGAGTTATTTTGACTCAAATAAAAAAAAAAGGAAAACCAAAATACCAAAAATGAAGAAAATGTCTTTAAAATTCTTAGAAAATTTTATAAAAATGTTAAAAAAATTTCAAAAAATTTTAAAACATTTTGAAAAAATCAAGGGAAGTTTTAAAGATTCTTTTTTATCAAATTTAATGAATTTATTTGATTATTATTATTATTATTATTATTATTATTATTATTATATTCTATTTTTGTATGTGTGTATCTCAATGAACAAGCAAAGGATAAAGAGATATTTCATACCTCACCTATATTAGTTTTCAAGGGGGGTTTATCTAATAAGACCCCCCTTTAGAGATCTTATTAGATATTCATAAAATTGCACCATATTTTATATTTTATTTTAAAATTTTAATATTTATTTAGGTTTTTTTTTAAATAGTTAATTAAAGACAATTAGATTAAATTTAGGGATATATAATGATTAATTATGTATCTTTCGTAGAATGGATGTATAGGGGGTGCTAGTACCTTCCTCTCACATAACTAAACTCTCAATCCCAACTCTAGTAAAAGTAGATCGAGACTATTGGTTCCTTGACCTAAGATTAGTCTAGAGACCAATCAACAAGTAGTAATTAGGTGAACTAACCATACTTAAGTAAATAACAAGTTAGTGGCAACTCCATCAAACTTTTATTATTATTATTCCTTACTATTCTGGACCCTTCTTCGGGACGTTACAACAACAATGATAGTATATTATTGTCACAATGTTAACTAATCTCTTTTTGTGTATTTTTTGAAATTTTAGAAGATTATGCATGTGAGTAATATTATAGAATACTAATGTCAATTCAAAGTTACGATGCGAGTAATATTAATGAAGCCACACTATTAAAAATATCATGTTAAGATTCTTCTAATCATTTCTTCCATAAAATGGATTGAGGTTGTAACCAGCTAGACAAAGAAAATTACCTTCATTGTGTTTGCCATCGACAGGGAGGAGCCAGATTGTCCGCTCCGGCTAGTGAGGTGTGACATCCAAGTAGTCTAAAACACAAGCTAGCCCATTTATGTTGTGTAGTACTACCCATAATAGCGTTGCCAATCTACAGGAAACCCACTCATTGAATCCACATAATAATTATACTAGCATCTCACTGCATCTCTAATGTATGTGCACACATATGCCCTTTAAAGGCATCAGAATGACCCCTTTCTATACCCTGTAGGTGGGATGTGGGGCCTCCAACATCAGGACTGAAGGATTGGTAGGTTTGGGATCCATGTTGTGCAAGCATATAAAAATAAATAAATGTATAGTTAATAAAACAATTATTAAGTATTATAAAAAAAAAAATGTATTGAATATACCATAATCATAAACATACCTCAATATTAAATGGAATTGATGTGTAAAATCAAAGTAAACATTGAAAATTTGTGAAGGTGGTGGAGAGGTTGCAAAAGAAATGAAGAAGAAAAAAGAAGCACAAGTGGGACGGAGAAGGAAATTGGGGGAAGATTAAATAGGCTTTGGTGGGGGAGAGGGGGCATGCAGGCACATAGGGTGAGGGGGCGTAAGGGGGGACAGGGCACATGAGGGACATCATACTAGGTAGGGGACTCAGAGGAGGGGGGAGGCCACGTGGTGTGGTGTGGTGTGCTAGAATCGACTTTCCGAAAGTTAGTTCTCATTTACTTTTTTTTTTCTTTATTTTTTTTGCGCAAGGGGCACCAGTTGATGGGGATCAACACGCCTTACCCATTTCCTTTGTAGACATGGTGACACATGGACAGCCTTCTAATGTCTACTTCAATTTATAATTGTTTATAAGTACGCATGGGGTTTTGATGACTACTTGAAGACTTTGGTGCGTGAGGATCTTAGTCTATATTTTGAAGCAGATTCGAATACAAGACCCATGTGGACCCCACACAATTTGACTTTCTTTTGGCATATGTTTTGTATTTAATTTGTAATGTTGCAAGACAACCAAGCTTGCAAGTGTACGTTAGTAAGTTGTGTTTGTAGAGATCCTGACCCAAAAAATAAAATAAAAATAAATAAAAGAAAATATAAATAAATGAAAGGGAAAAGAAATGAAAAAGGAAATAAGGAAATGGTTTGGAAACAAACCAAATCGTCGACGGTTTCAGGAGAGGCTCATAAAAACCATCGATGGTTTCAACTACCGAGAGCATCTATAAAGGGTTATGGGGCCAAACCGTCGACGGTTTCGCGCAGGAGCAGCTTGCCTATAAATAGAAGTTCACTCATTTTTTTTTGGAAAATTCATTTTCTCTCTCTATCTAAAAGCTAGGGTTTTGATTTTTCTTATCCCTCATGTGTCTTTCTCTCTCCTAAGGCCATTCGGAGTCTGCTCTCACCCTCCGATCATCTCTCTCTTCTCTCTTGGCTTGCCGGATCATTTCCCGCGGCGGTTTCAAAAGGCTAGGGTTTTTGTCCTCCGAACGTTTTAGGCATATCTTCAAGAATAGGTAAGGGGAATATATTATGTCAGCTTAGTTTTCTAAATTGAACTGATTAAACTGCCATATATGGATATATGAATATTATGATAGCTGTATTTGTGGAATTCAATCGGTTAAAGTTGAGAATAAGTAAAGAAATGGGATTGTATTAGTTATTTTTGAAAGGTGAACCATTCAAAACTAGGTATTTGATTACAAAAATATTATACATGATTTTCTGAATGAATTGGGTATATTAAATAAGGGTTTTGAGTTATTGTACATGTATTTGTGAAAGATTAAAGTGAGTAGGATTGATTATCTCTGTTTTCATTCGAAATAGTGGAGATGATCATTCCTATATTTTCAGCAGAATATACAAGTATATTATGCTATCCTTTTCTCAAGTTTATTTATGAGAGTATGAATTAATATCCAAATCGTGTGGCATCATATTAAATTTTTTTATACAGTTTGTAGTGATTTTTTTTATGATACGATATTGGAAAGGTATAGTAGTATACTGGTTTTTTGATAATTGTTAAAAGAATCCATGAATATTGAAATAATAAAGGGTACGGTGGTGTACGGGCCACGAAAATGATAAGTGATAAATGAAATGATTAATGATCATGTGAAAGTTTGATACCGAAGCTACTAGAAGAAGTATAGTGCAACCACACTGTAGGGTGAAAATGTGGTATGGGATGGTCGACTTGGCCTGAGAAGAGTAGTGTTCCCTCCTTGTATACGAGTCAGCATTAGATTTTATCCTCTTGTATACAGGTCAACATGACGATGTACCCTCTCGTATACAAGTCAGCATGGGATTATTCCTCTCGTATACGGGTCAAAATGGGGTTGGCAAGTCATACTTACAGAATGGACTTTATTGATTTAACTTTAGGTTGATCACCCGGGCTAAGTCTAGCCTTCGGGCCGCATAACCCGATCATGCGGGATGAATTCATGATATTACATTATTTTCGTACAGAAAGATTCTTTTATGTACAATGATAGAATTATGTTATGACTGGGTTGAAAGTATATGATAGAATTATGTTATAAATGAAATGGAAAGTATGTTTACCTATTTATATAGGTGTGAGTTACAGTTTTAAATGCGGTGTTTCTTAAAGTTAAAGTAAAGGTTATATTTTGTCTACACGAAAACTCATGATAGCCACACACTGATGATAATATATTCCTTCTCACTGAGAGGTGTCTCACTCCAATGAAATATTGAATTTTTCTCAGGACTTGTAGGAGACCGAGCTTAGAGAGCTGGGGAAGGGTTTAGTTATTGTAGTTACTATAAGTGGTTATAAGATATGAAACTTTTATGTTTTATTTTGATCTTTGGATAGTAATAATGCTAGTTGGAGATACTTATATGGTGATGGTATAGAAATCTGGTAATATATTTGAGTTTCAAATGGTTTCCGCTACTTTTATTGATAATTGTGGTATCAGAGATAGTATAGTATTGAAATTAACACCCAGACCCCATGTGGCGGGTTTGGGGCGTTACAGGTGGTATAAGATATAGTATAGTATAGAAAGTAACACCTGGACCCCATGTGGCGGGTTCGGGGCATTACAGGTGGTATTAGAGCTTTAGGTTGTTAGGTTCTGTAGACTTTAGGAATGATCATTACCAGAGCATAAACATAAATGATGAAGAGAGTAGGAATGGGTAGGTTAAGTTGGAAGGTTTTGAATGTTGTTTCGTAGCTTGAAAGAAAAAATCCATCGAAGACTTCTGTGATTTTTCTAAAGCAGCCAACAGTTTTAGAAAAGTCACGGCAAACCATAGACAATTTTGTTTATGAGCAGTGAGACGGAAACTTGAAAAGTTGCATTTGAATGTTAAAAGGATTGATTCGTGAGGGAGAAGTCTCTGAAAGGGAGTCTATGTAATCATGTATAGTGTGTTGAATATCTTCTAAATTCCTAGTGTGATAATTGTGCTGATTGTGTTATATCGTTAGGATTCTAAATAGATTTTTATCTTATCTTCAGGATGGATCCCAGAGGTAAGGACATGGACGCTGGAGGAGATAATGGCTTAAGGACTTCCAGCGAGGATGACATCGATACCTCCACATTGCTGCGAGGTTTAGCCTGCCAGGTTAGGGCAGAGATGAGACGGGACTCTAGGGGTCAGGATGGGCCACCCGCATACTAGGGTTGCTCTATTGAGCAGTTTATCCAAATGAATCCCTCGACGTTTGCGGGTGGAGCTGACCCGATTGCTGCGGAAAACTGGATTCAGGAGATGGAAAAGATACTGACAGTGTTGCATGACACTGATGAATGGGAGGTCATATATACCACGTTCAAGTTGACGGAGGAAGTTAAGCTATGGTGGTTAGCTGTGAAGCTACTAGAGGAGTAGAGGCTAGCACTTGGAGCCACTTTAGAGAGATTTCATTTGATAGATATTTCCCCACTTTCACCATCGATGCAAAGGCGGAGGAATTCCTTGGCTTGAATCAAGGGAATTTAACCATGCAACAATATGTGGCCAAGTTCGTGAAGTTATCCCAATTTGCCCCGTATATGATACTAGATGAGGCAAAGAAGGCGGCGGAGATTTGAGAGGGGTATGAGTCAGAGGGTTTACGAATAGGTAGTGGGGTTTGAGGTTCAACACTTCTTGAAATTGGTGGATAAAGCCACAACGATGGAAATGAGCTGGCAGAGAGGTGCAAAGATGTTAGATCAGATGAAGAGGTATGTGCCTCCAGAGTTTCATATTGATACCAGTCGGGGTCCCAGTCAAGGCCCGTGGAAGAGACATGATAGTAATGTGGACCAGAGACAAAAGGTGGAGAGTCGAGCCTATTAGGGTGAGTTGATACACCCTAAGTGTCCTAAATGTAATAAGTGGCATCAGGGTGAGGGTGGGGCTGGAAGTGCTAACTACTACTTGTGTGGTAGACCGGGTCACTTGGCACGGGACTGTCGTGGGCCACCAAATAACACACCCACTCCTAATCAGTACCACGGGGAACAATTTGGCACCCCAAAGCAGTCATTAGAGGAACACTGCCTAGACGCGGGTTTACATGCTTACTCCGGGAGGTGCGGGAAATGTAGGTGACGGGATAACATGTAATACCTTTATATTTTTAAAGATTGCAATGAATGGTATCTTTGTTGGTTTATTATATGATGATTAAATCTTCAGGGATTTAAGATACTATTGTTTAGGAAGTAAGAGTTCAGCTTGTTAAAGGAACTGATATTATTTTCATTTAAGAAGGTTTCTTAATGATAGTTGCATCATTTTACAAGTATAAGCTTATGAAAGTCGTATATATTAGGTTGGAGGAGTTGTAGTTGGGAAGTAAGGTGGTAATATAGTATAATGAAAGCTTAATATACCTTAGTTTTGAAGTTGAAATCAATGATAAGGTCCTCGTTAAGAGATAATTTGCAGCTAAACCTAGACTACAGGGAAGTATCTAACAACTTGTGTTTAGGCTTTGGGGGACTAGAAATGAGAAGTAAAGTTGTTGAGCATTGGGTTTGTAGCAAGGGATATTAAAGTAGGATGTTTAGTCCATTCGTTTGTATTAATTATTAGTTTTGATTTGGGATGGTTACAAGTTTAACTTAGACCTACTGAATTCAAGATGGATTTTATTTGGAGCTATCTTTAGCAAATTTCGAGGACAAAATTTTATAAGGAGGGGAGACTGTAGAGACTCAAACCTAGAAAATAAAAGAAAAATAAATAAAATAAAAGAGAAATAAATGAAAAAGGAAAAGAAAAGAAAAGAAAAAGGAAAGAAGGAAATGGTTTGGAAACAAGCCAAACCGTTGACGATTTCAATAGGCTCAGAAAACCTGTCGACGGTTTCAACTATTGAGAGCATTTATAAAGGCTCGCAGGGGCAAACCGTCGATGGCTTTGTGCGGGGGCAACTTGCCTATAAATAGAAGTTCACTCTTTTTTTTTTAGAAATTTTTTTTCTCTCTTTCTCTAAAAGCTAAGGTTTCGATTTTTCTCCTCCCTCATGTGTTTTTCTCTCTCCTAAGGCCATCCAGAGTCCACTCTCGCCCTCTAATCGTCTCTCTCTTCTCTCTTAGCTTACCGGGCGGTTTCAAAAGGCTAGGGTTTCGGTCCTCCAAACGTTTTAGGCATATCTTCATGAACAAGTAAGGGAAATATATTATGTTAGCTTGTTTTCTAATTGAACCAATTAAACTGACATATATGGATATATGAATATCATGATAGTTGTATTTGTGGAATTCAAATGGTTAAAGTTGAGTATAAGTAAAGAAATGGGATTGTATTAGTTATTTTCGAAAGGTGAACCGTTCAAAACTGGGTATCTGATTACAAAAATACTATACATTATTTTGTGAATGAATTAGGTATATGAAATAAGGGTTTTGAGTTATTATACATGTATTTGTGAAAGATTAAAGTGAGTAGGGTTGATTATCTCCGTTTTCATTTGAAATAGATCTTTGTTGAATTAAATTGTGGAGATGATAATTCCCATATTTTTCAGCAGAATATACGAGTATATAATGTTATTCTTTTCTCAGGTTTATTTATGAAAGTATGAATTAATATCCAAATCGTGTGGCATAAGATTAAATTATGTTATACAGTCTGTAGTGATTCTTTTATGATGCTATATTGGAAATGTATAGTAGTATACTGGTTTTCGAGAATTGTTAAAAGAATCCATGAATATTGCAATAATAAAGGGTACGGTGGTGTACGGGCCACGGAAATAATAAGTGATAAATGAAATGATTAATGATCACGTGAAAGCTCGGTATTGAAGCTACTAGAAGAAGTATAGTGCAACCACACTGTACGGTGAAAGTGTGGTATGAGATAGTCGACTTAGCCAGAGAAGAGTAGTGTTCCCTTCTTGTGTGCGAGTCAGCATGAGATTTCATCCTCTCGTATAAAGTTCAGCATGAGGATATACCCTTTCGTATACTGGTCAGCATGAGATTATTCTTCTCGTATATGGGTCAGCATGGGGTTGGCAAGTCGTACTTATAGACAAGATTTTATTGATTTAGCTTTGGGCTTATCACTCGAGCTAAGTCCAGCCTTTGGGCTGCACAACCCTATCATGCGGGATGAATTCATGATATTACATGCTTGTCATACAGAAAGACTCTTCTATGTATAATGATAGAATTATGTTATGACTGGGTTGAAAGTATATGATAGAATTATGTTATAAATGAAATGGAAAGTATGTTTACCTATTTAAATAGGCGTGAGTTACAGTTTTAAATGCAATGTTTCTTAAAGTTAAATTAAAGGTTATATTTTGTCTACACGAAAACTCATGATAGACACACATTGATGATAATATATTCATTCTTACTAAGAGGTGTCTCACTCCAATGAAATATTGAATTTTTCTCAGGAATTCTAGGAGACCGAGCTTAGAGAGCTGGGGAAGGGTTTAGTTATTGTAGTTAGTGTGAGTGGTTGTAAGATATGGAACTTTTATGTTTTATTTTGATCTTTGGATTGTAATAATGCTAGTTGGTGATACTTATATAGTGATGGTATAGAACTCTGGTAATAGAGTTGAGTTTCAAATGGTTTCCGCTGCTTTTATTGATAATTGTGGTATAAGAGATAGTACAGTATTGAAATTAACACTGAGATCCCACGTGGGGGGTTCGAGGCGTTACAGGTGGTATCAGAGATAGTATAGTATAGAAATTAATACCTGGACCCCACGTGGCGGGTTCGGGGTGTTACAGGTGGTATTAGAGCTTTAGGTTGTTAGGTTCTATAGACTTTAGGAATGATCATTACCAGAGCATAGGCATAAATGATGAAGAGGGTAGGAATGTGTAGGTTAAGTTGGAAGGTTTTGAATGTCGTTTCATAGCTTGGAAGCAAAAATCCATCGGCGAGAGGTTAGGCGGCAAAATGTGTGTGTGTGTATGCGTGCAGGTCTAAACCGACTTTTCAAAATTCATTTCTCATTTTTTTTTTTGGGCATAGATTTTTGTGCAAATTTTTTATTTTATTTTATATATTTTTTAAGCCCAAACAAACTTTTGAAAAGTCGATTGGGTACATTTCCGTATTTTTTTGCCCATTTCCTCTATATTTGTGATTTTTACTTTTTTTTTTTCTTAATATTTCCGTAAAAAACTCGATTGTTGAGATGATGATTATTAGCTCATCGTAACTCGAAAATCATGCCATTATTTTTCAAAAAATTTATAGACATATATTCCAAATATATCGTAATAAGTTTTACGAAAATTATTTTTAAGTTGAATGTGTAAATTTTTTTTACAAAAATATTAAAAATAATAAAAAATAAAAAATATGCATATGGGGTGTATATTTACGCAATTGGACTCAATTGACCTTTCAAAAGTCGATTTTTGTGTTAGAAAAGGTTTAAGAATTGAAATGTAGGTTCTTACCGTGTGCTACTTACTCCTCCACCACACCAACAAACCACACCCACCCCCCGCGCGCGCGCACTGTCTTCCTAATACAAAAATGAAAATGAAAATGAAAATGAACATCACTAAAAATGGAAATATAATATATCTTTGTGATCTAGCCAAATTAAGCATCATTTTAGGTGCGACTCTTGTATGCGGTTTCTCATGGGCAGTTGAGGGGGTGCCCCTCTCCCCCCTCCCAACAACAGTATGCTAGTTGGATAACAGGCAAGGGTGCAGGGGGAAACGCCCCTTGGTGGGGGCTTGAGGGCAATACTGCTATAACAAAATAATTTTCTATTGCGAGGGATACTTATGTTATTTTGTGTTTTAGGAAGGTTGCTAGTTTTGTTGTAATTTTTCATAACAAAAAAAAGGGGGATTGCCAAAGGGGGGATTGCCCAAGAACTTAAGCCATTTATAGTTATTCCATAAACCAAAAACGATGCATTGAAATTAACTTTTGCAGCAATAATGTATATTAATGCCAAACTAGTTATGAGCTATTATAGGCTCCAAGCCCAAGTCGAAAGTCCAGAAGCCTTGAATTGACCATTAACCCACATAAGTAGCTCTATCAGTCAAAAGTTTAAGCTCAGGTTCTTTAATTTATTTCAATTCAATCATATAAATAGATCACAATCTTCAAATCTGACATGGGAATTTTTTTTGGTCAATTGATTGTCCAATCCCTCTTGCTTGGTCATTTGATCCCCTAACTACACTCATAATTCTACACTTCCATTCTATTCCAAATCTAGGTCTACTGGTCCACCATAATTGATGTTTCTCTATTTGACTTGGTATCTTGGCTACGGTGTGCTTCATCCACAAACTAGATGCCTACGATAGGCTAGGCCAGTGACCTAGTGGATTCTCTTCACACAATTCCTTTTCTTGATCAAATTGGCAAATCACTCAGGCCTAGATCATCGTCAAACAGTGTATATAAACTTTATGAGCATCTTTAACACTCTATACAAATAAAGGAATTTTTAAAATTCATCCTCTAAATCATTACATGCAGTTCTGGATGTATCCGTAGGCAAGTGAAATGCACTAACAATTCGGAGACAAAAAAACATAGGAAAATAAAACTTTTGCACAACCCTTTAAAACTAATGGAACTTCTCCCAAATAGTGAAATCCAAATCCAAATTATTTTCTTCATCATGCCTTCACGACTTTCAAAATGTCATATGACCATTGACATGAGCATCTGGCAGATATTGAGTGATTCAATTTACACAAGGTTTGTCTCACCCATCATTTTAATAAATGAGACCACGTCTAGGAAACCTCCTTCTTCCAAAGGGCTAAACAGCAGACACCCTCTGTAATAACCCAAAAAATATTAAAAAAAAAAAATGATAAGTGGAATGATCTTAAAAAAAAAAAAAAGTATTATTAATTAATTAAGTAATTGAAATTAAATTAAATTAAAATTAAAATTTTTTAAAAAAATTTTTATTAATTAAAATAATATTATATTATATTATAATGTTTATATATAATATAATATTATATAAGTTTACCTGAAGGAATAACATTCTTTCAAGATTAAGTTCCTAAGAGTACCGTCTCTCAGCATCTCTCTCACTCGCTTGTCTCTCCCTTGTCTCTGTCTCCCACTCTCTTTAATTTTTCAACTGATTTTCGCCTGATCGAAAATCAGAAAATACCGTTGGACTCCATTTTCGTCACAAACATATCTATTGGAGCGGATTTGTCGTAGGAGCGGCATAGACATATCTCTTGGAGTAAGGCCAATTCTCACTCTTACCTCAATTTTTCTTAAATTTTAATCCCAATTAAAGAACGGAAATTGCTAGGAGATTGGTGGGGAGATTCTCTACAATCTACCCAGAGCAAGTTTTCGAGTTGGAGCTCTCGGGCACCAACCCTAAATGAGGGGCAAGTTTAATAATTTAGGCTTTTAATAGACTATTTAGGGTATTAAAAATTTAAGGGAATTTTAGGAAAAAGTACTCTAGGGATTGTGATGAATAATATGGTAAAGTTTGAATTTCAAAGTTTCAGGGGTTTTGAACGTTGTGGGGGCGTAGGTCGGGGTTTTATCAGGTTTTTCAAGAATCAGGTAAGGGGATTAAGTTAAGTCAAAATTTTATTAAATATGAACGGATTAAATTGTTATATATTTGTTTATTTATTAATTTACATATTGAAGAATTTAAAGGTTATTTCGAAAACCAACCGTTCGAAATAGATCTTACAAACCTAGGATATATGGTATGGTATTTTGAATAAAAACAAACAGTGGAAAGTTTGGTTGTTTATATGGTTATGTTTAAATGTTGAAATTGTGTGACCGATGATTATTTGGTAGGATTTATTGTTAATTGGATTTGAGATTGATTGCGAAATACTGTAACTGTTTGTGAAATACTGGAATTGTTGTGAAAAAAAACTGAAATTGCTTGTGAAAAATGCAGCATTTTGAAATAAAGGCCAGTGGCTGGGTATTGTTTGATTGGCCAAGGGTCAGGATTATTATTTGACAGCCTAGGGCCGGTGTTTTATTTAAATGGCTGTGAGCCGGATTGTATTTGTGGCCAGGGGCTAGGTTTTTAGAATAATAGGAAATATATGTGAATTGATATTTTAAATGGTGATTTCTATTATCTAAATTGCATGATATGTTTTAGGAACCCTGGGGACCAGTGTATTATGAGCGTGATACCGTTTCTAGTTAGATCATGTGCACCCACACTATTCTAGATAGAAGTGTAGGGGGTCTAGCCAACTGCCTGCGTGAGGTTGAAGTAATAGCGTTGAACCTGCAGTTTTGTTGTGGATGCCTGCAGATGTGTTTGCAGAGAATGTTGTTTTTTGACTTTATTTGGGCTGATCACCCCGGCTTAGTCCATCCATTGAGCCGCACAACCCATGCCATGGGGGAAGTAAATGACGTGTTTGTCACAGGGAGTGTTTTATATGCATATATGTTAATTTATGTGAATACGATTAATTAATAAGATAACTTCGAGGGCTTACTAAGAAAAGTGAGTGTCCTGGTAGCAGTAATGGTACTAGAGCAGAGGAAAGCTACTTGTATGGGCTAGTATTCTTCTCTATCGTCGACTAATTGTGTGTGTGAGTGTAAAATAAGAATGATTTCATAAATGTGTTTATCTACTTTATGAACTGGTTATTTTCTGTACACTAAATGCATGCTGGCCACACACTGACATTAACTTAGTCTTTCCCTTACTGAGTTGTGCCTCACCCCTACTTTACAAACTGTTTTTTCAGGAAATCCTAGAGATCAGGTCTAGCATGCTAGAGGAACTGGGCTAGTGGTGTAAATTTATATAGGTAGTGTGTATAAATAGAGATTTTATTTTTGTTTGGTTTTATGGGATGCAATTATGAGAAAATGGATTTATTTGTATATAAAGGTAGTATAGAACTCTGGTAATGGATTTTTGGAGATTGTATCTTTTATTTTTGCTACATTTTATATGATGAGTTTGGTATCAGGTACACAGACGTTACTAAAGTAGCACCCCGGGCCCACGTGACAGGTCGGGGTGTTACAGGTTGTATCAGAGCATAGGTTGGCTAGGTTTTGCAGACTTTGATGGTTTATAATTACCAGAGTATAGGTTGAGATAGGATAAGGATGGGAATGGGTAGGTTAGGTCGGGTGTTGGTCTAGAAGCTTAGAGGTAGAGTTCCTTTAACGATTTTCTGTGTTTTTCCTAGAATGATGATTTCAGGAAAATCATGGTAAATCCATCGATGGTGTCGTTTCTGGGTTGAGAGACCAGAGCTTGGAAATTTAAGTTGGGACGTTAGAGCAGTCGAGTGCGTGTGTGGAGTTAGTGTTATGTTGGAGACTGATATCTTGTCGGTTTTGTGACAGAACTAGGGGAATGAATCTTTAAACTGAGAATTCATACATATTAGTAGTTTCTTTATTTCATACTTGTTTCCATTATGATAAATGAGGAGTTTATTAGTTGGTTTCTATCCTATCTTCGGGATAAATTCTAGGGGAAATAACATTGTAGCTAGAGGGGATAATCACGTGGATACTTCTAGTGAGGACAATGTTGATACTTCGGTGGTGCTACGAAATATAGCACGGCAGGCTAGGAAGTGGAAATAGAGGGACTCTAGAGAGCAGTATCAACCACCAGTTGGTCGAGGCTGCACTTTTTAGTAGTTTACCCTGGTGAATCTGTCGACTTTTGTAGAAGGAGTGAACTTAGTCGCAGCCGAAGATTGGGTTTAGGAAATAGAGGAATTGTCTTGTGTGCTGGAGTGCATAAAGGAGCAGACGGTGCGGTTTTCCACCTTTAGCCATTTCAAGGAGAACTTCTTCGACAGATACTTCCCTATTGCCACTCGAGAGGTGAAGGCTCAGGAGTTCCTACATCTAACCCAGGGACCCATGACTGTACAGAAGTATGCGACCATATTTGTGGAGCTATCCTGTTTCGCTCCTCATATGGTCCCAGATGAGCTGAGGAAAGCTCGAAGGTTCGAGAGAGGTCTGAGGCAGGAAATATGCGCACAGGTGGTGGCGTCGTTGACTTAGAGTTTTTCTGTGCTGGTGGAGAAGGCCATGACAGTTGGGGCTAGTATTCATGAGGAGGAGAAAGTCGCAAACCAGAAGAAGAGATCCTTGCCTTAGGGGTTTTAGGCCAACACTGGTTAAGGCTTATGGAGGCGGCCTGGTAATTTCTCTGGCCAGTGACAGGATGCAGGATCTCAAGCCCGTTAGGGGAGTTTGCAGTGTCCTATCTATTCTAAATGCCATCAGAGGCATTAGGGCGAGTGCAGGGGAGGACTAGCTATCTACTATTGCTGTGGTGGATCTAGACATATGGTGCAGGACTACCGCGCGACATTGAACTATCCATCTCCATAGCATCAGTACTAAGGAGGTAATCAGGCACCCTGAGGGGGTCACCGGAAGGGGAGTTGAGATTAGAGGATATCCCGATAGTGAGGGATTTTCCTGATGTATTCCTCGAGGATTTGCCGGGACCACCTCCTGATTATGAGGTACAGGTTACTATTGATCTTGTTTCGGGGACAGCACCGATTTCTAAAGCGCCGTACAAAATGGCACCAGCAGAACTAAAAGAATTAAAGGAACAACTAAGAGAATTATTAGATGAGGGTTTATTAGGTTCAGCATGTAACCCTGTGAAGCATAAGTATTGTTTGTGAAAAAGAAAGATGGGTCGATGAGAATATGCATCGACTATATATTTTCATAAGTTGGCCAAAATAATGGGGACAGTTTAATCCTAAAATTAAGATGCCCATAAAAATGTAAGCTACTAAGTGGGCAACAATTGGACTCCTATATTTTAGGGAAATTCTTTATTTCTTGGAAAGTAATGTTATCACCATAATTTGGAAACAAACATTAGAATAAGATGTCATGGGCATCACATTACCAAGTATTCCGAAGGATCTTGTAAACCAAATAACATCTAACCGAATCATCTTTAGTAACTTACCTAGAAGAAAAATCATAATGATACTCGGACCTTTAGCAAACCGCTACCTAGAAGGAAAACCATACATGCTAGGACCTGGAGCTTTATCTTTTTGCTCTATCCTATGCGAATCCTACTTGGCAATGGGACACTAATTTAACAGCTTGGGCATCAGCTTGATTGGGATTTGATTTGTATACAGCTTAATGTGAAATCTTTTGTGGTGATCTGCAGTTGATTGTGGTTTTTGAAGCTATCTCCAGAATCTAATTCTTCTACCATTAGCAACTCTCTAACACAAATGAATATCACATTTTCCTTCTTGATTCATTTCACACAAGATTTATGTTGCCAGATAATGTCCGATCACTAATCATAGCTAACTAAACAACTTCATTAGTATTGTATTCTATACCAAAAACAAAGACACGTGTTTATTACAAATTTGGCCAGTCACTGGAGCAAGATTAGGGTTGGCTTGAGTCAATATACCATGACTTAGACTTGCCATAATTGCAATCTTTGTTTTTCATTGAGGATACTTTCCAACTATATATTTTGATATTCAATGATTGCCAATATAGGCTAGAAGTGGACTCATAAAACTGTCGGAAGCAAGAAAAAAAAAATTTAGAAACCAATTTGGTAGGAAAATGATACTTTACCCTAATTTAAAAGTGTAAGCCTGTGTATTAGTTTGGCATTGTAAATGAATTGGGTGATTAGAATTACGGAGAATGTTTAGAAGCTCATATAATTTTTACTCACACAAGTCAAAGTTGTGATGATTGTGTAAAGTGCCTTTTATACATTTGATCTGACAGGCTAATGATTACACATCCTGGTTTGAGATGCCCCAGCAGGTATAGTCCTTGATGAGTATAAGTCATCATTGTAAGTTCTCTATTTAAAGATGAGGCTAATCATCAATGGTTATTCATTGATCATACACCTAGTTGATTGTTTTAAAAAAAAAAAAATACTTAGAGATCCAAATGGAGTGAGGGTGCTTGGGAAAGGATAGAATTTGGGCATATGTTTGGGATTGTAACAACCATGAAAGAAATATACGAGTTAACAAATCCCATCTTCTTTACCCACAGGTGATGAATTTTTAGATATTGTTCCCAAATGATTTATCGGGGCTATCTTCAAGAGGAGATTGAATTTAATATTGGTTTGGTGCTAGGAACGGAGCCTATGTCGACTGCTTCATAAAGAATGACATTAACTGAACTAAGGCAACCTAAGGTGCAACTAGAAGATTTTCTCGACAAGGAATTTGTTTGATTTAGTACATCATCATAGGTTGCACCTGTGTTATTCACTAAGAAACATAATGGGACCTTGAGGGTATGCATTAATCATTGGAAGTTGAATCACATTACAATAGGATTTGGTATCGACTTCCAGAGATTGGTGGATTATTTGATTAATTGGTAAACTCCCAAAATTTTTGAAACTTGATTTGCAATTTAATTTTCACCAATTAAGAATTGGGAATTACACATCCCAAAGATAGAATTGGGTACACAAAAAGGTGGCTATAGGTTTTTGGTATTACCAATTGGGGTTACCAGTGCACCTTGCATTTTTATAGATGTAATGAATCAAGTTATTCGACCATACTTGGATCAATTCATTATAATTTTTATGGATGATTTTTTGGGTGTTCAAAGTCTCAAAAAGAGCATGAACAACATTTGTGATTAATTTCACAAACATTATGAGAGCATCAATTATATGCTAAATAGGAAATGTTGATATTAGATCTTTGGAAGGTTGGAGGTGGGAATTGAAGTTGTTGAGTGTTGGTGTTGAAGTAAGGTGTATTAGGACAGGATGCATAACACATCGATTTATGTTAGTTACCAATTCTAATAGAGTGGCTTAAAGGATTAACTCAAAACTTGTTAGGTTAACGGTTGATTTTACTTGAGGCTGTATTCAACAAATTTCGAGGTCGAAATTTTTGTAAGGAGGGGAGAATGTAATAACCCCAAAAATAGTTAAACAAAATTAGTGGAATGATCCTAAATTTTTTTTTTTAAATTAATTAATTAATTGAAATTAAATTAAAATTAAAATTTTAAAAAAATAATAATTATTAATTAAAATAATATTATATTATAATATATATATATGTATATTAATATAATATTATATAAGTTTACCTGAAGGAATAACATTCCTTCAGCATTAAGTTCCTGAGAGTAGTGTCTCTCAGCTTCTCTCTCACTCTCTCATCTTTCCCTCGTATCTCTCTCCCACTCTCTTCAATTTCTCAACTAATTTTTGCCCAATCAAAAATCATAAAATACCACTGGAGTCCTTTTTCTGCCACCAACATATCTACTGAAGCGGATTTGTCGTAGGAGCAGCGTAGGCATATCTCTTAGGGTAAGGCAAATTCTCACTCTCACCTCAATTTTTCTTAAATCTTAATCCCAATTAAAGAATGAAAATTGTCAGGAGATTCGTGGGGAGATTCTCTACAATCTAGCCAGAGCGGGTTTTCAAGTTGGAGCTCCGAGACGCCAACCATAAATCGAGGGTAAGTTTAACAATTTAGGCTTTTAATAGACTATTTAGGGTATTCAAAATCTGAGGGAATTTTAGGAAAAATTACTCTGGTGATTGTGATGAATAATATGATAAAATTTGAATTTCAGGGTTTCAAGGGTTTTAAACGTTGTGGGGTGTAGGTCGAGGTTTTATCGGGCTTTTCAAGAATCAGGTAAGGGGATTAAGTTAAGTCATAATTTTATTAAATATGATTTGATTAAATTGTTATATATATATATATATATATATATATTTATATATTTAAGAATTTAAAGGTTATTTCGAAAACCAACAATTCAAAATAGATCTTACAAACCTAGGATATATGGTATGGTATTTTGAATAAAAACGAAAGGTGGAAAGTTTGGTTGTTTATATGGTTATGTTTAAATGTTGAAATTGTGTGGGCGATGATTATTTGGTAGGATTTATTGTTAATTGGATTTGAGACTGATTGCGAAATATTGGAACTGTTTGTGAAATACTGGAATTGTTGTGAAAAATACTGAAATTGCTTGTGAAAAATGTAGGATTTTGAAATAAAAGTCAGTGGTCGGGTATTGTTTGATTTGCCAAGGGTCAGCATTATTATTTGACGGCCGAAGGCTGGGGTTTTATTTAAACGGTTGTGAGTTGGATTGTATTTGTGGTCGGGGCCCAAGTTTTTGGAATAACAGGAAATATATGTAAATTGATATTTTAAATAGTGAATTCTATTATTTAAATTGCATGATATGCTTTAGAAACCCTGGGGACCAGTGTATTGTGAGCATGATACCGTTGCTAGTTAGATCATGTGCACCCACACTGTTCTGGATAGAAGTGTAGGGGGTCCAGCCGACTGCCTGTGTGAGGTTGAAGTAAGGACGTCAGACCTGCAGCTTTGCTGTGGATGCCTACATATGTGTTTGCAGATAATGTTATTTTTTGACTTTATTTGGGCTGATCACCCCGGCTTAATCTAACCTTCGGGTTGCACAACCCGTGCCATAGGGGAAGTAAATGACGTGTTTGTCACAGGGAGTGTCTTATATGCATATCTGTTAATTTATGTGAATACGGTTAATTAATAAGATAACTTCGAGGACTTATTGAGAAAGGTGAGTGCCCTGGTAGCAGTAATAGTACTAGAGCAGAGGGAAGCTACTTGTATGGACGGGTAATTTTTCCTATCCTCGGCTAATTGTGCGTGTGAGTGTAAATCAAGAATGATTTCATAAATGTGTTTATCTACTCAGTGAACTGGTTATTTTCTGTACATTAAATGCATGCTAGCCACACACTGACATTAACTTAGTCTTTTCCTTACTGAGCTGTGCCTCACCCCTACTTTACAAACTGTCTTTTCAGGAAATCCTAGAGATCGGGTCTAGCAAGCTAGAGGAGTCGACCTAGTGGTGTAAATTTATGTAGGTAGTGTGTATAGATAGAAATTTTATTTTTGTTTGGTTTTATGGGATGCAATTATGAGAAAATGGATTTATTTGTATATAAAGGTAGTATAAAACTCTGGTAATGGATTTTTGGAGATTGTATCTTTTATTTCAGCTGCATTTTATATGATGAGTTTGGTATTAGGTACAGCGACGTCACTAAAGTAGCACCCCGAGCCTACATGGCGAGTCGAGGCGTATAACACCCCTCTTTTATTTCCTCCAATAACTTTCCCTTTCAAATAAGGCAACTTAAATTCATATATTGGCTACCAAAAAACTATTTAAATAGAAGTCACTACCATCATATCCTCATTATATGTATGAACCAAGTTTGGAGATTTACCAATCACAAATCCTACAACTTGTTTAAAGAAGAAAACTCATCCCATACCGGACATCCCCATAGTTTAAACATGGATCCTAAGATCAAACCATGGAAAGGGGTTTTAGTAGCCTAGGCCGGGTGGCCTCCCAATGCACTAACAAAAAAAAAGAAAATTAATAGAAAATCTAAATTAAGCACTAATTTTCAGTGTAACTGCCACATTGCATGTTCATTATTAGATTTACACAATTACAATGCCTTTTTTAGGGTTAATAGGTTTGAACCTAGAATGTCCCACTTCTTCACTATTCAACCTAGGCATCGAGGAGGAGATCTACATAACATTTAACATTGCTTTTTACTCTTTATTAAAAATATTAGTTTCAAAGAAACGAAAAAATAAAAAATAATTTTTTTAAAAAAAAATAACTATGCCTGAACTTATGGAAAGGCAGAGATTAACTAGGCATGCTGTTTTATCAAGTTTTACATAATTCCAAAATGAGTAAATTTTTTTATAGTCTGAGAAAAAAAAACCAGTAAAACAAACACACACCCCACCACAACCAACCAACCAAAACAAACTCACACCACAGCAGCACAGAAACGGAAATAATAACCTGCAAAATGGGATCGCCTGGAATGGACTACTATTGAGATCCTCTACCCAAGCCCTTTTTATTTGATGCAACTGTGACTCCATCTTCCTCATTCTTGTTTTTCTTATTCTTATTGTTTTGATGGACATGCAGATTAATTCCAATCCTATGTGGTTAAACACTTAGCTGCAATTCTACTACAAAAATTGTGAAAAATTAAAGGAAGAAGAATATATAACAAAAAAACTCTATTCAAAATTATATTTTTTACAACAATTTACAATCCCTATTAATACTTGTAATTGCGGAACAATGGCATAAAAAAAAATTAATCATAAATTAATTTCCATGCTCCTAGAATAAATGCAAAATTAATCCTAAATTAATTTCCACGCTCATTTCTATAATAAGGAGATTTGCTGACTTTTCTCAAATGGAAATATCACGTAATTGGCGCCTTATGTTTACTCATTAATTTGTGGTCTTCCTCAACAGTCCCCCTCAAGTTGGCATGGATATAACACCCAACTTGCTGAGTAGGTAGTTAAATTGTGCAACTCCAAGAGCTTTGGTAAATAAATCAGCAGGTTGCTGGCTTTTGTGCATATGGATTGTTTGAATGATCCCATTTTGGAGTTTTTCTTGAACCACATGACAATCTATCTTGATATGCTTGGTTCGTTCATGAAACACTAGATTTGAGGCTATATGTATAGCAGCTTTGTTATCACAGTACAATATGACTGGTTGAGAATATGTTACTGCAAGATCTGAGAGTAAAGATTTTAACCAAGTGACCTCACAACATGTAGAGGCCATAGATCTATACTTTGCTTCAGTTGAGGAGCGAGAAACCATTGCTTGCTTCCTGGTCTTCTAGGAAATGAGTGATTTTCCAAGTAGGATGCAATACCCGGTGACTGATCATCTAGTGTCCTTACAGCGTACCCAATCTGCATCACAATATGCATGGAGTTGAATTTCACTAGAAGCCAACAAGAAAAGCCCCCGGCATGGAGATTTCTTAATATATCGCAAGACTCTGTGTGCTGCATCCAAGTGTGGTATACATGGTTTGTCCATAAACTGACTTAGTACATGTACTGAATAGACTAAATTTGGTCTTGTGACAGCCAAATAAATCAGTCTTCCAACAAGTCGTTTATATGATGAAGGATCTGTAATGAGTTCACCTTCACTCTTGCTGAGTGCAAGGTTTTGTTCCATGGGAAAGTTGCTAGGCTTAGCTCCAAGGAAGCCAATGTCTTCCAGTATCCCAAGGGCATACTTCCTCTAGGACAAAAATATTCCCTTGGCTGAAAGAGCCACTTCAATTCCCAAGTACTTTAGAAATCCCAGATCTTTGAGCTTGAAGTAGTCACTTAAAAATTACTTGACCGCATTGATCTGATCCAAACTGTTTCCTGCAATGATAATATCATCCATATATACTAAAATGGCGGTGAAATTGTTCTTGTGGGATCGGACGAAAAGTGAGTAATCTGCCTTGGACTATGAATATCCTGCATTAATAAGGGTGGGTAAAAGCTTGGCATACCATTGCCTTGAGGCTTGTTTGAGGCCATAGAGAGACTTAATGAGCTTGCATACTCTAGTCTCCCCCTTTTATGTGAATCCCGGTGGAAGCTGCATGTATACTTCTTCTTCCAGATCTCCATAGAGGAAAGTGTTGTTAACATCAAGTTGATGAAGATTCCACTTATGCACAAAAGCAAGTTCTAGAATGGTGCGAACGGTGGTCATCTTGGCAACTGGAGCAAATGTCTCGGTGTAGTCAATGCCTTCTTGTTGACTTTAACCCTTGGCAACGAGGTGAGCCTTGTATCGTTCGATGGATCCATCTGGACTGTATTTGATCTTATAGACCCATTTACATCCAATAGACTTCTTACCTGGAGGGAGAGGAGTGAGGATCCAGGTATTGTTGAGCTCGAGAGCATCAATCTCAACACGCATAGTAGTATGCTAGTTTGGATTGGTCATGGCCTGCAAGAAAGATTGCGATTCTTTGGCAAGAGAGATAGCTGTGGTGAAGGCACAGTGAATAGGAGTTAAGCGGGAATAAGAAAGGTAATCAGTGAGAGGATAAGGAGTACCTGATGAACGGACCAGTGTAGAGCCGAATGATTGAGTGGGCGATCGAGATGGTAGAACTTATTCCACATGAAAATCCTTCAAGTATGTTGCTGGCTTAGTGGGACGACTAGATCGTTGAGGCACTGGAGAAGGAGATGTTGATGGTGACGAAATAGGAGACGTGTAGTGACCTATAGAATTTATAATATTTAAATAATAAAAGGAAGGGAGAAAAGGAAATTAAAAGGGGGTAAATAGGTCACGTTCATCGACAACGCGACATATTGGGCTCGTCAACAAGGGTACTCTTCGTCGACTAGAAAATACCAAGAGGGGGTTTTGGGCATCTCTGAATTTCGTCGACGAGTAAAGGGTTCATTGATGAATTGCCTATTAACCTCGTCAACAAGGTGACGTGGCTCGTCAATGAAGGCTTGTGTGTAAATAGGCTAAATCTTTATTTTTGACCGAAAACTCACGCACAACTCTCATTTTCTCTCTCCTATTCGATTCTCCTTCCTTCTCTCTCAATTTTTGGGCTGGATTTCCGCCGAAATGACGATCCGAAGCCACCATGACACTCCTAGGGAAGTTCTCTTCATATCTGCAGGAGTGAATCGTCGATGGGTCAAGTTCAGAATTCATCCCAAATTCAGGGTAAGACTTTCTACTCAATATTTGACTTCTTGACAGTTGTAGAAAGTGTAGTACACGTAGAAATACTGAAGTTTAGTTATGGGAAATGTCATTTTCAGGGTGTTGACTAGGGAACCCAGCGGGTGTTTAGTTGATTGTTTTAGGGGCTTTTTTCAGGAATCAGGTAAGGGGATAAACTAAGCTAGTTATTTTATGAAAATATATGTATGTTATTACAACATCTGATTTTAGGAAAATAAATATATTTATATATGCTTTATGATTGGGAAATACTGCTGTAAAAGATGATATGTTTAAGTATGTATGAAACCTATTTCGTGTGGTATGAGTAGAATTTATAATGAACTACTGTTTATCTGGGAATATGATAAAGATATGGATTTTAATAATGAAAAATTGGCGTACGGGCCGAGATTTTTATATGATTTGCCGGCGTACGGGTAGAGTTATGGATATGATTTGTCAGTGTATGGGCCGAGCTATGGATATGATTTGCTGGCGTACGGGCTTAGCCATGGATATGTTTGCTAGCGTACAGGTTGAGCTATGGATATGTTTGCCGGCGTATGCACCGAGCTATGGATATGATTTGCCGGCGTATGAGCCGAGCTATGGTAAAATATGAAATACCGGCATACGGGCCAATGATTTTCATGATACACATATACATGCAAATTGATATGATTGATTTGATAATTAATGGTATGAAATATCTATGTATCACAGTTTCAGTATATGCTATATGTTATCAGAACCTGGTTAGCTTGGTCTAGGCTAGCACTTGTACGGTACCGCTGCTATGTGTTCATGATTTATCATGATATTTGTGTTAACGCTACTGTATGGAGTGGCGTGAGGTTGGATGGTAGATGTGGTTTTAAGAAGTGTGAGCGCCTCTAGTGTATGGACCAGGTCTAGCAGACCCATCGGACTTACAGACTGTATTTTTGACTTGACAGTGATCGGCCAACCATTGTTAGGTCCCGCCTTTGAGCCACAGGATCCAGTCATGTGGGGGTAATACATGACAATAGTCTGCTAACCTACCAGGGTGGTTTTCGTATTATTATTTATATGAGATGAATTATGCTTATGAAAATCATGTATGTTCTGCCATTATATGAGAATATACGTTTCCCAGATATGATACAGATAGTTATACTGATATGTTTATGTATGATTATATATAGAACACAGAAATACTCATGTATCCACACACTAGTGTTAGTTTATTTCCCTTATTGAGAGGTGTCTCACCCCAAAATTTTATAAACATTTCAAGAACCCCTAATAGGAGAGTGGATAAAGCTCCGCTGATGTAGTACTATTGATCTGCCCTCTTTAAAGGGTAAGTTTTGGTGGGGACAATTGGATTTTATGGGAAATGTCCCTAGGACTTTCTTTTTGGGATATGTATATAAATGTAATGGATGTAGAAACTCTGGTATTGTGATGGATGGTTTTATGTTTATGATATTATGATTTTATGTTTCCTGCTGCTTCAGTTTCCGTTATGTGTTATGTTTTATCCCTAGTACCCACGGGTTCAGGTTGATCATGATCTGCTGGATTTATTATACTGATTTGTATTATTCAAGGAAAAAAATATGTGTGAAAATTAAGCAGGTCGTTACAGTTTGGTATCAGAGCTTAGGTTGCTAGGTTCTCTAGACTTTAGAGTGCAGCGAAAACGATACCAAAGTATAGGAAAATGATTTAAGGTTTTATTTTACAGGCTAAAGGCAGGACTTCCATGGTGGTTTCTGTGTTTTTCCTGAGGTGACGATTTCAGGAAAACCATGGTAAACTATTGTTGGGTTATGTTCCTATAATATAGGACTAGGGTTAGAAATAAGCTGAGAGTGTTGAGATAAGAGGTTATGTTAAGTGGGTAAATTATAAGGATACGATTATTGAGTTGCAATTGTTATTTTTCAGGATGGATCTAGAAGAAGGTAGTGCCCATGCAAGTGGTAGTGATGGAGCAGGGCCATTAAGTGCAGGCGGGACAGACTCTGACGCGGTATTACGTAGCGTGACTCAGTAGGTTATGACTGAGATCACTAGGAGCTCGAGGGAGCAGGGTGGTCCATCGGTTGGCCATGGGTGCACTATCGATAAGTTTACGAAGATGAATCCTCTGGCATTTTCAGGAGGAGTTGATCCTGTAGCCGTTGAGAACTAGATGCAGGAGACCGAAAAAGTCTTGACAGTGTTGCAGTGTACTAATGAACAGAGGGTCCTCTTCGCCACCTATAAATTGACAGGAGAGGCCGAGAGGTGGTGGACTGTTGTGAGGCTTCTAGAGCAGCAGAGGACTATGTTGATAGCCATGACTTGGGATCGATTTAAGGAATTGTTTTTCGATGGATATTTTCCAACTACTGTCAGGGAGGCTAAAGTGGAAGAGTTCCTGAGTCTGAAATAGGGACAGTTATCAGTCCAGCAGTATGCGACGCATTTCATCAAGCTCTCTCGCTTCGCTCCATATATTGTTTCTGATGAAGTAAAGAAAGTGAGGCAGTTTGAAAGAGGTTTGAAGCGGAGTATATTCAAGCAAGTGGTGGTACTACAGATCTAGAATTTTGATGAATTAGTAGATAGAGCAGCCTTGGCAGAGGTTGGTGAGCGTTCGGATGCAGAGGAGCAGGGTCAGAGGAAGAGATCTGCATCTTTGGGCTACCAGCAGGGTCCTAGGCAGGGTCAGTGGAGGAGAGAAAATCATGGCAAAGGGCAGAGGTAGGAGACTGGAGGTCGCGAGGTTCAGGTAGTGCAGGGTCCTCCAGTATGTCAGACTTGTAGTAGGAAACACTGGGGAGAGTGTCGAGCAGGTGGTGTGGTCTGCTATCGCTGCGGTAGATTGGGACATATGGTGCAAGACTGCATTACACCACCAGATGCAGCTCCAGCTCCTAGACCATACTGGGGAGGTTATCAGGCACCACATGGGGGCCAGCAGAGGAATACAGCTCCAGCTTGAGTGTTCGCTCTAACGCCGGGTGATGCTGAGACAACTGGCGACGTGGTGACATATATGGTTAGTATGCTTTCTTTTAAAATTATTGCATTGTTTGATTCGGGAACCA
Source organism: Malania oleifera (assembly GCF_029873635.1). Taxonomy (NCBI): domain Eukaryota; kingdom Viridiplantae; phylum Streptophyta; class Magnoliopsida; order Santalales; family Ximeniaceae; genus Malania; species Malania oleifera. Next base: position 65,035,799 of record NC_080428.1, read on the forward strand.
CACACTCGTTTGTGTCTTCAGGGAGCGTTAGACTATGTGGGGCAGAAACACAGTTATTAAATACTAAATTATTAGTGTCTATACCGATTGGGTCAGTAGTGAGGTCTAGTAGGGTACTCCGGGATTGCCTTGTTGATATTTAAGGGGAAATCTTGTCTGCCGATTTAATAATGCTGGATATGCATGGATTCGATGTAATATTTGGTATGGATTGGCTAGCAGCTAATTTTTTCAGCATAGAGTGCCATTCACGAGAAGTGTTATTTAGACCTCCGGGATAAGCAGAACTCAAGTTTGTAGGGTCGCAAGTGCAATCCCCGCCTCAGCTAGTTTCAGATATCCAGGCTAGGAGACTTCTGCTGAGTGGTATGTTAGGGGTTTGTGGCAGTTGTAAAGGAAATGTCAAAGAATGAATTGAAACTTGCTAGCACACCTATAGTAAAAGAATTTACAGATGTTTTCCCGTATAAGTTACCAAGCTCGCGACCCGATAGTGAGGTAGATTTCCCTATTGATCTACTTCCAGGTACAACGCCGATTTCTAAAGTACCATACCAGATGGCGCCAGCGCAGTTGGCAGAATTTAAAGATCAGTTGCAAGATCTGCTTGATAAGGGCTTCATACGACCTAGTGTATCTCCGTGGGCAGCTCTAGTTTTATTTGTAAAGAAGAAAGAAGGGTCTATGAGGATGTGTATAGATTATAGGGAGATTAATAAAGTGACAATCAAGAACAAATATCCTTTACCCCGTATAGAAGACTTGTTTGACTAGCTCCAGAGTACATAGGTGTATTCGAATATTGACCTTAGATCTGGCTATCATCAAGTGAAAGCGAAAGCAGAGGACGTCTCGAAGATGGCCTTCAGGACTAGGTACGGGCATTACGAGTTCCTTATTATGCCATTTGGTCTGACGAATGCTCCTGCTATATTTATGGATTTGATGAATAGGATTTGTCATCCATATTTAGATCAGTTTGTTGTTGTTTTTATTAATGATTTACTGGTCTATTCGAGGAGCTCTGAGGAGCATGAGACATATTTGAGGCAGGTTTTGCAGACGTTATGGGAAAAGAAATTGTACGCTAAGTTCAGCAAATGTGACTTTTGGCTTGAGAAGGCTGTGTTTTTGGGGCATGTTATTTCAGGTGATGGTATTTCCGTGGATCCTAGTAAGATCAAGGCGGTAGTGAATTGGGCTAGACCTAGGAACATCTAGGAGATCAGGAATTTCTTGGGGTTAGCTGGTTATTACTGTCGTTTCGTTGAGGGATTCTCAGCTTTATCAGAGCCTCTAACACAACTGACTAGGATGAATGCCTGACTTGAATGGGACGACAACTGCGAGTAGAGTTTTCAAGAGTTGAAGCAAAGGCTAGTCACGGCGCTGGTACTGATCATCCCGTCAGGGGGTGAGGGTTATAGTATCTACAGTGATGCATCCTTGAAGGGACTTAGCTGTGTACTGATGCAGCATGGCAGGGTGGTGGCATATATGTCGAGATAGTTGAAAGAGTATGAAAAGAACTATCCTACCCATGATCTTGAATTGGCTGTAGTAGTACACGCATTGAAGATTTGGAAGCATTACCTGTATGGCGAGCGGTGTGTGATCTTTTCTGACCACAAGAGTTTAAAGTACTTTTTCACGCAGAAGGAATTGAATATGAGGCAGAGAAGGTGGTTGGAGCTAATTAAGGATTTTGATTGTACCATCAGCTATCACTCAGGGAAAGCAAACGTGGTAACTGATGCATTGAGCAGAAAGTCTGGGGAATTAGCGTTGGTGGCTTTGGAGATCCAGTATCCGATCATGATGGATCTAGATAGGCTCGGCATCGAATTAGTTGAAAATGGTTCTCAAGCTCACATTGTTAGTTTAGTAGTGCAACCTACTTCACATGAGAGGATTAAAGCTGCTCAGGGAGAAAACCAAGAATTAACAGAGGTGATGGACAGAGTGCAAAGTGGTCAGGGCAAGGAATTCAGTGTTGTAGATGATGGAGCTTTGCGATTCCATTCCAGGTTATGTGTTCCTGCCAATGCTGACATTAGAAAGATTATTTTAGAAGAAGCTCACAGATCTTTGTATACAGTTCATCGAGGTAGTACAAAGATGTATAGGGATCCGCGAGAGTTGTACTAGTGGAGTGGTATGAAGAAAGGGATTTCTAAATATGTAGCCTAATGTTTGACGTGCTAGTAGGTAAAAGTTGAGCACTAAAGGCCGGCAGGGCAGTTGTAGCCATTATTTATCCTAGAGTGGAAGTGGGATCATATATCTATGGATTTTGTGTCAGGACTGCTGACGGCGTTACATGATTAGAATGTCATTTGGGTGATTATTGACCGTTTGACTAAGACCGCCCACTTTTGGCCTATCAAGATCAGTTACTCCCTCAACCGTTTAGCGGAGATCTACATTCAGCAGATAGTGCGTTCTCATGGGGTGCCAGTATCGATTGTGTCAGATCGAGACCCATGCTTTTCGTCATGATTTTGGGGGAGTTTGCAGGAAGCACTAGGGTCTCAGTTGTCTTTTAGCAAGGCATTCCATCCTTAGTCGGATGGACAGACTGAGAGGACAATACAGATATTGGAAGATATGCTCCGAGCATGCGTATTAGATTTTGGGGGTAGTTGGTCAATTCATGCCACTAGTGGAATTTGCGTATAACAACAGTTATCAGACCAGCATTGGCATGACACCGTTTGAGGCTCTATATGGTAGGAGATGTCGTTCTCCTTTATTTTGGGATAAAGTGGGTGAGCGGCGAGTAGTGGGACCAGAGCTTGTTCAGCAAGCGTGTGATGAGGTTTGGCTTATCCGAGACAGGATTAGTGCAACCCAGAGCCGACAGAAGAGTTATGTTGATAATCGCTGCAGGAATTTGGAATTTGAAGTTGGTGATCATGTATTTTTGAAGATAACTCCTTTGAAAGGGGTTATGTGATTTGGAAAGAAGGGTAAACTTAGCCCTAGGTTTATCGGTCCAGTTGAGATTTTAGAGAAAGTGGGCCGGTAGCCTACAGGCTAGCTTTGCCACCTGTGTTATCCATAATTCACGACATATTCCACGTATCCATGTTGAGGAAGTACGTCCCAGACCTTTCTCATATTATCAGCTACGGTAAATTAGAGTTCAGTGATTCACTAGTGTATGAGGAGGTGCCAGTACAGATTCTGGATAGAAAAGTTCAGGAGTTACGTAATAAGAAAATTCCTTTGGTAAAAGTTTTGTGGAGGAATCATGCAGTGGAAGAGGCTTCCTGGGAGTCCGAGGAGCAGATGGAATAGAAGTATCCGCATTTATTCTAAGAGATTTGACAAGTAAATGTAAGTAAATAGGTAATATTTGTTTTGCAGGTACATGTAAAGTTTAATTAGTAAGTAGCCTTTTAGTTTTGGGAGAATTTTATTTTGTTTATGTAATCTCCCAAGACTCGGAATGTAACCACAGTATTCCTCCGCCATAAGTGAGGGTAAGTAATAAAATAAGTAGACCCTTTTTTCTTTTAAGGGATGATAAGTTACGTGAACAATAAATTTCGAGGATGAAATTTTATAAGGAGGGGAGAATATAGTGACCCAGAGAATTTATAATATTTAAATAATAAAAGGAAGGGGGAAAAGGAAATTAAAAGGGGGTAAACAGGTCACGTTCGTCGACGACAGAACGTATTGGGCTCGTCGACGAGGGTACTTTTAGTTGACGAGAAAATACCGAGAAGGGGTTTTGGGCATCTCTGAATTTCATCGACAAGTGAAGGGTTCGTCAATGAATTGCCTATTGACCTCGTCATTGAGGTGACGTGACTCGTCGACGAAAACCAGTGTATAAATAGGCCAAATCTTCATTTTTGGTCGAAAACTCACACAAAACTCTCATTTTCTCTCTCCTCTTCAGTTCTCCTTCCTTCTCTCTCAATTTCTGGGCCGGATTTCCGCTTGATTGACGATCCAAAGCCACCACGACACTCCTAGGGAAATTTTCTACATATCTGCTAGAGTGGATTGTCGGTGGGTCGAGTTCGGAATTTATCCAAAATTCAGGATAAGACTTTCTACTCAATATTTGACTTCTTGACAGTTGTAGAAAGCATAGTACATGTAAAAATACTGAAATTTAGTTATGGAAAATGTCGTTTTCAGGGTGTTGACCAGGGAACCCAGCGGGTGTTGAGTTGATTGTTTTAGAGGCTTTTTTAGGAATCAGGTAAGGGGATAAACTAAGTTAGTTATTTTATGAAAATATATGTATGTTATTACAGTATCTGATTTTAGGAAAATAAATGTATTTATATATGCTTTATGATTGGGAAATACTGCTGTAAAAGATGATATGTTTAAGTATGTATGAAACCTATTTCGTGTGGCATGAGTAGAATTTATAATGAAAAACTGTTTTTTGGGAATATGATAAAGATATGGATTTTTATAATGAAATATCGGCGTACGAGCCACGATTTTTATATGATTTGCCGGCGTACGGGCCGAATTATGGATATGATTTACCGGCGTACGGATCGAGCTATGGATATGTTTGCCAGCGTACAGGCCGAGCTATATGTATGATTTGCTGGCGTACGGGCCAAACTATGGATATGATTTGCCGGCGTACGGGCCGAGCTATGGTAAAATATGAAATATCGGCATATGGGCCGATGATTTTCATGATACACGTATACATGCAAAATGATATGATTGATTTGATAATTAATGGTATGAAATATCCATGTATCACAGTTTCAGTATATGCTATATATTATCAGAACCTGGTTAGCTTGGTCTAGGCTAGCACTTGTACGGTACCACTGCTATGTGTTCATGATTTATCATGATATTTGTGTTAACGCTTCTTTATGGAGTGGCGTGAGGTTGGATGGTTGATGTGGTTTTAAGAAGTGTGAGCACCCCTAGTGTACGGACCAGGTCTGGCAAACCCATCGGACTTACAAACTGTATTTTTGACTTGGTAGTGGTCGGCCAACCATTGTCAGGTCCTTCCTTTGGACCACACAACCCAGTCATGTGAAGGTAATACATGACAACAGCCAGCTAACCTACCTGGGTGATTTTCGTATTATTATTTATATGAGATGAATTCTGCTTATGAAAATCATGTATGTTCTACCATGATATGAGAATATACGTTTCCCAGATACGATATAAATAATTATACTGATATGTTTATGTATGATTATATATAGAACATAGAAATACTCATGTTGTCACATACTAGTATTAGTTTATTTCCCTTATTGAGAGGTGTCTCGCCCCAAAATTTTATAAACATTTTAGGAACCCCTGATAGGAGAGTGGGTAAAGCTCCGCTGATATAGTACTGTTGATCTGCGCTCTTTAAAGGGTAAGTTTTTGTGGGGACGGTTGGATTTTGTGGGAAATGTCCTTAGGACTTTCTTTTTGGGATGTGTATATAAATGTAATGGATGTAATAACTCTGGTATTGTGATGGATGGTTTTATGTTTATGATATTATGATTTTTGTTTCCTACTACTTAGACTTTCGTTATTGTTCTTTTTTATCCCTGGTACCCACGGGTTCAGGTTGATCATGATCTTCTAGATTTATTATACTGATTTGTATTATTTAAGGAAAAAAAATATGTTTGAAAATTAAGCAAGTTGTTACAAGACGGGTCATCTAGAATATGGTCAAGGGAAAATACAGGACAAGGTAGGACAGGTTCTGTAGGTTCGGGTTTAGAAGAGGCAAAAAGGAAAAATATCTTCATGAAAAATGACATCTTAGGAAACAAAAACTTTGTGTGTGTTAAGATTATAGAGTCGGTACCCCTTTTGACCATACGGGTAATCAAGGAAGACACATTAGATGGCTCGTGGGTCGAATTTGGCTGGGTTATGAGAGTAAGTAGAAGAAAAACACAAGCATCCAAATACTTTTAGGTGAGTATATGTGGGTTTGACACCACGCAATTTTTCATAAGGAGATAAAACACCCAAAACTGGAGAAGGTGTGCGGTTAATGAGATAGGTAGCAGTAAGAATAGCATCCCCCAGAAGTGTGTAGGCATATGTGCTTGAAAGAGTAAGGAGCGGGCAACATTGAGGATATGACGATGTTTGCATTCAACCACTCCGTTTTGTTGAGGAGTGGAGACACAACTGGTTTGGTGGACAATAATACCCTTGGGTGCATAAAACATAGGCATGTGAAATTCTGGCCCATTATCACTTCGTATGATTTTGATGGTGGTAGAGAATTGGTTTTCAACGAGGTGAATGAAAGATTGCAAGAGAGAATAGGTGTAAGATTTGTGGTGCATTAAATAAACCCAAGTACTAGGGGTAAAATCGTCAACAATAGTGAGAAAATAACGTGCGCCAATAATAGAAAGGGTGCGATAAGCCCCCCAAATGTCAACATGTAGTAATTCAAAAGGTTTATGGGAAGAAATATAACTAGTTAGAAATGGAGCACGAGTCTGTTTAGTCAACGGGAAAATTAAACACGATTGCAAATCAGAATTACAAATTTCTGGTTCTTTATTGGAAAGAAAAGACAATTTTTTATTGGACAAATGTCCTAAACGTTGATGTCAAATATGAGAATTCAAAGTGGAGGTGGCCGCCTGACAACAAGCTTTTCTGGTGTTTGCAAAGTGGTAAAGGCCGTCCCGCTCAGTTCCCATCCCAATCATCTTCATCGAGCGCAGGTCCTGAATAAAACATAAATCAGAAGGAAAGATAATGAGACAATGGTGTATTTTACATAACTTACGAACGGAAATTGGGTTGAAATGAAAGGTCGGGACACAAAGAACATTATTTAAAGTGAGAGTAGAAGAGAATCGAACTGATCCAATATGAGTAACGGTGGCACGGGAGTCATCCGATAATTGAACTGTTCGACCATGGACTGGAAAAGATTGGGTCAGAATAGTGGGTGTGTAAACCATATGGCCCTTTGCACCACTGTCAAGAATCCATAGATGATCACTATTGGGCGTACCTTCCAATGAAAAGTCGACACTACCTACTTGGTGTGCCATGGATTGCGGAGGCGTGGAATTGTTGAGAATAGCTAAGAGCTGCTGGCATTGCTCGGGGGTAAAAGGAGAATCTGCTGGTAGTAGAGGAAACTTGATTGGCGCTATGCTTGGAACCTGTGCCATGCTTAGAGTTATGAGATCTCGGAGGGAAGCCATGGATGCAATAGTAACAATCAATAGTGTGCCCATCTTTCCCACAATGACTGCTTTTGAGGGACCTCTTAGGTGGACCTGGTCGGTTGTCTTTCTATGGTGGATAGTTGGAGGTGGCCAAAGCAATGCCTTCAATGGATGGTGGAGTCGAGAGCTGCGGTGGCATTCTTCTTGCATGACCAAGGCATAGGTATGACTTACAATTGGAAGTGGATCCATCAATAGTATCTATCCACGAGTTGCAAGGTGGGATTCATTGAGGCCCATAAAAAAGGTCAACACATTGTCAAATTCTTGTTGGGCTAGATTGTTCTTACGGGCACCACAAGTGCAAGTACGGGCACCACAAATGCAGGTACCACAAGTGCAAATGTGCGGGGATTGAATTTTGGCCAACTCATCCCATAAGCCCTTCAACTTTGCAAAATATGTTGTAACTGAAAGAGAACCTTGAACAAGATTACCGATATTTTGTTTAAGTTTGTAAAGATGTGGCCCATTCACTTGAGAATACCGTTCCTTTAAATCGGCCCAAATGACAAAAGTGGATTTGCAATAGATTATGCTGGAAGAAATATCTTTAGAAATGGAATTGAGAAGCTAGGATATTACCATGACATTGCTTCATTTCCATTGTCATACCTCATGTAATGACCCGAAAAATAATGGTATTTAAATAATAAAAGGAAAGAGAAATGGAAACTGGAAACAGAAGGAGGCAGTCAACAACATTGTATTTTGGAAAGGATAAATCCCGAGGAATTTTTTAGCTCCTCGTCGACGAATACAAGGGACTCGTCGACGAGGGTATAACAGGAGCTCGTCAACGAGGGTTGGAGTTCGTTGATGAACTTTCTACAGGATTCATCAACGAGGTGACGTGACTCGTCGACGAGGAAATACCAAGGGGATGATTTTGGGGTTTTTGAATTTCATTGACGAAGGGGAGAGTTCATCGACGAATTTTGTATTGACCTCGTCGATGAGGTGACGTGGCTTGTCGACGAAGGCTATAGTTTAAATAGGCCTAAAACTCATTTTTTTGTCCGAAATTTCTTGCGCAGCATCTCTTTCTCTCCTACCCTTCAGTCGCTCCTCCTTCTCTCTTCGATTTCGAGCTGGATTTCTACCGGTTCGAGGATCTGAAGCCACCACGACGCTCCTTGGAAAGTTCTCTACAAGTTTGACGGAGCAGATCATCAATGGGGCTGAGTTGGAAACCATCCCAAATCCAGGGTAAGGCTTTCTACTCAATATTTGGATTTTTAACAATTTAAGAAAGCATAGTACGCATAGGAATATTGAATTTTAGTTCTGGGAAATTCCGTTTTCAGGGCGTTGAACGGGGAACCCTGCGGGTGCGAGACAGATTTTCTTAGGGGCTTTTCAGGAATCATGTAAGAGGATAAACTAGCTAGTTCTTTTTAAGAAAATGTATGTATATATAGCATTTGATTTCAGGAAAGTAACTATATTCATATATATGATTTATATTTGAGAAAACACTGCGGAAAATGATGGTATGTTGAAAATATGAAAAACCTGTTAGTGTGGCATGAGTAAAAATTATTATGAAATACTGTTTTCTGAGAATGTGTTAATGATACGGATTTTTATAATGGAAAATTGGCGTACGGGCCGAGATTTTTATATGTTTTGCTGGCGTACGAGCCGTGCTATGCTTATGATTTGCCAGCATACGGGCTGAGCTATGGATATATATTTTGCCAAGTATACGAGCCGTGCTATGGATGTGATTTGCCAGCGTACGGGCTGTGCTATGATATGATTTGCCGGCGTACAGGACGAGCTATCGATGTGATTTGCCAGCGTACGGGTTGTGCTATGATTTGCCAGCGTACGGGCCGAGCTATGATAAAATGTGTAATACTGGCGTACGGGCCGATGATTTTCATGATGTACGTATATATGAAAAATGGCATGATTGATTTGATAATTAATGATATGAAATATCCATGTATCACAGTTTCAGTATATGTTATATGGTATCATAACCTGGTTGGCTTGGTCTAGGCTAGCACTTGCACGGTATCGTTCCTATGTTTCCATGGTCTTCGTGATCATGATATTTGTGTTAACGCCGTTGTATGGAGTGGTGTGAGATTGGATGGTCGATGTAGTTTTTAGGAAGTGTGTGAGCGCCCCTGGTGTACGGACCAGGTTAGGAAGACTCATCAGACTTACAAACTGTACTTTTGACTTAGCAGTGGTCGGCCAACCATTGTCAGGTCCCGCTTTCGGGCCACACAACCTAGTCATGTGGGAGTAATACATGACAACAATCAGCTAACCTACCAGGAATGTTTTTGTATTATTATTATATGAGATGAAATATGTTTATGAAAATACTGTATGTTCTGCCATGTTTTTATGATATATATGTTTTCCCAAAATTGATAAAACAGTTACTGAATATGTTCTGTATGATATATGTATAACATAGAATACTCATATTGCCACACACTGGTATTAGTTTATTTCCCTTACTGAAAGGTGTCTCACCCCAAAATTTTACAAAACTTTTCAGGAGCCCCTAATAGGAGAGCGGGTAAAGCCCCACTGATCTAGTACGGTAGATCTGCAATTCCAGAAGGGTAAGTATTTTGATAGGGTCGGATGTATTTTGTGGAAATTGCTCTAAGACATCTTTTTGGGTTGAGTGTTGTGTATATATGTGTACAGTGATTGTAGTTACTCTGGTATTGTGATGTACGGTATAATGAGATGTATATGATTGTATGTTTCCTGCTGCTTAGGCTTCCGATATATGTTCTGATGTATCCCTGGTACCCACGAGTCCAGGTGGATTATGATCTACTAAGATTTGTGATATTGAATTTTATTATAAAAAAAAAATGTGGGAATTAAGCAAGTCGTCACATCTCAAGTGAGGAACAAGAAGCTGGTGAAGGAACCGTGCCATCAATGAAGTTGAGCTTGTTTTTGGCCTCAAGAGCGAGAAACATTACTTGACTCCATGAGGTGTAGTTGTCCTTAGTAAGTGGAGTGGTAACCAAGACCATGCTGGGGTGATCCGAAGGATGAAGGTACAAGTGATGGGTCGGGTTATCAAAATTCTCTTCCTTTTCAGCCATGAGGAAAAATGAAACCTCTCAAATGAAACACTTTTTTTTTTTTTACTTTTATTTTATTTTATTTTTTTTGAAAGAATTGATTCTCCACTCAGTTGAATATTTTAAATATTTAAAATATTGATTTGCCTTGATCCATAAAGCGTCACTTTGGAATTGCTTTTCAAGATTGAGTGGAAGTAATGGTGGGATTCAGAGCCCACTTTTGACATGGGTTGGCTGGGCGCAAATCTGTAGCTGTGAAAAGGAGGTCATCTTCAACCTCTAATTCGGATGAACCAGCGTGTTCTCTCCTTTGTTGAAGACGACGACGTAGACGATCATGAGATGACATCAAATCGAACGACAGATCTGTAAAGGTGCATATCTAAAAGAGCAACAAGTTGATCGAGGAAGACGACGTCGAAAAGTTGACGGAGATGCCGATGACAATGTCAAAGACTTCAGCGAAGAACAACAATAGAGACAACGGCGTCGGAGGTCGTTGATGGCGGAGACGAAGATCAGATAGGTAGCGAAGGAGTGACAGTTCCTTCGTTGTCGTCAATGGCGGAGCTAGTGGTGAGCTCACTAGACAATTGGAGCAAAGGTTCGACGAATCAGCTCTGATACCATGTGAAAAATTAAAGGAAGAAGAATATATAATAAAAACTCTGTTCAAAATTATATTTTTTACAACAATTTACAACCCTTATTTAGACTTGTAATTGGGGAACAATGGAATAAATACAAAATTAATCCTAAATTAATTTCCACGTTCCTTTTCTATAATAAGGAGATTTGCTGACTTTTCTCAAATGGAAATATCACGTAATTGGGGTCTCATGTTTGCTCCTTGATTTGTGGTTTCCTTAACAAAACTGTGCTCTAGTTATCTGGCCCCAACTGAGAAAACCAAATCAAAGCAAAGAAATTATGAATCTGAGAGCTCGAAAATTATATCAAATGCCTGTAGATGAAAAAAAAAAGAGGCAAAAACATAAATAAGTGAATTGAAAATGGACTTACATCAAACATCTTTTGTGAAAGTAAACTAACAAGCGAGGAGAAACATCAACCCATCTTGTTTCTAGATGAAAAATATCTTCTCTTGATGCAAATTTCTAATGAACATCGAATGTTGGGAGATGCCCATTAATTGATTTTGGTGCATGAATCAAAGGAGAATGCAAACCTAATCAGTGAGGAGAGATAAAAGCCTCAGAAGCAAGAACTGACTCAAGTTGCACACCAACAATGCAAAATCACAAAAACTCCCTGGATTTTTTTTATCCTACAACTTAATTTTTATTTTATTTCACCAAAGACAAAACAAAAGTTGTAAGATTTAACAAGTTTAAAGAGGTGGGCTACTCTTGGGATGTGAAGATGATTAGGATTTGGCATATGACGTTTAACGAAAATTAATCTTAGTTTCATGAGCAATTGTTCTACACAAAGATACCTTCCAATTGGAGATTCATGCATTGAGCATCTTGACAAGGGCTTTGATTACTCTTGCTGCTACACTCAACCGGAACCTTTTTGCATATCCCCCTCTGAAGTCCGTTCTAAGGAGATTTAAACCACATGATATTTATGTGGCGCATCCATTAGCACCAACACAACAACACCTTTCAACTCCCCATTGCACCTATTTTATCTTATTATAGAGATTTTTTAGCTAAACTGCTACTCCAGATCAATGAAGGTTCTTATTAAGCTCAATCGAGGACGATTTCACATCAAGGTCGATGAATCATGCACGGTGCTCAATTTTGATGGAGAAGCTATGCAGTTAGGTACATAATGTGTGTGTGTGTGTGAGAGACTGAGAGAGAGAGAGAGAGAGAGAGTGAGTGAGAGAGAGAGAGAGAGAGAGAGAGAGCCAAAGACAGAGAGTCAGTTCATGTTGCCTTTCCTCTTTTGATTCAATCTGCTATATGCCCAACAATACCACACCTGAGACCCCCAGGGTGTGGTTCAGGTGGTAGTGCGGACTGCGGGAGTGCCTCTCATGAGGTCAGGTGTTCAAACCCTCCCGGGTTCATTTCCACCCCTGGATTCCTGAAATTTACCTCCCTTTGGAGTTGTGGGGTCGGCTTCAAGGGGCGCGGGATTAGTCACGTGAACCGTAAAACGGACACGTGGAAACCCGGTGTGTAATCCAAAAAAAAACAATACCACACCTGAGTTTCCATCCAACAACATTGTCAATTCATGTTTATATATATGTAAGGGTGTTTTTGGAATTAAACCATTACTCTTCGAAATATTCGATGACTGATAGGCCGAAGATAAACAAAAAGTATAATAAATACTTGAAGGGGGTTAAATGGTAATTTTACAAGTTCAATGGGGTATTTTGCACTTAACATTTAGTAAAGGAAGGTTTTATGCATTTTAGCCAAAAAATTTTAAATAATAAATCTTACCAAATTATATATATCCATGATATTCAAATAATACCTTTATACCCATTTATAAATATTTTTAAAATATTTCATAATCACCCATATCTAGTTTAAAATAATATTTTCTAAAATAAATTTATTTATTATTTTTAAATAATTATTTATTTATTAATTTTTTTATTATAATTATCAATATATATATATACACTAGACATGTTCGTTCGATGACTTTTCAATGATAATTATAATAAAAAAATTAATAAATAAATAATTATATAAAAATAATAAATAAATTTATTTTAGAAAATATTATTTGAAACTAGATATGGGTGATTCAGATGTGCCGAAGTCGAAAGTTTGAGATTGTTAAAACTTGATATACATTATTGGTCCATAATGTTGGGGTCTAGGCTATCTCCATCATTGGGAGACAAGCCTACCCACTCCCATTTTTGTGGTGCTTTATCAATAAAAGGGGCAGACGACTGGGCAATTATTTTTTTGTCAACAAAGGCAGCATGATTAGCCGGTGTTTTTCAATATTGGTTGTTGATGCATGGCCAACGTGAGGGAGTTTGTTCAACAACCCATGTGAAATGCGGGCAGAAGGTCTGTATAAATAGAGGAATTGTGCTCAGATTAATTACACGTGAGAAGAGATCTCAAATGAGCACTGCATATTTTTCTCTGAACACTAGGGGTTTGTTGTGATAGGTGTTCCATACCTTGTGAGTGTGGTGTAAAATTGTAAGGGCAATTTTTGGGTTTGGGATTTATCCAGAAATTTTCTTGTTCCTCTTGTTTGTTGGGTGTCTCAAATTTTGGGCAAAATTTGGGACTATTATTTTTGTAAGTCCTTTTATCATAGTGAAGTTTTTGCTCGGTGCGCCCCGTGGTTTTTACCTTCTTATTGAAGGGTTTTCCACGTAAAATTATGGTGTCCTTATTTACTATTTATTTTCGCTTTATTTATTTTTCTAAAGTTACCAAATTTACCTAGTGGGTACTGTGGGTCCCAACAAGCAGTATCAGAGTTAGGTTAGTGGTTTACTATTTACGATATTTTTCAGAAACGACGATGGTAAAATATGATGTAAAGAAATTTACCGGCGATGATAATTTCTCTACACGACAAAGGCAGATGAAGGACATGCTAATCCAACAAGGCGTAAAAAATGCACTAGACGATAAAGAAAAGAAACCGAAATCCATGTCAGATGGTGACTGGGTAGCTATGGACAAGAAAGTTGCGAGTGCAATTCGACTGCACCTATCAAATGAAGTCCTTAACAAAGTAAACGATGTAAAAAGAGCTAGCGAAATCTGGACCAAATTGAAGGGACTATACATGTCAAAAACCATGAAAAATAAACTGTACTTGAAGAAGCAGTTGTATGCGCTCCAGATGAGTGAAGGTACAAATTTGTTGTCACATTTGAATGTATTTAATGGTTTAATTGCGTAGCTAGGAAACCTCAACATTAAAGTAGATGAGGAAGATAAAGTTGTGCTATTGCTAAACTCCTCGCCATCTTCATACGATAATTTGGCGACAACAATTTTACATGGACAAGATACCATCAAATTGAACGATGTGACATATGCGCTTTTGTTAAACATGAGAATGAAAAATCCACATAGTCATGGACAAGCTCTCGTCATAGAGGACAGATAAAGGAGTAAGAATAGGAGTTTCGATAATTGCGACAAGTCCAGAGGTCGCGATAAGTCCAAATCATTTAGATCTAAGTCCAGAAGTAAAATCAGATGTCCCAATTGTGGCCAGTTGGGTCACATAAAAAAGGTATTGTCGGAACCCAAATAAAGAACAAGGAGAAAGTAACAACCAGAGGGAGGACAATAACTGAAATACCACTGCGGTAGCAGAACATGAGGAAATTGTGGTGCTCTCCTCCATAGACAAGGAAAAGTGTTTGCATGAGGTGAGCCCATAATCAGAGTGGGTAGTTGACACAGCGGCGTCCTATCATGCTACTCCTACGAAAGAATTCTATAGTTCTTACAAATATGGAGACTTTGGCACGATGAGAATGGGCAATGCCAGCTACTCAAAGATTGATGTCATTAACACTGAAGGAGGTACGCCATGTTCCAGATTTAAGAATGAATTTAATTTCAAGAATTGCCTTAGATCGAGAAGGCTATGTAAGTCACTTCAGTGACCAGAAGTGGAAACTTACCAAGAGATCGTTGGTAATTACAAAAGGAAAAGCTTGTTGCACACTTTACAAAACAAATGTTGAGCTGTGTAAGCAGGGATTGAATGTGGCTTAGGATAACACCTCACCAAACCTGTGGCACAGGAGGTTAGCCCATATTAGCGAGAAAGGGTTGTAGATTTTGGTGAAGAAATTGTTGATTCCATCTTTTGAAGGTAAAACTATAAATCCCTGTGATTATTATTTATATAGTAAACAACACGGAGTCTCATTTCAGAAGTCTTATAATAAAAAGGTTAAGATATTAGACATGGTATATTATGATGTTTGTGGTCCCTTTGAGACATAGACCTTGAGAGGTAACAAATATTTTGTTACATTTATTGATAATGCTTCACGAAAGTTGTGGGTTTATTTTCCAAAATCAAAAGACCAGATGTTCCAGTTTTTCCAAAAATTTTATGCCATGGTGGAAAGAGAAACAAGTAGAAAGCTCAAATGCCTTTGAACAGACAATGGAGGGAAGTACTTCAGGAGAATTTAAAAGTTACTGTTCACACCATGGAATTTGGCATGAGAAGACAGTTCCTGGTACCCCACAACATAATGGTGTGGCTGAGAGAATGAATCGCACCATTGTAGAGAGAGTCAGATGCATGCTTAAAATGGCTAAACTACCAAAGTCGTTTTGGGGTGAAGCAGTTGGCACAACCTGTTATGTCATGAATAGAATTCCGTTGACAACTTTAGATTTTAACATCCCAGATAAAAGTTGGTCGGGAAAGGACATCTCGTATTCTTATATGAAGGTGTTCGGGTGTAAAGCATTTATGCACGTACCCAAGGAACAGAGGACCAAGCTCGATGATAAGACATTGCCATGCATATTTGTCGGGTATGACGATGAAGAATTTGGCTATAGATTATGGGACCCAAAAAAGAAGAAGATCATCAGAAGTAGAGATGTGGTGTTCCGTGAAACTGAGTTTGGAACACATAAAGATGAGTATAAAGATGATGTTGTAACTAACTATTTAACAAGTCCTTCTCTTCCTAATAATGTCACACGTGAAGAAGATATGCAAAGATAAGGTGACAATGACATGTCAGAAGTAGGCAGTGATGAGGGGGGGAGCAACCCACCCCTGTAGAGATCGATTAACCGCAACTAAGGAGATCAGAAAGAGAAAGAAAACAATCAACAAGATATCCTACTTCTGAGTATATCCTCATTACTAATGAGGGGGAGCCAGAGAATTTTCAAGAAGCACTAACTCATCCTGATAAAAATTGTTGGTTATAGGCCATGAAAGAAGAGATGAACGCTTTGCGGAAGAATGGCATGTACAAGTTAGTCAATCTTCCTAAAGACAAGAAGGCATTGAAGTGCAAATGGGGTTTCAAGCTCAAAAGAGATAATAATGACAAGCTAGTGAAACACAAAACTCGATTAGTGGTAAAAGGATTTGAACAAAAGAAAGGTATTGATTTTGATGAAATTTTCTCTCCTATTGTTAAAATGACATCTATTTGAGCTATTCTCAGTTTAGCAGCTAGGATGGATCTTAAGCTTGAGCTGTTAGATGTAAAGACTGCATTCTTTCATGGTGATTTGGAGGAAGAAATTTATATGGAACAGCCTGAAGGTTTTGAGGTAAAAATAAAACAACACATGGTATGTAAATTGAAAAAGAGTTTCTATGGATTAAAGTAGGCGCCAAGGTAGTGGTATAAGAAATTCGACTCATTTATGAATGATCATGACTATAAAAGAACTATGACAGATCCATGTGTTTACTTTAATTAAGAGATTCTCTGGTAACAACTTCATAATATTATTGTTATATGTTGATGATATGCTTATTGTAGGACAAGATGCTCTATTGATTACAAAATTAAAGGGAGAGATGTCCAAATCATTTGATATGAAATATCTTGGATCAACACAACAAATTTTGGGGATGAACGATTCAACATGAAGAATGCTAAGCTCATTAGCACCCTTTTTGCTGATCATATGAAGTTGAGCAAGAAGACATGTCCTCCTACTATTGGAAGTTGTTCCATACTCCTCAGCGGTTGGGAGTTTGATGAATGCAATGGTCTGCACCAAGCCGAATATTGCTTACGCAGTGGACATTGTAAGCAGATTTCTTGATAATTCGGGGAAAGAACACTGGGAAGTAGTGAAGTGGATCCTGAGGTACTTGAATAGAAGTTCAAAATTGTGCTTATGTTTTGGAGGTTCTAATTTATTTTTGGAAAGTTTTACTGATTCTGACATGGCAGGTGATCTTGATCACAAAAGATCCACGTCTGGATACTTATTCACTTTTGCAGAGGGAGCTATCTTATGGCAATCTAGACTACATAAGTGTGTCGCTTTATCTACGACAGAAGCAAAGTATATTGCTGCCACAAAAGCTGGAAATGAGATGATATGGCTGAAAGAATTTTTCCAAGAATTGGGAATAAAGTAAAGTGAATATGTTATCTATTGCGTTAGCAAGAGTGTAATAGATATGAGTAAGAACTCCATGTACCATTCAAGAACGAAGCACATTGACGTGAGATATCATTGGATACGTGAAAATGTGGAAGACAAATCCTTACAGATTAAGAAGATTTCCACAAATAGGAACCCTTCAAATATGATGACAAAAATAATACCTCGGGATAAGTTTAAATTAAGCGTAAGGCTAGCTGGTATGAGCTTTATCTAGGAGTCCACGTAACATCCTCTTTTAGTTGATGGACCTGGAGGGGGAGATTTTGTTGGGGTCCATGCCATCTCCATTATTAGGAGACAAGCCTACCCATTCTCATTTTGGTGGTGCTTTGTCAATAAAAGGGGCAGACGAATGGGTAGTTTTTTTTTGTCGACAAAGGTAGCAAGATTAGCCGGTATTTTTCAACATTGGTTGCTGGCACATAGCCAGCGTGACGGGGTTTGTTCATCAACCCATGTGAATTGCGGGCAGAAGGTCTGTATAAATAGAGGAATTGTGCTCAGGCCAATTACACCGTGAGAAGAGATCTCAAGAGAGTACTGCATATTTTTCTCTAAACACTATTAGGGGTCTGTTGGGAGAGGTGTTCCATATCTTGTGAGTGTGATGAAAATTGTGAGGGTAATTTTTAGGTTTGAGATTTATCAATAAATTTTATTGTACCTCTCGTTTGTTGGGTGTCTTAAATTTTGAGCAAAATTTGAGACTATTATTATTGTAAGCCCCTTTATCATAGTGGAGTTTTTGCTCGGTGCGCCTCGTGGTTTTTACCTTCTCATTGAAGGGTTTTCCACGTAAAATTTTGGTGTCCGTATTTACTATTTATTTACCTACTTTATTTATTTTTCTGAAGTTACCAAATTTACCTAGTAGGTACCGTGGGTCCCAACACATACCCTAATAGCTTAAGTTTTAGATGAAGTAATAATTTAATATGGTATCAGAGTTAGTTAGCAGAAGGTTATGGGTTATAGTCTTGTTGCTCATGTTTATTCTGTAGTATTTAAAAAATTGTTATATTCTCTATTATTGTGTCTTTATATCTCCACATGCCGTGGAGGACCGGAATGGGCACATAAGGAGACTCCGGCGAAAGCAACCCCAAATGGAACCACAAGTTGGACTTCTCCATATGGGAGACCCATTTCCAGAACCATGTTGTTGTTCTTCGTATCCAATTGTTTGGCCAGCGTAGACTACAGGAGGATGAGTATAACGGTGAGGTCAACTTAATTGCCCTTGAAGAAGCTCTTTGACAAAGCCCCCGATAGCGGTGTCAAGAGCTATGATGTGATCAACACCGCAACCACGACACCGTCCACCAAAAAGCTCACAATCTACCACAATTTCGGGAAATCTTATGACTACGACAACGTAGATGACACTGATTTTCTCGATGCTTTAGTTAAGGTCCTTGATGTTGTTGGCATCAATAGATTTGTATAATTGAAAAAACACCACAATAGATTTTGGATAAATGATTTTGAAGTTGGTAGGAAAGGTAATATTTTCTATATATATATATATAAATGCATCTCACCAATGCATGAAAGATGACAAAATATGATTTGTCTTAATAGTGTACTTAATATTTTCCTAATGACATTATATTTTTACAAATTATATACTGAAATTTTGGATGACTTTTAATTATTGATTGTCAATTATTTTTTTAAAATAATCTAAAATTTGAGGATGCATGCAATTAATTTTGTTTAAAATGTGACATAAAGTTTAATTGATAATTTTTCAATTTATTGTGTTCAGTGGTTGCTACATGAAAAGAGGTCCCATCATTCTTCAATTTAAATAGCATTTTGATAGAATAAATAAAGGAGATCTATGTAAGAACAATTTGATAGAATAAATTAAATAAAGAGATTGTTGATCTATGATTTTGATTTTGGTAAATAAAGATATTGTCGTTGTAATTTTTCTATGCATGATACATCGTTGTTAATAAAATTGTGGAGATTAAAATAAAAATTGACAAATTTAAAGAAAAATTGGAGAAGGAAGTATGTTCAAATCTATTTTTGGTATCGAAAAAGACATTTGGTTAGGTTACCCTATACAAAAAAATTGACCAAACATAAGATTCCTACAAAAGCCATATATATTCAATGATATTGGTACTCCAACAAAAAATTATAATTAGCACTATAAATTTACTTTTAATGTATTAAATGATAATGGTACTCCTTGATTTTCACTTTGCAAGTAAAAACACAAAACAATTAAAAAATTAATAGATATTATACAATTTTTCATTTCAATACTAGCGAGAAAAATAAAAATAAAGTGCCAATAGTGCCTCCCTAAATTTCCATAGAATAAATTAAACAAGAGAGAAGTGGTGTTTATATGCATAAGGCCTTATAGGAATGTGCGATTTGGATTTTAGAAAAATAAAATCCTCATTATATATATATATATATATATATTTTCATGCAAGATTGTTTTAAATAATAAAAAAATATATGCCTTATGTTCATTTTTTTTGAACATTTATATGGTAAATTTAGAAAAAAATAAAATAAAATTTGGTCTTGTTTAGTTGTGAAAAATAATTTTTTTTTATTTTAAAATTTTCAAATAATTAGAAAAATGATACCTTATTTTTTCATTTTTTTTCATATTTATATAGGAAATCTAAAAAACAAAAGATCTTTTTGGATTATCTCAAAAATTAAGAAAACTACATATAGAAAATATATTTTTTTTCCACAAGTCAAAACCTTATTTATTGTTTTACATTTTTCTTTGCAATATTGAAGACCAAAAATCATGTAGCATTTTTGTAATTATTTTTAAAAAATTGTAAACTAAAAAATGATTTTTTTTTTTGCAATTGAACATGCACTAAGGTTATGTTGAATTTTAGATTTTTTATTTTATTTTTAATGTTTCAAAGAATACAAAATGTCACCCCGCATCCTAATATTTTTAACATTGATATTTAGAAAAGTTGGATAAAATTATAAAAAGAAAATGCATTTTCTAATTTCTCAATACAGGCTATGAAAAATTGAAAAAAAATAAAAGAAATTATATTATGAAAAAATATAAATAGAATAAAAAATTTTCACAAACCCTAAAAAAATCAAGGGGTCACATTATCTTATAAGCTAATCAAGCCAATCATAATAATGAGTGTATTGCATGGAACTTTGAATGATACGAACTATAAAATGAAAAGAAAAATAAATATAAAAATAATTAAGTAATACAAGTATAATTGGGACATGCATACTTCTCAAATTTATCATTGACTGTTTAATAATAATTCTAATTTTTTTTCTTTAATTTTTAGTTG
This sequence comes from Malania oleifera, assembly GCF_029873635.1. Classification (NCBI taxonomy): domain Eukaryota; kingdom Viridiplantae; phylum Streptophyta; class Magnoliopsida; order Santalales; family Ximeniaceae; genus Malania; species Malania oleifera. The sequence goes on from NC_080428.1 coordinate 65,056,501, forward strand.
AAAATCATTTAGTTTGAGATAGATCATAATTGAGTAAATCATGACAAACAACAAGTATTCAATAATTATACTAGTTTGGGTGCAATACAAAAAATATAATTTTACAACAAAAGAAAAAACTAATTAGCATGTAAGATAATTATTTTATTCATATACATATATACCTTAGTCCGATAAGATTAGCAAATATGCTCCGTACTTAACTATACTACCAAGCTTAGCCACCACAAAAAGGAAGGGAATGAAACACTGTAAAGTCGACTCTTTCTAATAACTAACATTGTCATAAAGACACTACAATTACCTTACACATTTTGAAACATATTGTATATATAGTTATTACCAAAGTAAAATTTTTGAATCATTGGGTTAGGTTGAATGTAATATAAAAGACACGCATAAGGGCATATATGAAGAAGTAGTATATTAGATAAGGATGGATGAAGGTATTAAATTAATGTACCTTAGCTTTGTTAAGTTCGCAATTCAAAAAATAAAATAAAATTTCACTAGATTTGTGGACAGTAAAGATTAGACATGATTTATTTATTTATTTTTATTTACACTAATACACTGTGATCTTTATTTGTTAAAAATACATTTCGCATAAATTTATTTAAGCAATTTGCTAAGAAGAAAAATGGTACTAATATTCTTTTCAAGAATAAATTTTTTCATACTCAAACCTATATATATACAAACTTAGAATGTTGTTAATAGATTTATTTCAAGTAATGCATCACAAGAGTAAAAAATTGTTGACTCATCTATAAAAAATTATCAACTCATTTATTTTTATTAACAAAATAATTTTGAATAAGCCAACACATTTAAGTTTAATTTAATCTCTCCTCGAATTCAAACTCATAAAAACTTCAATAAGGTATAAAACTGGAATCTCTCAATTATAATCTAGCCACCAAAATGCTGTCAACAATTTTATTTTTATTTTGCTACCCTAATTAAAACAATTTAAAAGAGTAGCGAACGATAATAATAATTAATGTCATGGGGTCGTTGCTAAAAGTTAAAGAGAGTCGCTGGTAAAAGCCAAAGAAGAAAAGCAAAATGGAAGACAACGGCACCGCTTCGGCAGTTCGGCAACTCGTCTTCCATCTGGACGCTTCTGGACATTTCTGTACTCCTTCGGCCGCGCCGGATATATCTTCTTCCTTCTCCACCTTTTTCCAAACCTTCTAATCTTGCTGCACATATCTCTCTCCAAGAAAGAATGTTTGGAGTACTATTTCCGAACCGAAGCTTCCCCATGGACATCTCCACCTTCTCCCAAATCGATACTTTCCATTGGATCCTCGACGTGAACAACTTCGTGGGTATCTCTCTCTCTCTCTGATTAGCGTTCTAAGCTCTGTTCTGCAACATTAGGTCTCTCACTGATTCTTGCAACTGTTTTCTTCTTATTCTATCTTGCGCAGGGGAGGCGTATGATCAAGTCAAGGAAATGTGCATTTTCCTTCTCAACGGATTTTCTCTCCCGCCGGACAAAGCCTTAGCCGTTTACATCCAGTCACCAGGGTCGCCCTTCCTCTTCTGCGGTGCCGTCACCGTCGCTCGTCCCTCCGCCGTGCTATCACTCCCGTGGCCCGAGCCGGGCGGCCAGATGGAGCTCACCGCCTCCGACTCCGCTCCGCTATCCGCCAAGATCGGCGTCTCCGTTGAGGACCTTGCCTCCTTACCATCCCTCGACGTCGTGGCGGAGAAGAAAATTGAACATTTGGCTATGAAAGTTGGGGAAAACTTGTTTAACTTCATGCAATCCTTTTGCGGCGTTGATGGGAGCAAGCTCGTTGTGCCCATGGATATCTTGGACAGATGGTTTAAGAAGTTCCAGGAGCGGGCCAAGCGCGACCCTGAGTATTTGAAGGGTTTCGCGTTGTGAGTATTTTGAGGTATTATGAAATTTCAATGCTGAGTTTTGCCCCTCTTCTTGTAATTATGTGCTTTTAGCAATGGAGAAATGGAGTGGAGTGTTCGTTGTTCATTTATAAGATGATGATACTCTTTAATTTGCTTTCTTTGGTGTGTAGCTGAGAGCCCACTTTAGAAAAGATATTTTCCTCGAATCACATTATTAGTCCTATCATAGCCAAGGAAAAGAAAGTTTTGATTTTGGTTTTTCCCGTAATGAAATGAAGTTGTTTAACAATCCAACCATTGTTCATATTTTAATTTTGATTAAGTGGTTGTTTAATTTAGAATTTGCACCTGTGCGTTTTTTTCCCCAACTTTTAATTCAAGCTGCATAGTTCAGGTATGATGTGATAGAGAAACAGGGGAATCTTTTGTGGTTTCTTAGCAATTCAACTCTCATATTTGGGGGTTGTGACCCAAGTGGCTGTCCCTCTTCCTGTGAATATTGAGATAATTAAATTATGAGAAACATACCATTAAATACTCACAAATTCCACACAAATTGAGAGATGCATGTGAGATGGCACCATATTCTCTTCGAGAGAGAGAGTGAGAGAGAGCTTCCCAGCCATAACTATCTTTTCAAGGACTTGGAAAATGGAACTGTAATATGCATACTGGTGGAGAAGGTGAACAGGAAAGTGACGAGCAAAAAAAAAAAGCAAACAACAGCATTGTTGAGCACACAGAGACAAATTTGACACTAATTGAGTTGCAAAATATTGAGGAATTCCAAAAACTCGTGACAAAAAACAGCTTCAAGGCATTTTACCTTAAGGCTTTATTTGCATTCACCATGTGGTGTATGTAGTCTTCAATAGAATATCCATTGGGAGTTCTATTGGAGTTAGTATATAATGTGTACGTTTGAAATTGAATGATTCCATCAAAAAGCTGTTGTCTGGCCTATTGTATGTGGTGTTTAAGTTCAAGTCTGAGAAGTACAAATTGGAGGATAATGATTAGACATTACGAAGATGCATTTTTTCTCAGCAATGAAAGTGCTTCATAAAGGTATGTTCTCTTTTTTCAAAATTATATACAGAGGTGTATATGAAATATATACATGAATGTTTTATTCTTTTGTGCAATGATGCAGACTTGATTGTGTGTGTAGCAGAAATGTTGATCAAGTTGAGAAGTGAGAACCATTTTTAAAGCTTGTGCTGGGAAATTCAAAGTGGTGTCAAAATGCCTTTGGATCTTTGTGTGATTCTCAGAAAGATTACTAGAAAATTTTCTTTGTTGTTTCCTTTTCATTATACATAGTATTTCTTCTTCTGCTGAAAATTTCCCAATAAAATATTTTTATTTGAAATTAAGTTAATTTTAAATTAGTTTCACCTTAGCTGAAATATATTTTCCAGGAGTTACGAGAGTGAAGGAGATTGGATTATTTGATTTTTGGAAACAAATTCAATGGACCAGATTATTTATATTTAACATGGATTTTCTTTTTTTACATATTGTCAAAGTTTATAGTATTTAAAAAATTTTTGTAAGGCATATGACCCTTAAAGAAACTTCTTACTCATTTGTTGGGGCCATTTGCTTCTTCATGGACATTTTTTTGGTATTGATGATAATATGACATCGTGTTAACCATGGACAGAATGAACAACTGCTTCAGAGGGCAATAGCACATGTTCCCTATTTTACTTGGCAGTGATGGCTTTGTCATTAGTTCCTCGTATTCTAAAATTATGCAGAGCTGTCAAAAAAAAGAATGTCCATGGTCAAAGGTCTGAGTTCTCTTGTTCAGGAAAATTAAAAAAGATCTATATTTAAGCGCACGAATTTAAAAATGGAAGAGAAAGGATTAAATAAACCAGTGTAAGAGAACTAGGTGGTGGAACCTAAAGGGAGAAAATATAATAAAATTTAAAGATAAAATGATCAAAGATGGTGATTCGACTATAGATGATGGGGTAGATACTCTCTTTGGAGTAGGATAGCTAGTTCTATTAAAAAGATAGTAAAAGAGATTTTAGGTGAATAAAGGGGAAGATTTTCGAGTAGCAAAGAAGGTGGTGGGATAAAGATGTCTAAAAAGTTGTAAAGATAAAAATAATGTGGTATAAAACAGGGCAAAAATGTAGAAGCATGGATAACTTTGAAAAGTATAACGAGGCGAGAAAAGATTCAAAAAAGGCCATTAGTGAAGCTAAACATAGATCATTTAATAAGTTGTATGATAGATTAGATACAAAAGAAGGGGAAAAAGATGTATTTAAACTTGTTAGAACTAGAGAAAGAAAGATCAAGGACTTAGGTAATGTAAAATATATAAAAAGTGAGGATGATATTGTCTTGGTTAAGGAAGAAGATATAAAAGAAAGATGACGAAGTTACTTTAGTAAGTTGTTTAATGAAAACCAAATAGAAGGCTTAAACTTAGAATTGAAAAATGAGAAAAAGACTAAAATTATGAGATTTATTTGCAAAATTAGAGTTAATGAAGTTGAGTTTGCACTAAAAAAGATAAAAAGGGAAAAGTTATAGGATCGGATGACATTCCAATTGAAGTTTGGAAATGCTTAGGTGATAATGAAATTATATGGTTAACTAATTTATTCAATACAATTATAAAAATTAAGAAAATGCCAGATGAATGGAGGAAAAACACTTTAATACTTATATACATAATAAAGTAAATATTCAAAATTGTAATTACTATCATGGAATTAAACTTATGAACCATATGATGAAAATGTGGGAAAGGGTAGTTGAACAAAGATTAAGGTGAGAAATGAAGGTATCAAAAAATCAATTTGGTTTTATGCTGAGAGATCTACTACAGAAGCTATATACCTGTTAAGAAGATTGGTGGAAAAGTTTAGGGAAAAGAAGAGGGACTTGCATATGGTATTTATTGACTCAGAGAAAACATATGATGGGGTACTTAGAGAAGTTTTATTGTGGGTTTTAGAAACAAAGGGAGTATGTAGTAGGTGTATTGATGTTATTAAAGATATGTATGATGAAGTAATGACTAGTGTAAGGATTATAGATGGAGAGATTAGAGAATTTCAAATCACCATAGGTGTACAACAAGGATCTGCTTCGAGCCCTTATCTTTTTTCCTTTAGTGATAGATCAATTGACTAAGTATATCCAAAATGAGGTTCCATGGTGTATGTTGTTTTCAGATGATATTGTATTGATTGATGAAACTAGGGGCGGAGTAGAGGCTAAGTTAGAATGATGGAGAGAAACTTTGGAATCCAGAGACTTTAGGATAAGTAGAAATAAGACAGAATATATGAAATGTAATTTCAGTAATAGTAGGAGGAACATTGGAGACAAGGTTAAACTTGATGATGAAGAAATAAATAGCACTTGTAGATTTCGATACTTTCGATTTATTATGCAGATTGAAGGAGAAATTGAAGAGGATGTAATGCATAGAGTGAAAGCAGGTTGGGTAAAATGAAGAAGTGCTTCAAATATGCTTTGTGATCATAGAATATCCTTAAAATTAAAAGGGAATTTTTATAAGACGACTATAAGATTATGCTATGTGGATAAGAATTTTGGGTGACAAAGAAACATAATATCCAAAGAGTAAAAGTTGCCGAGACGAGAATGCTTAGACAAATGAGTGGTATAACACTGAAAGATAAATTAAGAAATTAATATAGTCGCGGTAAATTAGGTTTAGTCATATAGAAGATAAGATAAGGGAATGATGACTGAGATGATTTGGGCACTTGTAACGTAGGTCACATAGTGTGCTAGTGAGGAAGAGTGATTTAGTTATTGTGAGGGGTAGTAGAAGGGGTAGGGATAAACCTAAAATAACTTGGAATGAGATAGTAAGAATTTAATAGCTTTGAATTTGTCAAAAGAAATGGTTCATGATTGCATAAATTGGCGGAAAAGGATTCCTATAGCTGACCACACCTAGTGGGACTTAAAAGGCTTGGTTTTGGTGGTGTTGTTGCTGTATTTAAGTGCACGAATTTCTTGTTGTATCGCAGAAATACATGTTACTTTTTCTCCTTAAAATCAAATATGTCACCTGGCTCTTTTGTCAACAACTTTATTGTCTTTCATTTGCGGATGTCAAACTTAACCTGAAGGAACTCAACTATAGTACTGCTTTTGGTTATCATGATTGTCGGGTTTATTAGATATAAAAATGTAAGCCTTGAGATACTGAGGCAGTTATTGATCATGGGCATTCTTATTGTATCTCAGGAATGCTTGATGCTGCTTTTAACTATTTCATAAAAAAAATTGAGGTTCAATTTGTTTGAGTTATTCAGCTGGGATAAGGACCATGCTTCACATTCTAGAATTAGAAAAGAATATTGAAGACTATCTATTCAACCCAGATCCATATTAAAGGTGCTTTTGGTTATTTGGTCTGGGTGTGTGCATTTTATCATTGGCTCTCTCTCTCTCTTTCTCTCTCTCTCTCTCTCTCTCTCTCTCTCACACACACACACACACACACACTCACACAATTATAAGTTTTACTGAGTTGCAGTCAGAATGATATTGCTTGATATAAAAAAAGATCAATTAATTTTAAAACACTTTTGGACCTTGAGAAAAGATGAATGGTTCATATGAGTAACGTGAATGGGGAAAAGGCGACAAACAGAAAGCCAAGGGTAACTGGATCAGAAGATACAAGTTTTCCTTGAAAGATGAGATATTGTGTATTTTGATTTTTTAAAGCACTGTCTTGTTTGTGGAAGAAAGTATATTCGGCTCTGTTTTAAAAAGTGAAGAAAGCACGTTGGAAAAAGTCAAGCTGAATGATAACAAAGTGTCTGTATCTCTCATGAAGGTTGGACATTGGCCCCTGTTGTCAAGTATCAGACTGAGTCATGTTCTGGTGGTCAAGTGATGACTTACTCGAATCCTTTCAGACCTTCATGCTGTCAATTTTGAATAGTTTCTCCAATGCTATTTTGTTGAGAATGTGCAAGAGCGCCCAGGCACACAGACATTATGAAGGTTCTGAACTGTCCTACAGTCTTATGGACCAGTCCCATGCTTATAGGTAGGGGTAGTTTTGTAGTAAGGTCTGAACTTCCATGTGTTTGGAGGGTGGGAGGTCATGAGTACTAATCCTTGCAGGTGGTGGTGTGACCAGATTAGCTTCATGGCGTTTTAATTTCAGGCCACTACCCTTATACCACTTTGGCTGTGGCACACTTAGGATATGATTCAACTGCCTTTCAGCTCCCACGGTGAATTCCTGAGAACTGATGCTCTGCATAAGGGTATCTTTGTTTAGGCTCCTTGACACTCTTCCTTAACTGGGAGGGGCTTTGGTTACATCCAAGGAAGGTGGCCATTTCTCAAAGAATCATTCAGCTAGATCAAATGTCCTTTTAGGGTGCCGTACTTATGATAAATTTCTTAACTTTGTGATAGTCAAAGACTGAATATGCGTTTCATTGTATGTATTTTTTTTTTTTTTTTTTAATGAGTAACAGTTGGTGACAGATTATTACTAATACTCCAAAATATGTTACGTTGTTGTGACAAATTGTATTTCTCTTCAGGTGAAAGCCTCATGGTTGGAGTGCACATAAATGTGTAGTGGACCTGCGATCGGATTCTGGTAATATATCAAAAGCTGATTCTCATTTGCTGCTGCTGTTATCATATTTCAAATTAAGAAAATAAATTGCATTCCTATTTGATGGTATCTTTAAATGGGAATTGCTACAAATTGTCCTAGAACATTGATAAAAAAATGTAGAAAGCCTTCTTGAGCTATCTGAAAATTTTGAAGTCCAGAAATATTTTTTCTGGGTATTTCATATTTTAAGTTTTAACTAAGGGGCTGTTTGGTATCATTGTCAAAAATTATGAAAATGAAAACTTGGAATGAAAACTGAAACTAAAAAACTGAAAACCGGCAACCTATTTGGTTAATATTTTTAGAACTAAAACAAATTAAAAACTTGATTAATAAATGCTCATTTTTTTCCTTGCTTGAAATAACTATTGAAAAATATGATTAAAATAAAAATATCAGCACAAGTAATATAAATTAAAAACACTATAATAAAAATAAAAATAATTAAAATTATTTTTACTTAATTATTATATTTCAAAATTCTCTTTACAAGAACAATCTTATTGTACATGACAATTAAAATATAATAAAATTATTTTCAAATGGATTTTATATTTTTTCAATATTTTTTGAAATTTTATGGGAATTTTTCATAGCAAAAGAAAATCTGTTAAGAACGAGCATGTACAACCATATTGAGGATACTAAATCCTCAAAATAAGAGAAAAAATGAAATAAAACTTAGAAAAAAAATAAAGGAAAACAAAAGAAATTGCTAATATCAACCCAAAAATTCTGTCTTCAATCCCTTTCTGTCATAGTTCACTAAACACTTCAAATTATCTAGTTCCCTTTGACCCTTCTTCAGCTTTGATTTTCCCCCATCAAGCCAAACTTCATTTCCTCCTTGATCAGACAACTTGATGCCCAATTCATCCAACAAACACTGAGTTTCATTTGTCTTTTCTGGAAATTTATTGGATTGGAGTAGGTAGAAATTTATCCTTAACATTTTGTTCAACTTTATTAACATCATTATCAAGCATATTAATCCCCTCTAAGCCTTCTAAAGGAGGAAGCAGCACATAAGATAAATCCCCTTGGCGATCCATGGAAGAATCAGAGGAATATGCATACTACTCCTGAAATGATCCAAAAGTAATCCTTTTTCGCATTTAAAACTGCTACTCCCTACACTATCATCATCTGTAACATCACCCCATATCATACTATCCTTGCACCATTTGGTCCTCTAACTAATTGGCTCCTCCATAATACTTAGAGCCCCTTTGGAATCCCCCTTAATAATTTTATGTGTTTTTTCATCTGACAAGTCTTGCATTTCTCTATTAAGTTTCCTCCCCTGAACACTTGTTTGCACTTTATTTTGATGGGCGTTAACCTTTCCTCTTTTCAAATTATGTGAACTAACTCCCTTACCATCAAGATTTCCAACTAACCCAAGCATGAAGTCTTGGTTTTCACACTCCTAAGAATTAAGATTCTTGAAGCCATAATCCCCCCCTTCTTTTGACGCTTACTCTATTTTCATTCTTATCTTGTTGAGGGGAAGTACCTTGATTTCCTACTTCCATTGCTTGCTCTTTGATGTTATTGGAACACCCTTCCCGAAGCCCGCTAAGGATGTTGTTTGAAGAGGAGGGCAGCTTAGGGTTATCATCCTATGTCTCATTTGAAGATAACGGCTGATCATCTTGCTTCTGCTGTGAAAAACTCTGATCTCCTGCAGCCTCCCCAGATTTGGGCTGGAGAGGCTTCCTTTTGGCTTGGGACCTATAAGGTTTTATAGGCCTGCTCCGCATTTCATCACTGCCCAAGCCTGGTGTTAAATCATTAGATTACTCTTGGGCCTTCATCAACAAGCCCTTCAAAGAGTTTAAAAGAGGTTTATTGTTCTTTAATAGCCGACCCAAATCAATATTTATAGTCAGACTAGGCCCAACCCACTCAATCTTTGTTAACCGATCACCCTTGTAGGAAACCCTAGCCGCCTCTAATCTCAGCCGCTCAACCAGAAGCGATAATTAACTTCTCATTCATCTCCCCACCCCCCCCCCCCCCCCCCCCGCCCCCAAAAAAAAAAAATGCAGACCCCCTCCCCACACTTTTAGGGATCGAGTGACCTCCATCATTACTCGCATTGCCTGAGACAACTCCACAAACGATTATTGTTCTTTTTGTTATCTGCTTTATTATATCCAGACCAACAAGAACTCTCCAAAGCAACAAACACATATTTGAATCAAGATCATCCACACCCCTTCGACCCTTCAAGAACGAAAAATGGAATACCATTTCCATATCCTATTTCCATGTACTTCCCTACCCTAGTTGCTTGAATCCCCATCCCCTAATTGACATACCCTACCTGGGCTCTTTGAAAACCATTGCACAACCTACCTTTGTGAGATGAGAATCCCTGAGAAAACCATGAAGCCTTAGCTGAAGTTAGTCATACCTCCTGATTGCGTTTACGGTTCTTATCAAAGACAAACAGAGCTCCAACCTTCCCTATCCTATCCATCTCAAATCAAAGGACTTTGATTTGTATTGAACAAAACCCACCATCAGTTCATACTATCACCATGATTTCGAGCACCAACAAGATGTGCAAAGAGAAGGCTTTTTGCGAGAGAGCAATACCATTGCGAGAGCCTGTTTGAATTTGAAAATATTGGCCAAGCTCAAAAAGTTTCTAGTCTAGGAGCAGTGCAAGAGGATGTGCCAATTGATTCCCTTGGTTAATTGCTCCTAATATAGCACCGACAATTTGTTGCAAAGTAGGAGACCTTCAAAACACTTCTTTATTTTAATTTTAAATTCATATGATCATTTATTTTTAATTTAAATAAAATTATGGATAAAATGAATGATTTAATCCAAAAAAATTGATTCTGGATACTGAATATTTTGGTAATAGGTTGCGGAAACAACTGACAACATAAAACACACATTTTCATAATGTTTCTGCACTACACAGAGATACCAAATAGGTCCTTAATAATATTTCAAGTTTCAAATCCGCTCATCTATTTTTACTTCTTATGTCGGGTTCTTGCATGTGGAGTTATCTGGTCATTGGAGCTTCGACCGTTCTTTTGAATTCTGACTAGTTTAAAGAATGATTTATTGGACATTGTTCTTGATCTACTATTGAGATAGTCACTGAAAGGGATATTAGCAGCTGAATAATGCTTAGCTAGAGGTATTTCCTGCTACTTTTGAGATGTTTGCATCTCATCTCTATTCATGCCTTTTCTAAATGGCTGATGTATGTTTTAGTTTTCTCATTATTGTAGGTTGTCTTGATTTGCATGTTATTGATCAACTTGTCCATGTTCGATGTAGTAATTAAGGGCCTATTTGGTATCATTGCTGTTTTTTGTTTATGTTTATGTTTTTGCACAGTGAAGAAACAAATTATAAAAACGTGTTTGTTTATGTTGCTGGTTTTTTGTTTCTGTTGTCGGTTTTTTGTTATTTTGCAAAAAAAATTGAAAACCATATTTTATGGTTTTCAATTGTTTTGGCCTATTGCTAAAAGTTTTAATATCTAGAAATAGATCTTTTGGATTATATCATTCATTTTATACATTTTAAAATAAAATAAAAATAGAGTGAACATATGAATTTAAATATAATTGAAATAAAAATATTCATAAATTATAAAAGATAGTAATAAAGGCAATTACAAAATATTTCACTATTTTTCAATTGCCATGCCCAATAAAATTTTTGTTGTAAAGTAAAATTTGAAAGTATAACAATTAAGTAAAATAATTATAATAAGTTTTATTTTTATTATAGTATTTTTTAATATGTATTATTTTGCAATTTTATTATTTTAATCATAAATTTTATTTATTTTAGTTTTATAAATATTTACCAAACAATTTATTAGTTTTTGGTTTTTAGTTTTTTGTTTCTGGTTTCCATTTCTCTAATTTTTGATAGTGACACCAAACGGCCCCTAAATTATGTACTTCATCACTTGGTTCTTGAAAATCTTGCACTTTTGTCCGACAATATATGTTGAGGATCCTAGCTTCTATTTAAAGACATTTAACCAAAGAAAATATATCTTGCACTAGTTAAAACACTCTTGCTTGACTGGTCAACCAAAGATTACTGCAGTTTACTACAAGGACACATTCACAATAGCTTAATGAAAAGTAAGCGAAAGCAGTAAGCAATTTGTGAAAGCAAATGACAAGCAAGCAATAAACATTGAAGCAACATAATTCATTAATACCTTCGTAAGCAATGTGCGTTTAGCGAGAGAAGTAATTAGGCTTAATATGTTTAACAAATTCTAGTGAATTTTACTAGATTGATGAACATTCACTCTGCTCTAAAGAGCTTTATGTGCTAGTTTAGCTTTGACACTAAAAAATATCAAACTGTTTGAGGAGTCATACTCCCACTTTATATTTATACTAAGGCTGACATGCACTCAAAGCATAAAACCTATACTACTATTTACATAATGATAAGCCATTCCATGCACACAAGGCAGTCGGTCACAGGCAAACATAATGTCATGAACAAGCTTGGCTCATGACCTTCTCCCCCACTTATGTGATCGATGTCCTTGCAGACTTTGACGTCAGGTACTCTTCAACTTTGTTCACGAATGGTCGCAAATCTTTCATTGAAATCTAGTAGATTTCTTCATCTCCGAGTCCTTTCCACTTCACTAAGAACCTGTGTTGCTTCTCCTTGGTGATATGAACTCTTTGTTTGTAAGGTTGACTTCAACTTCTCTTTTATTAAGTTGCATTGTCTTCAGTGGTGCTTCTTCTTGAATATCCCTTGTCGGCGTTGAGTGGCTTAAGGCAGCGAGCATGAAACACAGGATGCACTTTCATCCAAGCCAAAGGATTAACCTTGTAAGAGGCCTTCTCGACTTTAGCCAAGATCAGCCCCCGTCATATTTGCGAAATAATTTCTTATCTAGACCCTTTAGTGACTTGATCCATTCAGGATGGAGCTTGATAAGCACCAAGTCACCAACGTTGAAGTGCATCGATCTTCTCCCCTAATTTGCCCGCTTCTTCATTTGCTTGGAAGTATTCTCTAGGTAAGCTCGGGCAATCTCTGCATGTTGTCTCCATTCTTTGGTGAAGATGTATGCTCTTGGATTCTTTCTTCTTCTATATGACTCGTCCACTATGGGAGGTAACAACTGTTGATCTGTAATAAGCTCAAAATGACTTCTGGTGGTTGTTGAGCTCTTTTAGGCATTGAAACAGAATTGAATCACATCGAGTACAGTTTTGTAGAGTGGCAGTTAGGGTGACTTATCTATCAACTCTTCCACTATCACCCCCGAAAAACCAAACTTTGTAGATTGAAGAGAAGAGAAAGGAGGCATTCGTCAGCGTAGGAAGGCCAACCGAGCAAAGCTCTTTCTTTTTGCCGGCTCCTAGAATTTCTTGGATTTTTTTTAAAAAAAAGACTTCGTTTGTTTCAGCATGAGTACTAATAGGAATTGTGAATCATTCAAATGGGGATTCCTTGCTTCGAGGATGTTCATTTGTACATGTTATATATCACAAGACTTGTGATAAGAGAAAAATATTTCCGCTTGGATCCCTCTAGTAGCCAATTGAATATCTCTGTTTATCCATCTATCTATGGTTGGTATCTCAAAGAGATGTTCAGTTATGAATTGAGGATTTTGATAAGTTTTGTTGAGAATTTGCCATTGAATTTTGAGTCTCAATAACTAATAATATCTTGTGGAACACCCCAATACTTCAAAATATGTTTAAAATTAATTGTGTTGTCTCCTTTGCAGAACAATACTTTGGTGCGGTATGAAAGTATTGTACTTAGGAAACCTATCTATAGCCGCAAGTGTAGACTCTGTTTCTCCCACTCTTGGAAGGTTGCTGATGAAGTGAAGTGAGACACTCTCCCACGCTCTCGTTGGTATTTAGAGGGGTTTCAGCAATTCTACAATCTTCTTCCGCTTCACCTTGTCTTTCGGGCGTACTTGACCATATCATCATGCATGTGTGCCTAATAATACTTTTGCTTTAATAATGCCAAAGTACGATACCGTTTTGGATAAGGTGTCATGACACTTTCTTAGCACTGTTTTTCTCAGATCTCTAGCTCGAGGCACAAAGAGCTAGTTACCATGTGTCATCAACAATCCATCTTCTAACTAGAACTGCCACACTTTGCCCTTTTCTACCAACTTCATGAGGTTTTGGGCAACTGGATCTTTGGCAAGGTTTTACTTAAGGCGCTTTGACATTGTTGTGGTAAACTTACTTTCTGTCAAGTGTGTTACCATTTGTAAGGCCGCAAGCTTGACCTTCTTGCTCAGTGCATTTGCGACTTAGTTCATTCACAGTGTCTTGTGCTCAAATAAGAAATCAAACTCTGTTAGGAATTCTTGCCAACTAGCCTACTTGGGCGATAACTTTGATTATGTAAAGAAGTGACTAACAACTGAGTTATTTGTTTTCACCACAAACTTTGAACCAAGTAGGTAATGCCGCCTTGCGTGCGGGCAATTTATCATCCTAGCATCTCATTCTTTTGAACCGTGTACTTTCGCTCTGCTTCATTAAGCTTTCGATTTTTATATGCAATAGGATGCCTTTATATGCAATAGGATGCCCATCTTGTAACAAGACTCTCCCAAGGGCATAGTTTGATACCTCTTAAGGGTTTCATGATATTCAGAAGAGCAAGTATTGGATCTTTCATCATGACATCCTTCTAGTTGTTAGAGGCTTCTTGGCACTTCTTTGTGTAGTTTCACCTATGACCCTTTTTTAGCAATTCTGTCAAAGGAGTAGTTTTTCTTGAGTTCTTTTATGAGCTTTTTGTAACAGTTGGCAAGTCCAAGAAAGGAATGCAGCTCCTTCATTGTTGTTGGGATCTTCCAATCTTGAATAATATCTTGCCTTTTCGACATCCATTCAGATATGACCTTGCTAAATCACATGACCAAGGAATGTAATGCTTTGTTGAGCAAAAGAGCACCTCTCTCTTCATATAAAGACTATTCTCCTTCAGCCCACCAAACATCTTCCATAGATGCTCTTTATGTTCCTCTATAGTGGAACTATAGACAACAATGTCATCTAGGTATACCATGCCAAACTTGTCAAGATTCTCATGACATACTTGGTTCATCAAGATGCAAAACGTCGCTGACACATTCGTCAACCCGAGGGGCATCACCAAGAATTCATGTCTCATATCATGTCACGCAAGTTATCTTTGGTACATCCTTATTTGCTATTGTCACCTAATAGTAGCCTAATCGCAAGTCAAGTTTGGTGAAATACTTTGCTTGAATTAGCTAATTAAACAAATCAGTAATCAGTGGAATGGGATACTTGTTGTGCACAGTCACTTTGTTGAGCACGTGGTAGTCCACATACATCCGCATGCTCTCATTGTGTTTCCTTTAAAACAATATCAGTGCTCCAAATGGTGCTTGGGAAGGACGTATATAGTCTGCTCGCAGTAACTCATCAAGTTGTTTCCTCAACTCTGCTAACTCTGGAGGCGCCATCTGATGTGATCCTTTAACAAGTGGCTTCACTCCTAGTAACAACATGATTTCATGCTTTATACCTTGTTGTGAAAGTAAGTTGTGAGGTAGCTTGTCTCACATCACTACTTTATACTTTTCTAACACAATTTGGATGGTAGTATGCACCTGCTCTTAGCCTACATCTTCACCTGCCACTGGCGTGGCAAGATTTGTTTGTTCACCCCTCCTCAATCCTTTCTTCAGCTGCATGGCAAAAAAGAACTTCTCATCGTTTCCTTTCTTTGCAATGACTTGCACTATGCAAGGGTGGCCTCTCATTAGGCAAAGGGAATTAGAAAACGACGTAGGTACTACCTTAGTTTCCCTCAAGAATGTCATTCCAAGAATCACCAGGAAATCATTCAACAACACTACTTTGAAATTTGCATTTCCCGCCTACTGTCCAAGTTTCACAGTCACTTGCTTGGCTACTCCCAGAGTAGGCTGAGCTGCAGTCTGCAGAGTTCACTTTCATGCGTTTTGTATTTTTATCTAAAGCCAACTTGAGTCTTTGCACTTCTGCCTATGAAACAAAATTATGGGTTGTCTTGATATCAACCATAGCACAAATTCTCTTCCCATTGATCTATAAGTTTACAAACATTAACCATTTTGCTTGGGTAACTTTTGCCCGCCTCTCTAACGCACTAAGTAATTGCATTGCTCCTATAGCCCCATCCTCGAGGTTTGGTCCTCATCCTTGTCATCTTGCAGTGCCCCCTCCGCAATGGCAGCTTGTACGGCATTGAGTGATGACTTGTGAGGTAAATCGGACAACGTTGCGAGGGTCTCAACTTAAGTAGCATGTCATCTTACCTTTACCACTGGATGTGTTGAATGATCGAGATGGTGAAGCTTCTTTTGAAGTTGATGCCTTGGTGTCGGTTCCCCCACTTTTGGGTTTGCCTTTTTTGAAAGACTTTTTGTTCCCACACCACTCTTTGCACATTGTGAAACTCTCTCTAGCATAGTCAGTCAAACGTTTCGTGGCAGCTTGTACACTAGGCAAGTCTTGAATTCTTTATCGATAAAGTTCTGTGCTTGCCCATGGTTTCAGCCCCTTAAGAAAATAGAACTTGTCTTTCTTCAATATATCCTATATATCCAACATATAAGCAGAAATTCTTTCACATACTACTTGATTGAACCATTGTGCTTAACGTCTTTCAGTTTCGGTGAGGATTGTACTCAACGTTCTTAGGAAAGAATTAGGCTTGAGCTCTCTCTTCAAGTTTGCCCAACAATCAACTACACATTGTGCATTCTTAATTTCATTGCACTTGGTACGCCACCTCAACTTAGCATCACCAACCAAGTACATTGTTGTTGTGGTAACTTTCACTTGTTGAGTTGGTCCTCATCGCACAAAAGTATTTCTCCATTTCAAATAATTTCTCTAATTTCTTACCATCATGGGCATGCTCAAACATTCTGATTCCTGCACCTTTGTTTCTTTATGCTTCGTAGCTTTGGAGTTTCCCATAGTAGAAACCACTAAGTTCATCTTTGCAGTTAGCTCTGTTGTCTGAGCCTTATAAAGTTTCCACCCTTGCATGGAGGTCCCTGACATATCCACCAAGAACCCTATTGATGCTTTACACAATCCCACAATGAAGGCAATTGAATTCACATAACAATTAACCAAGCTTTGATACCAACTATCATGAACCGAATGTTTCACACCTTGAGAAGGGGCTGTGTGGCACTAGCTAAAGCACTGTTGCTTAACTATTCAACCAAAAATTACTGCAGTTGACAACAAGAACACATTCACAACAATTGAATGAAAATTAAGCGGAAGCAATAAGCAATTCATGAAAGCAAATGGCAAGAAAGAGGTAAACATTTGAACCAAGTAAATTCATTTACACCACCTCCGCAAGCAATGTTTGTTTAGCGGGGGAGGCAAGTAGACTAAACACATTTAACAAAAGCTAGTGAGTTTTACAAGACTGATGAACACTCACCATCCCCTAAAGAATTTTATATGTTATTTTAAATTTGACACTAGGAAACAGCAAATTGACCCGAGTCATACTCCCACTTTACCCTAGGGCTTACACACACTCAAAGCATAAAACCTATACTACTATTTACGTGATGTTAACCTATCCCATGCACACAAGGCGATGGGTCACAGACAAGCATAATGCCCTGAAGAAGCTTGGTTCGTAACACTGTGGTTTTTGAAAATCTTGCACTTTCATTAGACGATATATGTCGAGGATCTTAGTTTATGTTTTTAGCCATTACACTAGATTTAAAGACCTGATTTGACAAATTCCCTGTGCAAGTGTTATAAAAGTTTGGACATATATGAAGCACTCGATTGATGTGAATTGTGGCAGTTCTCCAGCAAATTTATGAGAATCTTAAGATGGAAATTGAAACTATTTTCCAATGAAGTGAGAAAATAGATGCTATTGGTATCTTTTTCGTTACATGAATAGGATAGAGCATTAATCAATCAACTACCATTTTGTTTACCATGCGTCTATGAGGCTGATGGTTGTGAGGCTCCTAATATATTTGTTCAAGGCTATGTGAAATATATGGAATGGTCACCTAGGAGTTCTCAAATCATACAAGGCATTACCATGGCCGTGTAGGTCTCATTCTCCCAATAGACAATTATATGTAAATTTATTATTATTGTTATTATTTTGATAGAAAAAGTCTTTTTATTAAAAAAAAAACGACAATATACAATGTGGAAGATAATGGTATCCTCTTAAATATAGAGACAAAACCAAAAGAAGAAAAAGTGAGAGACTGAAAAAAAAGCCAACTGCAGCAGCCAATCCCATTGAAAATCACCTTCGTTGAAGCATCCTCATAAAGAAGCAAGAAAGCCAATTATATCACAAAGTAACTGCGAGGTTTGAGAATGCCATGAAATGCTATCTTATGCTGGTGGATTACAGCTAATCAAAATCCTGCATGGCATTCAAGCTTATTAGGTTTGTTCTATTTTTCTTCCTCAAGCTGTCACATGATCTAAAGAGGAAATTCAAAGCTTTCCTTTGGAAAGGCAATGAATGGAACACAAGTAGTTGCAAATTAAAGTGGCAAGAAGTTTATTTTTTATTTTTATTTTTTATTGCAAAATAAACTTCATTAATAGGGGAAAGAATTTACAAGGAGGGAGAATAAGATATCTCCAGGAAAAAATCTGAGAGAACCAGAAAAAAGAACTAACAACAACATAAAGATAGAGACATCAAAACAGCAAATTCCTCCTACCCTTACGTAAATCTGGAAAACTAGCTCCCCTAGAAATTCCAAATCCGCATGCCATAAAGAAGCCATGTACTGAATCTTTTCCCACACCAGTGCCCAGTTTAACTTCTTCCTACTTCCTAGAAAATATCTGTGCATTTCCGTATACCCCGTAATACTGCAAAGATGCCACTCTTCCACAAAGCTGCCCTATCCTTCCTTCTTCCAAAGCTTGCGACAGAGGTCACCAACAAATCTTCCACCGAAGAAGGACAAACCTAATTCTCTTCCAGTATACGAAACCATTTGTTCCAAATCCTCCATGCAAAATTGCAGTGCAAAAAAAAATGGGATGCTGTCTTGGAAGTTGGAATTCCTATAACAGAGCATGCAAACATCTAGAGAGAGAGCCTTCAAAGTTCTCTTAATCTGCAACAAGTTATTGGTATTAATTTTGTTAAGGCAAACAAATATGTAAAAACTTTGATTTTGGGGTACTTTGACCTTCCAAATAATAGGATAAAGAGGAAAAGAAGAATTGGAGTAGGTCAAGAATGTCAATCAGATTCAGTGCCATAATTAGTCTCTCTAATTATGGCATGATTTAATATTATTGCTGTAGATATTCTGTGATTAGTAGGCTGATTGTAGTTGATATTTTGTAATTAATAGGCTGATTGTAATTGCCTTAATTAGTCTCTTAGATGACCGTAATTGCTGATTTTTAGCCTTGTAGTTGATGTTTCTATTTGCTATATAATACGAGAATGCTCTCAGCGAGAGGCATTCAATCCAATTGACATGGTATCAAAGCGTTATCTCAATTAAGGTTGTTCTAATTATCTTTTTTTGGTTATTTTCTGTGGGTAGTGGCAATTTCTGGGTCGTTGGCACTTTTTGACTGTCGGCAGTTTTTGTTGGGTTTCCGGTGGGTGTTAAACTGCTATTCGGCAGTTTCTGTTGGGTTGGGATTGGGCGGTTGATTTTGTTTGCTTCAGAATCTTTGGTGGTTGTCGATTAGTGGTGTTCGGTTATCCTTTTTGGTGGCTGTCCGTGTTCTGTTTCGTCACAAATCTTTGGTGGTGTTGATCTGTGGAGAGTTTCTGGTGCATATCTTTGCCGATTCAAGTTTCTGGAGGCCCCACCAAAGGCTGTTGACACGTGAATTAGGTTTTATTTTTTGTGATTCAATTTTTTGTTGGGTTTCATCATGTCTTCTAGTGATTCCTTTGGGGTGCGTTTAACAGGAAAAAATTACTCTGCCTGGGAATTCCAGTTTCGTTTATTTGTTACGGGCAAAGAATTGTGGGGCTAGATCATGGTTCGAAATCGTGGTCGCGGGTAACGTCGCGAAATGGTCGTGGGAGACGCGGGTGTTACGTAATGGGAAGCGGGCGTAATGGTCGTGAATTTTTTTCACGCTTGCACAACCATGCCAAAATTGAAAAATAAGCATGAAATCCATTAATACATGATTTTTAATGAATTTTGAAGGCCTTCATTCAACCTACAAATGCTTTTTAATAGGCATTATGATTTTTATATTAATTTTAGTGCACTGTTTACAAAAAAAAGCATATTTTTTTATAGTTTACATTACTTTAATGAGTAAAAAATGTAGAAATGTAAGAATCAATTAATTAAAGTCATAAAGTTACTAAAAATGAATCAATACTCAATAGACTTAATACTCAATATACACATTACACATACATGAATTTAAAAAGTAATTAATATCAAATATCAATAAATAGTTGAAAATACATGAATACAATATTACAAATTTATAACATAACACATGTCACCACCAAAAAGAATGACATGGAGGGTCTTCATAATTTGCATCTGTATCTTGAGATTGGGATGAGAAATTATCTCCCCATCCTTGTAGAAATACATAGTTGAATGAGCCCAAGTTTGCGTCATTTTGTTGTTGCTCTTGAAAATGTACTGGTGATGAAGATTCTCCTGAATAATGTCTATAAGTTGGGGCAGGGGCTGGCTCTGGATAGTGTGTAGAAGAAGACTCACTAGATCCTGAGATTCCTGATCCACTGGGATAAAAATGTGAGTCACGAGATGCATAATGTGGATATGCTGGATGAGATCGATATGATTGTGATGATGAACCATCTAAACCAAAGTCGCCAAAACTACGAACCATACCATATGAATCTTCAGTAGAATCACTAGGGTCACCACGAGCACTCCTTCTCCTGGGTTGTGAAGATTGGTTCCCTGGAGGAATACCCAAGTCATAATTTTCAGGTATGTCATGTAGTCCATAAGGATTAGAAGGATATATATCCCTTGCAAATGATGTCCTTGTATCATATCCATAATTATATTCTACACCGCCGCCTCCACCACCACCACTGCCACCCCCCCCCCAAACTCCAGCTCCAGCACCACTATTACCATCATCATCATTTGGTGGGCTCAAACCAAAATTGTCATCACTTTGTGTACGTTCAGGGCTTGAACTTGAATCATCATACGCGTTTATTAGTGGTTGATCACCTCTTTCTGTAGTACCACCAACTTCTTCATTTAACCAATTTGAATTGTCCTGACCGTCGAGTAGTGGTGTCTCTCTCTCCTCTAACCATTGACTTAAAGGATCATCTTCTTCGAAATTGTAGTCCAAATTGATAGGATTGAGACCCTCTTCAATTTCTCGTTGGCTTCTTCTCATTGTACGTCTTAACTTTAATCTCATGTTGTAATGTATGAAAGCAAGTTTTTGTAGTCTCATGTACTTTAATCTATTTCTTGTTTTCGTATGAATGAGGCTAAAGGTGCTCCAATTACGCTCACAGTTCGAAGCTGATATGGTTTGGCTAAGAACTCTAATCGCTATTCTTTGGAGTTCAGGAGCACACAAGCCATAATGAATCCACCATTCAGCTGCATGAATAATTAAAAAAAGTTTTATGTTAGTATAGCGTATATTTCAAAAGTCAAATTTAAACACAAAGAGAGAAAATAGAGTCATTCTCCATTATTTAGCTATATAGCCATATTTATCAGGATTTGTTTGTTTCACTGCCCTTTGAGCCAACGGGGTTCCAAAAGTCTCCTGTCTATCTCAATATAGCAACAACTAAAAAATGATGATTGTGAAATATAATTAATTAATTAGATGTATTAATAATTATTCTTGAAAGTATTACAAAATACTAGAACAATTCATTATTCAATTTAATGGAACTAATACTTACTTGATTAATAGCTCGAATTTGAGTATCTATATTGGGTACCAACTTGGTGATCACTTTTTTAACTCCATCCATGACTTCTCTAGCAACTTCAGGAGAGGGTGGGGCACCATAAAGAAATTGTGGGTTCAAAAAATACCCTACAATTAAATTTAGAAACATATTAATCAATAGTTTTCTAATGCAACTATGCATAATTTAAAGTTAAAATAATAAGAAATTGTTTTTGATTTACACTTACCAGCAGCGTGCAAATCTTGGTGCAACTGAAAACTCCACCGGTTGTCAATAATTTTCCAATAGTCTTTGTAAAACCGGTAATCTTTTTGAATGACCAACTTCGCCCTATCAATTGCCTCGTATATGAAGCCCATGGTTGGTTTTTCATCACCATCAACCAACTTAAGAACTTTCACCAAGGGTTCTTGCACTTTAATTATATCAGAGGCCTTTTGCTAAAACTCTTTGCCTAAGATAATTTTCTTTGAATCATATGCTGGGCCTGATTTTACCATTCCAAACCTTGAGTTTTTTCAAGTATCAGATGTAAACATTTCCCTTAGTGCTTGTTTATGCTTGACAATAGTCTCCAAAGCAATGAAATTTGTGGCAAATCGAGTGATGGCAGGGCGAAGTAACTCTCTATTATTTGTGAATTTCTTCATGAAATTCACTGTTCATGTGTGGTTGTAAATAAATAAGGCTGTTGTTCTTGCATCTTCTAAGACCTTTTTCACGTTACTTTTATTATCAATATCTTCAAGAATAAGGTCTATGCAATGAGCTGCACATGCTGTCCAATAGAGATTGGGCCTCTTCTGCATTAATAATTTTCCTCCTGCCTTCATTGCAGCTTCATTATTAGTCACTATTTAGACAACATTCTCCTCTCTAATTTCTTCAACCACCTCGTCCATTAATGTGAAATGAAATTATAGATTCAATAATTACTACTATTTAATTAAAAACATGCAAGTCCATAATACTATTTGCATATACAATTAAAATTAGAAAATTACCTGAAATAATATTTAGTTGTTCTACTTGACACATCTGAGGCATCAACTGATTTATGAAACACGGTGCCTCTATCGCAATAAATTAAAAAGTTTATAATGTGTTTTCTAGTTGGTCCTGACCAACCATCACCCATAAGTGTTACACCTCTCTCCTTCCAAATTCAGCAAAAGAAGCTATATAATTTTTCATTTCTTGATAATCTTGCTCCAAATAAATTTCAGATATCTCATAGGGTGATGGACCCTTCACCCCCTCTCCAACCTCTGCAGCAATATCAAGTATAGGCTGCATAAATGGAGAGTCAGCTACATTCACTGGAATCCGATTATAAATTAGGAATTTTTCAACTGCTTTTCCTAATTTACTTTTTAAACCTTTCAGTAACTTTGTGTTGATTTTTGGTTGTTTCACACTCTTGCTTCTTTCTAAAATAGGATCCATCGCCTTTAGTCTAGCTTTAGGGGCATCAGGATTGATTCATTGTCATCCACTACCTCCAGCTTCTCGACCACTATAAGATCGAGCTCCTGCTCTATTGAAACCACTGGTAGCACCACTGCCAGAACCATCTCTCTCTTCATAAATATTATCCCTTCCAGTTGTTCTTGCTCGAAATCTTTGTCTCTCTTCCCATTGTTGTTGTGATCGTATGCTTTCTTGTCGAGCAAATCTTATACTTTCTTCTTCCAAGTCTTCTTCATCACTCAAATTCTCAAAATCTCCTCTAATTTGGGCTTCTGCTTCTTCTTGCCTTTTTTGTTTCTCTTTTCTTCTCAGCATACTGTTGTAGATGTTTCATCATTTGTTCTCTTACTTGTGTTGTCACATTTGAGCATCCAGCTACTTGACCCTTTTTATGTGCTAAGTGTTGTTTCAAGCGTGTAATGCCCCCTTTGATTATCTTCCCACATAACTTACACATAATAACATGTCTATTACCGTCCATCGTAGTACCAAAATGCCATCCAATATCCTCACTAGGTGAGTTTTCATTTCCTTTATCACGTGACATATTGATAGACTTAATTTGATGATCTCTACACAAAATATAAAGAAAATACAAAGTTACAACCCTTTTACAATGACAGGAATAATATAATTAGTAATTTAGTAAATATTAAATAATAAGTACTAAATAGTCCTAATTTTAAATACTTATTATGTAAAAATAAAATATAATATTTGATTAAAAATAATAAGTAATGTTTATTATTTTTATATTTAAATAAACAAAATTATAAAATATGAGATATTTTATTACAAAAAAAATATATTCCTTTATCTTTAAAAAGGTATTTTCATTATTTTTTATTACTTGTTTTTATTTTCATTTATAACTATAAGAAATTAATATTGTAATTTTAAAGGTAAAAAAGACTTTTGCTCTACTTTCATATACATCACAACATCACTAATAGAGATCCATACATTACAAATTGACTATTTAACTTTTTAAGCATTTTCTCAGTATATGGATTAAAATAAAAATTTTCTACAAATTCCGGTAGTAATTAGTAAAAATCAGATTTATTAATGTATTAACTATTATGTTAATTTTTTTTTTATTAAGTTATCAATTTTTACTTTATTTGATAACTAAAAACAAAAAATAGATGTAAACATTTATTTTACCTAATTTTAAATTTAAGGTCAAAATGATGTTTTAAAACTTAAAAAATATTAATAAATAGGGTCACCCTACTCAAGAAATGGCAAGTAGATACACATGTAACATAAAATGGGTGACAGATGTTATTTAATTTTTTTTTCTTTTATAATATGAATATTATTTAATATTTTTTCAATAGATGGGAGTGAATATGATATCTTCTTTATCAAAATGACCACTTTGTCCTGCTGACATAAATAGTATGTTAGCCAATTGGTGCCATGAATTAATTTTATTTCTATAAGTTTGGCAAATCCTAAGACTAAATATTATAATAATTGTGCAGAGTATTCCTTGGAATTCTTTAAGAATGGTGAAAAATAGAGCTCAATTAAGCCTAGATAATATAAAATGCCATCACATGGATGTCTTGTGTACATACATAATTTTACTGCTTTGTTTACTGATGGTGAATGCAGTAGTGGATATTCAAATATTATTATAAAAAAGGCTTCAATTACTATTGGTAAATATTAATTATTTACTAACCTTAAAAAATATTAATTATTTTACTATTAATAATTGCTTGCTATGTCATGGAATTAGATATTCATAATTATCTTTCAAAAAATATAAGACAATTAAAATATTTATAAATTAAGAAAATTTTATTTTACATAATTATTAATGATTTCTAATTTTTTACTTTATTAAATTACTTTTTTTTTTTTAATTCAATTTAACAAACATATTTTACAACAAAATATAATTTAAAAAAAAAAAAACATAATGATAAGATAAGTGCTGTGGGTGTTTAGTGTTGAGTGTCTCATACGCTGGGGAGTCGAGTGAGACCGAGAGAGGGGAGGAAACTCGGAGGAGCCTCGAAGGAGCGAAGGCTGCGAAGCACAAACTGCAGCGATGACTCCAAGCTTCGAAGCTGAAATCGAGAGGCTGGCTGGTGGCGACTGCGACGATTGGCGGAGGAAGGTGCCGACAGGCTATCGGCGACTCGCAGAGGCGGCGAAGCTGCTGCAGACTTGTCGCCGGTGACTCGCCAAGCTGCTGCAACTGCAAGTTTGCAATTCCCGAGTCCTGGAAGGCTGCGAAGTGCTAAGATGAGTAGATCTGCTCGGTGTGCTCACTCTCAGGCTTCAAAGAAGTGAAGCCTTCTTATTGCTTCAGCCAACAAGTTTTCAAGGTCAGTTTTTTAGTTTCCATTTTACCCTTTGAATGGCAGATGGGTGTGGGGACTGGGGAGAGGGGGAAAGCAGCGTTGCTTCCTGCAGCAGAAAGCCTTCAGGGAATTTGCGAGCTGTCGGCCATGTAACGGTCCGTAACGGACCGTTACGACGTGTAATGCTGGGGTATCGGCCGTTACGGCTGTGAATTTTTTCCGAACCGCAGTATCGGTCCATATCGGTTTCGGAGCCTCCGATTTCCGTTACGTATCAGCCATTACGCTATGTAACGGCCGTTATTTAAAACAATGGGCTAGATTGATGGTAGTGATCCAGCTCCTATGGAGCCCAAGGAGTTGGCCAAGTGGAAGGTCAAAGATGCACGTGTGATGTTCTGGATTTTAGGGTCGGTTGATTCTTATTGTGCTCAATTTAAGGGCCTATAAGACTATGAAGACTATGTCGGAGTACTTGCTGAAGGTTTATCCTCAGGATAATACTGCATGTCGATTTTAGTTGGAATATGAGATAGCTAGTTACACTCAAGGCAATCTCCCTATTTAGGAGTATTTTTCTAGTTTTTAGAATTTATGGGGAGATTTTTTTGATGTGGTTTATGTGAAGGTACCTGTTGCATCTATCTCTACTGTTCAAGTTGTTCATGAGTAGAGCAAGAGATATCAATTTCTGATGAAATTGCGCTTTGAATTTGAGGCTACTCGTTCAAATTTAATGAACCGAGATCCTTCACCATCTTTGGATGTTTGTGTTGGAGAATTACTTCACGAGGAGCAGTGCCTTCTCACATAGGTTGAGTTCCAGCAGGATGCTAACTTGAATCCCGTTGCCTATGCAGCCCATGGGAGAGGGAAGGGTAAGGATATGCGTAAGGTTCATTGTTTCGGCTGCAAGGAGTATGGTCATATTGCCGCCAACTGTGCAAAGAAAGTGTGCAACTATTGTAAGAATTAGGCCACTTTAGCAGAGAATGTCCCACTCAGCCTCCAAATCGTCACGCCACTGCTGATCAGGCTATAGTGAACACTTCTGCTCCAGGCATGTCCTCAGCTTATTCGTCTGTCGCTGGATCCTCTAGTCTTACCCCTGAAATGGTCCAGCAAATAATTATGTAAGCTTTTTCGGCCTTGGGGCTTCAAGGTAATACTTCGCATAAGTCTTGGCTTATTGATTTTGCTGCATCCAATCATATGACCAAATCATCTGATGCATTGTGTAATGTTCGTCCATATCATGGTTTGTCGCAAATTCAAGTAGCTAATGGGAGTCATTTAGCCATTAATGAAATAGGAGATATCAATCCTTCATTCAAAGATGTTTGTGTATCTTCTGGACTGTCTAATAATCTTATTTCGATTGGCCAGTTAGTTGAGAAAAAGGTTGTCTTCTGCAGGATCAGTTGGGGAAGAAACTCGCAAAGGAGCCTAAAGTTGGCAGACTCTTTCCACCGTAGTTTTCTATTCATAGTAGTTTATTTTTAGCTTGTATAACAGTTAATACTTTGAGTGAAGCATGGAATAAACGTTTGGGCCATCCAAACTTTGTTGTGTTGTCTCGTACGTTAAATTTTGGTTTGTTAGGCAATAAAGAACATGTTTCTAAACATTTGTCATTTGATTGTTCTGTATGCAAACTTGGTAAGAGTAAGACTCTGTTGTTCCCTTCTCATGGTAGTTGTGTTGCAAAATGCTATGATATTGTGCATAGTGATGTGTGGGGCATTTCTCCTGTAATTTATCATGCTCGATATAAATATTTTATGACATTCATAGATGATATCAGTTGGTATAATTGGGTCTATTTTCTTCGGGCCAAATCTGAGGTCCTATCTGTTTTTTCAGAACTTTGTAGCATATATTGAGGTCTGATTCTGGTGGAGAGTACATGTCCCATGAGTTTCATGATTTCTTACATCACAAAGGATTTGTCTCTCAGCTTTCTTGACCTCATACTCCTCAGCAAAATGGGGTGGCGGAACGAAAGAACTAACACCTCTTGGATGTTGTTGAC
This sequence comes from Malania oleifera, assembly GCF_029873635.1. Taxonomy (NCBI): domain Eukaryota; kingdom Viridiplantae; phylum Streptophyta; class Magnoliopsida; order Santalales; family Ximeniaceae; genus Malania; species Malania oleifera. The sequence continues at coordinate 65,083,832 of NC_080428.1, forward strand.
ACCTTACTGCCTTAATCATCTGTCCTGTCTAAATTTTGGGTTGAGGCATTATCTACTGCAGTTTACTTAATTAATAGACTGCCCTCTCAGGTCTTGAATTTTGATTCTCCTTATTACCGTTTGTAGCATTAGCATCCTAGCTATCTTAATCTGCATACTTTTGGATGTGTTTCCTTTGTTCATATACCTCATCATGAACGTCACAAACTCTCTGCTCAATCTGTTAAATGTGCCTTTATGGGTTATAGTATTTTCCACAAAAGGTTATGTTTGCTATGATTCTGTGCTAACAAATTTCGTATATCTCGTAATGTTGTTTTCTTTGAGAATCAATGTTTCTTCCCTACACATGTTGAGTCGTTTTCTGAGATTAGTATTCTACCTTGTTTTGATGAATTGCCATCTCTTCCTGACCGGTTCAAACCCGGACTTGTGTATACTCGACATCGACCAACTCTGCCTCTTTCAGAGACTTACCCTTCATCTGAAATTGTTTTGACTACTTCTCCTGAGATTGACATGACATCCGAGACAGCTCCGATTAGTTCTCCCATGCCTCCTGAGCTTGGTCCTCGACGACCTACTTGGGTATCACATCCGCCTAATCGGTATGATGATTACCACACTTCTTTTAACACTACTTTGTCGTTTATTTCCATTCCTACATACTTTTTAGAGGCTGTTTAAACATGAATGTTGGCAAAAAGCAATGGATGAGGAACTTCAGGCTCTCCAAGACAATCATACCTGGGAATTGGGATATTGTTCCCTGCCCCTCTATTGTTAAAGCCTTTGGTTGTAAATGGGTTTTCTCAATTAAGCTCCGCTCTAATGGGACTATAGACAGGTACAAGGCACACTTAGTTGAACTTGGGAACAGGCAAGAATATAGGGTCGACTATGAAGAGACATTTGCTCCTGTGGTGAAGATAACTATAGTGCGTATGATTTTTTTGATTTCTGCCTCCCAAGGCTGGCCACTTCACCAAATGGACGTAAAAATTGCTTTTCTTTATGGTGATCTCAAAGAGGATATTTACATGAGTCCTCCTCCGGGTTTGTTTTCTTCTCCTTCTTTTGTGGTATGTAAGTTAAAGCGATCTCTCTATGGCTTAAAATAGGCTCCCTGAGCGTGGTTTGAAAAATTCAGATCTATTTTGCTTCGTCTCTCCTTTGTTCAAAGCCAATACTCTTCTTTGTTTCTGTGCAAGACTTCGACTGGTCTCGTTCTCTTACTTTTATATGTGGATGATATTGTCATTACTGGCACCGACTCCAACTTGATTGATCATCTTAAGTAGAATCTTTAGGCTTCTTTTCATATGAAAGATCTTGGTCCTCTTATGTATTTTTTGGGTTTGGAAGTGCACACGGATTCTTCAGGTATATTCTTGAATTAATGCAAATATACCCAGGATTTGATTGGGCTAGCCAGTCTTCAGGGTTCGCCTTCGATGGATACTCCTATGGAGGTCAATGTGAAATATCAAAGTGAGGAGGGTGATCATCTTTTTGACCCACACTGTTCTGATAGTTGGTAGGGAGCTTGAACTATTTGACTATTACTCGGTTTGATATTTCCTTCGCTGTTCAACAGGTTAGTTAGTTTATGCAAACTCCTTGCCACCTTCATTTAGCTGCTGTTCGTCGTATTATTAGATATCTTCGGGGGTCACCTAGCTGTGGGTTGTTTTTTCCAACTGGCTCTCCGCTTTGCCTTTTTGCTTATAGTGATGCAGATTGGGCTGGATGTCCTGATACTCGGCGGTTTGTCACTGGTTGGTGCATGTTTCTTGGTGACTCCTTGATCTCTTGGAAAAGTAAGAAACAAACTTGTGTTTCTAATGCCTCTACTGAATCCGAATACCAGGCAAAGTTTGCTGCATGTTCTAAGATTATCTGGTTTCGCGGGCTTCTGGCTGAGCTTGGTTTTTCTCAATCTGATTCTATTTCTCTTCATGCTGAGAATACTAGTGCCATTCAAATAATTGCTAATCCTGTTTATCATAAGCATACAAAGCACATTGAAGTAAACTGTCATATTCTATTTGAGAAGCCTTGGACACTCAAATTATATCCCTACCTCATGTTTCTACTCACCTCCAGATAACTGACGTCTTCGTGAAGGCTATGACACGACGGCACCATCAGTTCCTTGTGGGCAAATTGATGCTTCTTGATCGGTCAACATCAATTTGAGGGGGGATGTCAATCATATACGGTGCCATAATTAGTCTCTCTAATTATTGAATGATTTTATATTATTGTTGTAGATATTTTGTGATTAGTAGGCTGATTGTAATTGATATTCTATAATTAATAGGCTGATTGTAATTGCCTCAATTAGTCTCTTAGATGGCTGTAATTGCTGAATTTTAGCCTTGTAACTGACGTTTCTATTTGCTATATAATACGAGAACTATCACTGAGAGAGGCATTCAATCCAATTGACAAAGAATTCATGGAATGATTTGCAAGAAAACACCCTGTTTGATCCAAATACCAAGAACGAACATCCCTCCCTAAAGACAAGTTGCATTTAATCAATAAGGACAACAAAAGGATGAGAACTCCACCATCTCCCTATCATTTATAGGTCTCCTAAAATTGAGATTCCAAAAAACCAAAGGGCTATTGAAATTTCCATCAAAGAAAGAAATAACTCTATTATGCTTAGAGCACAATCTAAAAGACAAGGGAAAGAAGTGGAAAAAGAAACATTCCCAAGCCATGGGTCTTTCCAAAAACGAATTCGGGAGCCCATCCCCACCTCAAATTAAGTGCGAGGAGTGAATAGAGATTAAATTTTGAGAAATAGACCTCCTTAGACTCCCTAAAAAACATCTCAAACTAGCATTGTGTTGTTTATGGTGTGACTCTTATACTTCGGGAGTTTATAAACAAAGGGCAAAACATATGGATGTGGTCTTGGTGCAGGGCAGCAGCCAAGCCTCGTCAACGAGTGGACAGATTTGTCGACGAGTGGCCTTCTCTGGCTCGTCGACGAGTGCCCTATTCTCGTCGACGAGTGGTTGCTAGGTTGTGAGAAAGAATTTAAATTTTGAATTTGAACATTGGAGTGGTTGGGTATTCAGAGGTAAACCTCCGAGGGATTGTTATATATGTCATTCTGGGCATATTTCAACATGTAAGAGAGTAAGAGAGGGTGAGAAGATCATTGTATTGTGAGACTTTGATTTTCATAGTGAATCTCTTGCCGATTGTTCCCGTGGATGTAGGCTTTGCCGAACCACGTAATTCCTGGTGTCATTGCCTTTATTATTACTTTCTTTATATTGCTATGGTTGTGGAATGTTTTCTGTTGATCACCATTTTGTTTGTTGCAAGTATGTATGTGTGATCCTTTGTACAATGTTCATTCCGCTGCGCATTGTTGGGAGAGGCCGTCCTTATTTTTCACAGCAATTGGTATCAAAGCGTGTTGTATGGTCTCTGAATTTAAGGATCTCGTGTTGTAACAAGGCATGATGAAGGTTTATACAGAATTTCAACCCGATAGCATGGATGCAATGACTTGGAATGAATTGGGAGCAATCATTCGTCTTTGTTTGGCTAAGGACGTGTTGTATCTCGTCATGGATGAGAATTCTCCGGCATTAGTTTGGTGAGAACAGGAATGCCGATATATGTCTAAGGGTTCGTCAAAGTGTAGTGGAGAAAGACTCAGAATGTAGTGTTGGAGATATGCTATGTGTTTCATCGGGTTCGGAGTGCCTCACAGGTGATTCTTGAATCTTAGTCACTGGATACTTTTATCCTAGAAAATGGTTTGACACCGATAGGTTAGTTTATACTGGTTGTATTTTGATGGAAAATGATATTTCATGCAAAATATTTTTTATTGGAAATGTCAAAATCAAAATGTATGATGGTGTTGTAAAAACCATATGTGATGTAAAGCATGAATTGGGTCTAAAAGGAAGAATGGTATTTTCATTGGAAATTTTAGACTGTAATGGATATTGTTACGAGTCTAAATGCAAAGAAATGAAAATGTGTGGTAACTCGATAGTGATGAAAGGGGATAAAGTAGCGTGAAACATATTTGCACTACGGGATGTTACAGTTGTAGGTGAAGTTGCTACTCTTGAGTCTGAGTTGGGTTTCTTGTGGCATATGTGGTTAGAGCATATGGGTGACTATATGTATTTAGATGTTTGAGAATCAATGATGATAGCATCAGGGGATAGACATATGTGTTTTCGTGGGATTATCACGAAGGGTCTTGGTGTACTTCATGCAGTGACTGAGGTGGAGAACCAGACTAGGAGAGAGATTCTCAAGTCAAACATTGGGGCTGAATATGCTGGTTTTGTTCAAGAAGTTTTGTGAGCAGGGCAGGTTATATGCAAGGCTTGCAGGGTACTTCTTGGTGAAGTCAGTGAGTATGGTGTGTTTCTTGTGTAATCGATCGCCAAAGGTATCGCTCGATGGTAAAGTTGCAGGTGAATGGTGGGCAGGTTTTGCAGTAGATTACTCGATTGTGAGTGGATGTCCATTGGTGCACTATTCTAGTGATGGAGGATTTAGGTTTGGTATTGTGTCCGGATAGTACATCTTTCTGGGTTATAAGAAAGGTGGGTGCAAGTTAGGTGATCCTATGGCAAACAAAGGGGTGATCGAGGACATGGCTTTTGGTGATAAAGTCATGGGGCAGCGTATTCAAGTAAAGGAAGAGAAACAAATGTCAAAAAACTACAGTAGCAGTAATCATGTTATTCAGGTGGAGTTAGGAACTCAGGGAGAAATGCAGGGAGTTCTATATCGGGTTTACAGTATCATGGTTTGAATGGGCATGTGATGCAGGTGGAGCAACAGACTTAGAGCAGAGATGAAGTTGTTTATATTGCAGGGAGATTTCAGCTTGGGAGACTAGCAGGATCACTGTGGGCTTGTGTACTATTAGACCACTACTCAGGCGTGTGAGTTGGTGAGACTTCTAGTGTGGAAGAGGGTAATAGGATGCCGTGGAGTGATGTATTTGTTGTGTGTGAATGACATGTTATTGGATGGAAAGGCTTTGACTGAGACTAATCAGTTGGATACTTTGGTGGAAGGTTTTGACATGAATGTGTTGGGTACGGCCAAGATGGATCTTGGTTTGCTGATTCGCTTGAACAAAACTACAGGGAGATTGGTGTTATCTCAAGGTGGCTTTGTGGATGGAGCTACAGGGAGATTGATGTTATCTTAGGGTGGCTTTATGAACGGAACTGCAGGGAGACTTTTGTTTGCTGTCTCAGGGGAGTTCTGTGGAGAATCTATATGGAATGTCTACCGCTTGGTACCCAAGGACGGGCTATGATGCCCGAAATATGTCAAAGGTCCTCCATGATTGTACAATGGAGTGTTTAAGCAGGCAACAAAGTGGACTGTTAGTTTTGTTGAAGACTATGCAAGGGGCTTTGGTAATATAAGGCTTGTAGCAAATTTTGTGTTTACTGTTGTGGGATAGTCTTCTTGGAAGCTTAGGGTGAAGTCTTCGGGTGTTGTGTCTATAACTGTATCGGGATTGATGGTAGAAGCTGAAGCTGCCATCGGCAAGTTCAAGCGGCGTTGCTTGGACTTGGTGCATTTCTCCAAGTGCTAGAAGGGAGACGGTCCCAACCGAACATTCATAATTCAAGGTGGAGCATTCATATATGTTTTTGGGGTTCTCCTAAGGGGCATATAATCGCTAAGGTGGAGATTGTTGTTTATGGTGTGACTTTTATACTTTGCGAGTTGATAAACAAAGGGAAAAACATATGGATGTGGTCTTGGTGCAGGACAACAGTAAAGACTCTTCGACGAGTGGACAACATTGTAGACGAGTGACCTTCTCTGGCTCGTTGACGAGTGTCCTGTACTCGTCGACGAGCGGTCGCTGGGCTGCGAGAAAGAATTTAAATTTTGAATTTGTACGTTGGAGTGGTTGGGTATTTGGAGGGAAACCTCTGAGGGGTTGTTATATATGTCAATCTAGGCATATTTCAACATGTAAGAGAGTAAGAGAGGGTGAGAGAAGGAGAGAAGATCATTGTATTGTGAGACTTTGATTTTCATAGTGAATCTCTTACCGATTGCTCTCATGGATGTAGGCTTTGTCGAACCACGTAATTCTTGGTGTCGTTGCCTTTATTGTTACTCTCTTTATATTGTTATGGTTGCGGAATGTTTACTGTTTATCACCATTTTGTTTGTTGCAAGTATGTATGTGTGATCTTTTATTCATGTTCATTTCGCTGCACATTGTTGGGAGAGGCCGCCCTTATTTTTCACAACACATTGGTATCCCACGTATTCTCATTCAACCCAAACTTACTTTGTATAACTCTAAGCCACAAGGAATTTTCTTAGGAGGGGAAATACGACAACCATTTTGCTAAAGGTGCAGTGTTTTTAGACACCAAATTACCAAGACCCAGCCCTCTTTCCTTTTTAGACCTACAAACCTCTGCGCAGCTCACTAAATTGTCCCTATGAGTACCCACACCAGACCACAGGAAATCTCTCATGATTCTCTCTAGCTTGCTAGTAATCCCCGTTGGAATCTTAAAAATAGAAAAGAAATACAGTGGAATGCTAGAAAGACGAGCTTGAAAAAGTGTAATCCTACATGCAAGAAATGCAGTGGAATGCTAGAAAGACAAGCCTGAATAAGCGTAATGCTACCCCTAAGAGAGAAAGGCCCCGTTCTAACCATCTAATATCTTTGTCACCCTTTCCACTATTGGATTCCAAAAATCTGTAACTCTAGGATTCCCTCCCAAAGGAACTCCTAAGTAAGTCAAGGTTCAATCCAAAGCCACACCCCATGTCTGCAGCCCGTTCAATAATTGGCTTGACAGTTACATTTAAGGCTGCTAACCCACTCGTCCCCATACTAATTGAGCCCAAAAACCCTCTCAAAAACTTGAAGGATACCCAAAATTTTCCTAAACAGAGGACTATGATCATCAAGGAAGAAAATGGTACCGTCTGCAAATTGAAGATGAGAGACCACCACCCCCTTTATCCCCACACTTGACCCTTTCACCAATCCCCTCTCTACTGCCCTATCCACCATTCTACTCAAAATATCAGCTACAAGGACCAATAGAGAAGGAGATGACAGGTCTCCTTGCCTAATGCCCCTCGAAGCTATAAACCAAGACTTGGATTCACCGTTGACAATCACCAAAAATCACACATTAGACAAACAGTCCCTAATCCACCTGTACTAATGCTCACAAAAACCCTTTATCACAAAAACTTTGTCCAAGAAGCTTTAACTCAGTCTATCATAAGCTTTCTCAAAATCTACTCTGAAAATGAATCCCCTCTTATTCCTACAAATATCCTCCATTTATCTCTCTCCCCCCCCCCCCCCCCCCCCCCCCCCCCCCCCCCCCCCCCCCCCCCCCCCCGACAAAAAAAAAAAAAACGCATCCCAAGTACTCAAAATAGTATTGTGCTACTTGACCTATTAGCTAACAGTTTAGTGATAATCTTATGCACACTTGAGAGAAGACTAATAGGTCTAAAATCCTCAACCTTAGAAGATATAGATTTTTTAGGTGCCAAGGATACTCTTACTTAGAATCCCATTCTTATAAAAATCAGTGAAAATTTTCAATAAGTCACCCTTAATAATCTCCCAACAATCTTGGAAGAAAGCCATGTTAAAATCTTTTAAGCCGTGTGCCTTATCCCTATCCATACCTAAATACCCCCCCCCCCCAACTCACTTCCTTCTCATCAAATGGTCTCTTTGACCAGTGCATTTGTTCATCGAATATAGGATTCTATTTTCCTCCTCTATCATCGTTCTACTATGGTCCTCCGAGTACCAAGGTCTTAAATTTTGCTTTCAACTCAAATTTCAAAGCTCTAAAAGTAAGGAAATTTCGATGGAAATTTTGGTTTTGATGTCGATTTCGATTTCGTTTTGAAAAAATAATAAAAATCAGTAGTAAAACATGAAATTCTTTGTGGAACTTTAGAAATGGTTAATAGATATGATAATGTAAGTTTTAGGACTAAAATATTACTAGTTAAATACATCTATGTTGTGTATAAGGTGGAATAGTTGTAATATAGTATGTGCATCAAATGTATTTGTAATATAATGTGCATTTAACATATTCAGTTAATACAAATGAAATTCATAAATCATTTATTATTTATTATAGAAATAATTATAATTTCAACATGAATGGTTGAATAAAATGTTGTTATAAGTTTATTTTTTCATATAATTTCAAAAGCACTTGTAATAATCTTTTGTTTTGATAAAAATAAATAGAATAAATTAAGAGATAAATTTCACTTCACTCTTAAATTTCTCATTTGAATTCTGAGGAAATTTCATTGCATGGTTGAAATTTCAACAAGTTTTCGCTAAAATTTCGAGATTTCAATAAATTTCAGATGATTTGTTGAGGTTTTGACGAAAATTATGCAAGACATAAATAGACTGCCAATTTGATTTCAAGGGTGACGGAAACTGGAAATTTCAACAATTTCGTGGAAATTTAAGACCATGCTGAATACAATATTTAGGAAAGAAGTCAATACAATGGATGCAATATAATGATGATCATTAGTGACCCCCCATATCAAGCTCCTTAATCAAGTTTTTACTCTTATTCTCATTAGATAGCCTGTGGAAAAAAGAGGAATTACAGTTACCATCTGTAACATTTGAATTTGGTCTTTTGCCTTCAACTCCTCATTTCCTGAAAAATTACCTCTTCCAGCATTCTTCTTGCCTTCTCACTTTTCGAAAGAATAACCTCCTCCTCCCTATCCAAAAAACCCAACTCGCCTAAAAGACTAGATTTTCTAATTCTAAATTCTCCAAACATGTCCTTATTCCAAATTTTCAGTTTCTCCTTCAAACTTTTCAATTTCCTCATGAATCTAAAACATTCCCAACCCAACCTCTCTTCAAATCCTCTCCCCAAGAATCCCTAACCAAAGGCTTAAATGTTGCATGGTTCAACTACATATTCTCAAACCTAAAAGGAGCATTTGGGAAAGGTTTGGAAATTCATCCTCCCATTCACTACAAAATAGACACCTGTCCATCCTACTAGCTGTCGCTCTTACCCCCCCCTGAAAACCAAGTAAAAGAAGCATTTCCCGAAGGAAGGTCTCTCAAACCGCAACCCCTAATTAACAAATCAAAATTGAGCACACTTGTGCTAGTTCTACCCACCCCCTCCCCCTTCTGTTCTCTTAGGAAACTAACCGTGTTAAAATCATCTCCAACGATCCACCTAGGGGAGAAAAAGCTGAAGATTGAACAAAGCTCTTCCCAAAATGAGCTCCTCAAAGTAGGTCTAGAAGGTCCATGAACTGAAGAAACCCACCATTGCCACCTCCCTCTCACTTCGAATAAAACAAAAAAAGAAAAAAACCCCATCAAAATATCAACCTTAGAAGTAGAGTGCGGGTCCAATAAGACAAGGATACCCGCTGAAGCGCCACGCAAGGGTACAAATTCCCAATCCCTACAATGAGCACCCCAAATACTCCTGACTACTCCCCTATCTATCGAGCCCATCTTGGTTTCCAATATAAGGACGATATTAGGAGAATTCTTGTCCAAGATCTCCTGTATCAAACTCCTCTTCCTCTTGTACCCTAGCTCAACATTCCAACTGACTGTCTTCATAATCTGATGCGCATACTCTACCCTTTCCAAAACCTTTTCTGCCACAATCGTTAATCATCCATACCAGATTTTTAAGCTCCTTCTGAACTTTCTTCTTCCTTCCTTTGTAGGTCTTAGGACTCAAACCCATCCTCACCTGTTTCCACTAGGGTCTACTAATTCCGATCCCATGTCTCCAAGGAGTTTTTGCAGGTTTAGGCAGTCTCTCTCACTTCCCTAAGAGCTAGAGTCACAGAACAACCCCCCTCCCAAACAAAAAAGGTAAAATCCTCCCTATGGCAAAGATTAGTGAAGAAAGTGTGGATTGGATAGGAAGGGCAAGAATGCCTTTATTACTTTTAGATGAACAATGATCCTCCATAAGAGAATCAATTTTCCCAGTACGACCCCCCCTGATACCACCAGAAGGAATGACTGAAATAACTGCAAGGTTAGAACTGAGCCCATGGCTAGGGTCAGAAGACAGATCCGCAATATTTAAAGATTTAACCTGGTCAAAGTTGTGATTAAAATAATTTATACCTGCTTGTGCATAATCAGAAACCAAATGAAGACCATCCGTCTCTTAACTGTTGTGAGCTCGTTGCTGGAATATTATTCTTTTCTGTCCCTTTCTCCTCAACATCGCCTCTGAAACCTTCAAACATCTAGAACAAACCTTACTTTATAAAGTCAGCTCTCATCTAATCAACCGGAAGCTCCTTCTCTGGACCGCACATACTACCCATCTCTTCTTATGAATTATACATTGCTCGTCTTCCGTATCCCCTTCTGATATCATGTCTGTCATCTCTACTGGAGCTGCAATTAAAGGATAAACTTGGTTGCAGATGTCAACTTGCTTTTGTCTGATCGTAAAATCCTCTTTAGCAGAGCGCTCTGCTGCTGATTTTTTTGGTTATATACTGTCCTCTGAATGTTGCCTCATGCTTGTTCTGGTTGGCCTCCCTCCATCTCTGCCGCAGGCCTTAATTGTTGTGTTTCTGGGTCTGGGCCTTTACTTTTAATGACCCAAACAGCCTTTGTTTTTTTCTGCCCATATGATTTGGGCCTCTGAATTACCAGCCCAGCTTCGGCCAAGCCTATCAGCCCCAGAAGAAATTTTGAAAGCTTTCCTTATAACCCAATCCTCATGCATTATGAAAATAGGATTTGTATTAGGCAAGTGACACCCCCCTCCCTCACCAAATCCCTTTGATTTCAGGGTGTTTCCATCCCTGCCTCCACCCTCATTGCCAGAGTTCATCTGATCACATTGGCATAGGAGAAGAACAACAATAGCCTCTGTAACACGCTTGTCTTCTTGTTTTTTTCCCTCTGCTCTGAATGTTCAAAGAACTGCAGTTGCCATGTTGCCAACTACTACTGTTGGATTTGGAATGTTCTGCCGAAGTTGACGATAACTCCAACAGGGCGGCAGGGAAGTCCCTCCCCCCCTTTTTTGGGTCCCCTTTAGGAATACATACATCAAGGGAACTCTTGCTATCATCCTTTTTCAAGCAAATAAACCTGCCTTTGCCATTTACAAGAACCTTCAAAGACACACTATCTCTGCCTTTCTCTATACAACTCTGTGACGACTCGCTTTGCCCCCTTCATTGGCAGCAGATAACACCCCCATCAACTTCAGCACCTACATGAGCTCGTCCTTCTCTAGTACACTGTAGAAAGGAAGCTTACTTGCAAATTCTGTGATGTGATAGGTCAAAGCATCCGGTCAATTGATGGTGATCACCTTCCTCTCAGTTTTAAATGGTGCATTGTTTCCCATAATTGCTTCAAGTACGAGCAAGACATCTATGAATGCAAAAAGCCAAGAAGAGGAGAGAAAAAGGGTTGTCAGGTTTTGGAACAAGGGCTAGACGATGCTGGTATTAACGACTAGCAGGGGACATTGATGGTTGGCAACATTAAGGTTGATAATAGCCTAGTAGGGTTTCCAGTGTTGGCAAAGGCAATGAGATGATATAGGGGATGCCTTTGACCCACAGGGAAGATTCTGATGTATTGCAATGTTCGGTCAAGGAGCCCTGCTATCGAATGGAAGAATCTGATGCAGACAGATGGTCAAATAAGAAATAGAGATAATTATATGATTGAAGGGTTTGAGTTTGTTAAAGGAACCTGCACGAAGAGACGAGATTTGATGTGGGAGTTTTGGGGGAGGTGACAGATAGGGGTCGGAATGGGTGTTGCCATGCTTGAGGACTCGAAGCTGGGAGGTGCTGAGGGGGGTTATCATCATCACCACCAATCCAATTGATTACTTAATGGCAGGAAGTGTGTAAACCAGTAAATGAAGTCAGTCTTGGGATTAAACTCATTTCAGAATGGAATAATGTTGCCGTAATCAAACTAATCTGGTAGCTATTTTCTTCCAAGGGATTTTGATGGGTAATATGGATGCACTCTTACAAAATAAAAGAGAATAAATTTTGGGCACTAAGTGAGTCATCTTTAGACTCTTGGGTTTGGTGGAAGATTTTGAAAATCAGGTCTTGAGCGTATCCTCACATCAAGTACACTGTTGGAAATGGTAAAAACATTTGTATCCTTCATGATAACTGGCATCCACGTAGTACATTATTAGACCACTGTGGCCCTCATTTACAGCGTGAGCTTGCTATTACATAGTTTGCTAAAGTGGAAGAAATAACCAAGAATCAAGAATGGTTTTGGCTAAGAAGATTACCCCAGGATGTGCTATTGCTGTCCCTTTTCTTCCAAATGCAGGACAGGAAGATAAATTTTCAACCTCCATTGCTTAGGAATCTATGAGAAACGAGAAGCCTACCACTACCTTGGTAAACTTAGGGGGTGTTTATTTGCACTGAATGGGCTTTTAATTAAGAGATCAGTCATAGTTGTCAAATTGAGATCCAAATCGTGAATCAAAATTCCAATTTTGGGAATTGTGAATCGAGAATTGAATCAAATTGTAAGATTTAGTACAAATTTCCAAAATCAATTCTAAATGACAAGCATGTATTGATATATAAACAACAAGAAAAATGGCACAATACATTTACATTTTGACAATGAAAAAAATCACATTTCATGTGTATGCTTTCCCTGAACAAATAAAAAGTAAGGGAATGAGTCGAGATATTAATTAAAATAAGAACATATTGCTGTTTGAGGGAAGGAATTGAGAAAAAATAATTAAAAAACTGAACTCTTGGTGTTTATGAACAATTTTTTTTTTAAAAAAATTCATGCATATTCTTTCTTGAAAATACTAAAAAAAATACTTTTGAATCTTAACGACATAACAAATCCTGAGTAAGACCTTAACCAATATGTGTTCTACCCCCTCTTCTCAATGGCAGAGCACTTTACTCCAAGAGTGAAGAATGGTTTGGTGAAAGCAGCATAAGACCTAAAGTTCTATTTTCTCCTCTTTTTTAGCAAAAAAAAAAAAACTGATGTAAACGAGGAATGGAAGCTAACCATGTTAATATATATATATTAAAAAAAATGAGGATTTAAACCAGTTGAGCTTGTTAGTATACGATAGGGTCTAGAATTGTGTGAATTGGTAGATTAGGATCAATTTGTTAGATTCATGAGTTGAATCGATAGATTCAGCAGCGATTCAGTTGATTTTAGATTCGCTAGGAAGATTCAAATCGATTTGGTGTGGAATTGATATGAATTGTATGAATCAAATTGTGAATTGTAAGATTCTAACCACTATGAGACCAATTATGTTTGGATGAACATCTGATTCTCCTCTTAATCCCTTTGGTTCGTCAATGCCCATTTTATTGTTGAGAGACATTCATAAGCATTTTATCAAGGCATCACGATTGCCTCATCCAATCTCTTTGCCTGCCGCATCCTCTCTGCGCCTGTACTCTCACCACAACCATGACACCATCATCAGCCAGCCACTGCTGCCTTCGTGCACCGCTTTGCATGATGACCTCTCACAGCCAACAAACTTGCACATTGACCATCACTAGATCTACAATTGGCAAGGAACTCCCACAGCCATTGGCCATAACCATCACCTCCCATGAACACCTTCTGCAGTTGAGGGCCACTGGCTTCCCTTAAGTCTCCATCCACCTCCCATAACCAACTTCAGATCTGGAGCAGGCTAGACTACCACTGGGTATCGACTGTCTCTACCTTCCCCACGATTGTGTATGTGTATGGAGGAGATGAACTAGAAGATGTCATCAAAGAAAAGAAGGGGGGTTGAGGAGTGGGCTTTCAGTGCATCCTCTGATCAAGTGATGTCAGACAAGAAACCAAACCATTGGTCAACCCTTAATTGGAGAAGGATGGTTGTGTTTTATTAATTAGTTTATTATTTGTATTTAGTTTAGTTAGTATGGTATTATGTGTATTTAGGGGCTTGATTGTAATATTTGTGTAATTTAGATGTGGGTGTGTAATTTCACCTAGTTTTGGGGGTATATGTGTAATTTCTTGTGTTATTGGATTTCTTATAAATAGTGTGTGAAAGCCATGTAGGAGTGGGTTTTGAATTTGAATTCAGTCAATGTGTGATCCCCTCCCCATCCCCCCCCCCCCCCCTCCCCAAAATGTCTCCTTCATTTGTTTTCTTCTTCCTCTCTCTTCCCCTTTATATCTCCCACATTCCTCATGGCTGCAAATCTATGATGCTGTCCTGCATTATTTGGTATCAGAGCCCAACCCGGATCTCCATTCTTCCATTTTAAGTTCCCCCATTTTCCTTTCAATCATTCTTCTTCATCTTCCCTCCATTTTTTTTTTTCTTCACTTCTTGTTCTTCTCTAAGTCTCTTTTCTGCCTTCAATTACAGCCTCAGTTTTTCTATTCTGTCCTGCACTGCAACCTTTCTCCTCCCTTCTTCTTCCTTTCTTCCCACTGCTCTGTTTTAATTTCTGTTCTATTTCTGCTCTGTGCTTGCATCTGTTTCTATTCTCGTTTCTTTCCTTCTTATCTTCTTAGTTCTACTCTTTTCTATAATTCTCTCAATCTTTCTCTATTTAGAAGTGTCTCTCTATTTCTGATTTTCTATCCCCAATTCTCTCTCTCTTCTACTGTGATGCAGGGGCAGCATCAAGCTTTCTGCAGGCATGGGAGAATTAGAAAAAGTAGAAGAGAGGAAGGGGAATGGCGAAGAGAGGAGATACTAGGGGGAACTCATGTTCACTCCCATTCAAATTCATCAACAACTGCCTACAGCATAGCTTTCACACACTATTTATAAGATAGCCTCCCTTCACATGAAATTACGCATAATCCCCTAAAACTACATTGCATTACAAACATACCCCTACTTTACACAAGTATTACAAACAACCCCCAGATACACATAATCCTATACTAATTAATACTAAAAACATAATATACTACGAACTAAATCCAGAAATTAACATATCAAATCTTCTTAAGTAGTCTCCAACATGGATCTTCCCATGGTCTTGCTTCTTGTCCTACATCAACTCTCCCCCAGTTAGAAAAAAGTTGGCCTCGAATTTTGAAATGTTGGAGGATCAAAAGGGAGAAGCAAACTTGGACTCTTCAAAAACTAGTGCTTGAATGAGGCAAGAAACTAAGTTAGTCCTCGACTAGTTTATTTTTTCATTGACGGGAAAGTTCTGCTTTTGAGGATTAAAGGTGGGAAATAGATCATTAGATGATCTTCTGTTGCCTAGCCAAAACGTATTGTTTGGTTCAAAAACTATCTTTATTTGCTTCAACTGCAGATTGATCATGAAGCTTTTCATATAATTTTTAACCCAGAAAAAAATAAATGAGCTTTTTCAATGTAGAGTTATTGGACAACTGGATAAACATGAAAGGGAGCTAGTTGTCAACTTTTCTTGCCTGAGAATCAAATTCTGAAATGTGACCCAAAAATACAAGCTGTAATTCAATCTCTCTATGTTTCTTTGGATCCAATTTTCAGTCAAGAAACCAGCCTACGGGTTAATATTCTTCGTTAGATTACCACTTTCACTAAAAGCTTAGCTATTAGGTTGTGGGTCACAATGTATGTCAAACTTTAACACTCCCCTGCATGTGCGGCCTGACAGCATGTGGAGAGATAAACACATGATGAATGACACTCATTATAGGGAATATAGTAATTTTTTAAACACCACAAAATAAATGTGGGCAACAAGACTAGAGCTTAGGACCTCTTGGTAACCAACTCTGATACCATGTTAGACTACTGCCTTACCTAAATGCTTAAGTTATTAGGTTGTGGTCCTACAATTTATTTCAAGCTTTAACATTCTTAAGTGATAAAAAGCTTTTCATGTCATTATAACTATCCATTCCCGGTACTTCATTCAGAGATTTCTTATTTTGGAAGTTGTCTGTTGGTCGTTTGGCCATTTAAGTAGCAATAAGACCCCCCCTTCTTTTTTTTTTGGAATACACACCGGGTATCCACACGTCTGTTTTACGGCCCACGTGACTAATCCTGCGCCCCTTGAAGTTGACCCCACAACTCCAAAGGGAGGGTAAATTCAGGAGTCCAGGGGCGGAAACGAGCCCGGAAGGGTTTGAACACCTGACCTCGTGAAAGGCACTCCCGCAGCCCGTACTACGCCTTCTTGAGCATATGTTTGTTGGCATTCCTTGAATTGAAATGCTGTTATGGTAGTTCCCTAATTTGGACATTGTCAGTTAGCCAAAGATAGGAAATAAAACCCTGGACTCTTCCTTTGTTGCATCTACCATGGAATGACTTTAGATTTTGCCGTCAATTGCTTAAAAAATCCTGAGTCATGATTCCATTATGATGGTATTTGACAACTTTACTAAGATGACACAATTTATTCTTTGCAGTGAGACTTTATGCTTCTTATATTGCCAAGCTATTCTTTAGGAAAGCTGTCAAAACTACATGATTAGCATAGCTGTTCTATAGACATAAAATTTATCAGTTATTTTTTTATGACAACTTGGAAATTGGGTACCAACAATGTTTTCTTTGGCTTTTTACTCCCCAGTCTGATGATGAAACTGAGGTTGTTAATCAGTTAAGATGATTTTTTTAGATGCGTGCTGTAGGATAACACCATGGCACTTGACACTTGGTACTGTTCATTATTGAGTTCTCTTATAACAGTTCTGTAATTAGGTCTATGGGCAAGAGCCCTTTTGAGCAGGTCTTTGGATGCAAGCTATGTGTTTCCGTTCACACTGTTCTAGTGCATACAGCATTAGATATTGCATGCCAGTGGTATCGACCCATTCCCATCATTAAACTTTGATCTAATGCATACAGCATATTGAGTTGCTTGATGATATGAACATTAGTCTCATTTTCAATGTGGGTCATTTGTAGGGGTTGGCATGGTTCAGTTAACCAAACCATAACCCCTGAACCATTAATTGGATCAAATTTTCTGTTCATTAGAAAATGTGAATTGAAACCGAACCATTTAAAACTGTTAACCAAAATTCAGTTAACTGGTTTTTAGACAAATATCCAATGGTTAACAAAATTGAACCGTTGAGTATAATTTAAAGTTTTGAAATTACTAAAAATAATATTTTTTCTTTAATATTAATCAACATGTAAATTTAAATTATTTAAAATAAAATTTAAGCATGAATATTAGATTAATACAACTTTTTTAATATAAATTATTAAAATATGTATTTTATATGTATATTTATAGTATATTGGTTCAGTTTGGTTAATTGTGGTTATTGAATGGGCCAAACCGAAATTGAACCGATAACTCAAAAAATTAAGAACTCCGAACCACCGAAAAAATGGTCAACAGGTTTTTTAGTTTGGTTTTTTTATTTTTCTTGCCCTTCCCCTAGTCATTTGACACCAAGGCACCTTTGAGCATCTTGCTTTGTCTTCTAATACTCCTGCAGGTTTGAAAGTCTGTTGGGCACCATCCCTTCCACGATAAAGATGAGATTTGAGGTCATGTTACATGATGAGCTTGTGACTTCTTCCAACAGAGGATAGCACTGACACATTGGGAGGGATCGCCGTTTTCCAAAATGCTACTTGTGTACAAGGATGGTCTTTGTGGGCTCCATCCTATTGGTTCTCATAGATTGCTTTCATGCCAAGGAATTAGGAAATTTATTTTAATTCAAGACATTTGCTCATTTTAGGAATTTAGTTATTTTGAGTTTATTTTTATATTTTAATTACTGTGCTTATTTTATAATTTTAATTATTTTTAGGGCTTTTTACTTTCATAAACTTGAGTGTATGGCTGTACAGGCTATTGAAATGGGATGATTAGTTTAATCTCTCTCTCTCTCTCTCTCTCTCTCTCTCACCCGTGCCTAGGGGTGTACAAAATTTACCGAAAAACCGAGAACCGGACCGAAACCGAACCGTTTGAAGCTTTGGTTCGGTTTTTCGGTTTCGGTAATCGGTTTCGGTTTTGTATATATAAAAAATAGATTTTCGGTCTCGGTTTCGGTTTCACTCAAAAACCGAACCGTAAAAACCGAAAACCGATTATAATTTTAAAATAATTATCCATGGGAACTTTGATTACAAGTACATGAAAAAAAAATTATACCTATATTAATTTTTTAATTTAAATTATTGACTAATACTTTCCGAAGGAGTGGGGAAGGATTTTATAAAGGAGAATGAGAACCAAAACTTCCCGTTTTGGCCATGTGGGATGAGTGCTTGGGAACTTGGAAGAACCGAACCACCAGCTTGCTACAGTGCTACTACCACAGCAGGCGCCAGGCATCATCTTCTCCATCTCCTGCCTCCTGGTAACCTGCACACTGCACAGTGCCGACAGTCGAGTGCCGACGGCCATGCCCTCCAAGTCTCCGACACTTACGCCCACACCAGCGATGCTCACGCCCACCGCCCACGCCAGTCGCCAACGCCCACATCTCCACGATGCTCACGCCCACGGCACACTGCACAGTGCCGACTACCATGCTCTCCGAGTCTCAGCCGCTCACGCCCACCGCCCACGCCAGTCGCCAACGCCCACCCCACATCTCCACGCCGACACAGTCACACACAGCAACGCCCAGTCGCCCACGCTCACGCTCACACAGACACACACAGCAACACCCACACTCACGCTCACACAGACACAGGCACACTGGACACAGCAACTCTCACATCTCCACACAGCAGCGCCCACGCTCACACACAGGCACACAGCAATGCCCATGCTCATGCCTGTCGCCTAAGCCAGTCGCTCACGGTCACGCCCACATTATCTTGGTGCTCTGGCCGTCCCACATCGATTGGAAATGGGAAGAAAAAATTTCCTCACCCTATTTATTGAAGTTGGATCTACTTATTCACTTCCGTGCTGGGCTTTTCACTCAAAGTCGTGGCCCAGTTGGCCGTGGCCTGACTTGGCTTTATTTAATTACGTTTTTATTTTGTTTGTTTAAAATTTGATAAAACCGAATTAACCGAATCGAACCGTAAAATAAACGGTTTGGTTTGGTTTTAAACCGACAAGATACGGTTCGGTTGCGGTTTAGTAGTTTTAAAAACCGATAGGTTCGGTTCGGTTGACGGTTTTGGTAATAACCGAACCGAACCGAACGGTGTACACCCCTACCCGTGCCCGCCTCATTCTCAATTATCTTCAATTTTTCTCCCCAATTTAATCTTTTTTCCTGTTCTCTCTTCTCTATCCCGCAGAGGCTGGTTATATGAGACTTGGCTGAAAATGGAGATACGAAAGCTGAAACATGTGTTTTGAGACCTCGATTTGGTTAATCTGGAATCATAGAAATTTTTTTATTTAATGATCGTAGTCCTAACCTGTAGTGTTAGATAAAATTTTGGAAAATAACCACAGGGTGTTGATGGAGGAGAGAGGTTCTGAATGAATGGCACAAAAATGGTTGTAGAGTAGTCAATTTGATGTCATTTTGCATGCGTGCGCACGCTCTGACACAACTACACGAGCAAAACTGCAAGTTATAAAGTCATTGGTTTAAAAAGCAAACTCCAAAGTAGCAAAATCTGCAAGTCCCTTGCAAGATGTTTCACAGATATATACATGATCATCAACCAAGCTAAAAATCCAAGCATATAAAGGAAGAATTCTGACACTGGCCACACTAGACCTGCTGGGATCATCACCTTTCTTTGAACATAAACATGGAAATTCATTAACCATTTTTGCTTGGAATAAAGAAATCAAAAGTGACATCAACAGAACCAGATTTCTCCCCAGTATCTCTGTACTCTATGTTCGTTATTGCTCCAACCTCCTCCTCTTCCTGATATTCTGACTTCACCCGCCGTACAGGCACTGTGACAGAATAAACAGTCCCGAGACCCGAATCTGTAGACACGCTAAGCTGGATTTTATCCTGTGATTCTATTTCTACAAAATCTGATAGGGCATGCACGATGCTGTTGACGATTTTCTGCTTTGCAACATCACTAACAGCACACCGATCAGAGAAAAGGATCATCTTTAGGCGCTGCTTGGCAATACTTGCATTAGAGCTCCTCCTTGATGCTGCTGAAGGGAACACAATCTTCCAAGCCAAGTTCAACCGCTCAAAGAAGTTCAAATTTATAGCATTTAGGAGGAAACTCTCAGCTTCCTGACTAACAGCTCGTGGAGGCAGCTTATTTTCCCCCATTATTCCAATATTCTGTTTCAAATGGCTGCAAACGTTATAGCAAGATACACCATTTTGGAAACCAGTGAAATTTATCTGCAATAAAACACATGTTTGAAAAAAAAAATTAAATCAAAATCACTTCACTTTATTTTGAAGATGGCAATTTAAATCACCTCACTTTATTTTTTTAACTGCATGTATGATATCATTTTTAGAACTAGAATTGAGTTAAAAAAAAAACAATGCTGACAAAGGTCCTACCATTTAGTATTCCCAAGCATTTGCTGACTGAAAAACAGAAACAAATGCATTTGCAGGGTGTCAAACAAGTTAAAGACTACATAGGAACAAGAAGAATGGAAATGATGGCAAATGAGACTCAGCTGGAGGATTCAGTATGTACCATTCTGACATTTCAATTCCAGAATTTGATAACCACTTGATTTATTGAGAGGTTGTAGCCTGTAGGATATTGGGTGGGGGGGTGGGGGGGGGGGGGGGAGGGGAATAGGCAAGAATGAAAAATTAAAATCTCTAGACATCTGAGATGGGATGGTATGACGTCAAACCCCTTCCCCCTCGAGGAACCTCATTTCTCCTTTTAGGCAGAATGAAATTACTGAATATCATGTGGGCCCTCACCCAACTACACCTTTGGTTACCATACACAACCTCCTGGGATCAGATTTGGCTACTGTTTAAACCTCTTTGCTTCAACAAGCACACCATGTTATTTGTTGAGTTATGGTTCATATTCAAGACATTTATCACTTGAAGTCTGTTAAAAGTGGAGGATTTTGCATGGAGAGCTCAAGAGCCCTACAGGCTTCCTTGCAGGGGGATGCTGGGGGGAGGCTTCGTTCCCCATGGTACAGTACAGTATATTTGGGTCAGGGCATAGTGTAATTATGTTATTACATGAGGACATTTTGGGATTTCCATGTGGAGGCTATATATACAATTTCGTAACCAAGGGTTAAAATTCTAAGGCTGTTTTCATTTTATAGTATAGCGGAAATTGCAGGGGCTTCGTGGATAAAGGCACACTGCTGAACCACATAAATTCATTATGTTCTTCTTCTCTTTTGATTTGTCTTTTTTTGTATTGCTCTGTGTGTGTAATCTTAGGGTGCAAGTTCATAACAATTGGTATCAAAGCACTAGGTTCGTGCTACGGTTTTCTAAGGTTTGCATTTTGATCACAGCAAGGATGAGTAAGGTGAAGATCATACTCAACAAGTTTGATGGTAAAGGAGACTTTAACTTGTGACAGATGCGAGCAACAGATCTATTTGATCAACGAAACGTTTAAAGGGCTTTAATAGGAGAGAAACTGAAGAAGATGGACGATGATGATTGGATAGAGTTAGAACAGATTGCCTTCAGTACTGTCTGATCCTATTTGACAGATTCTATTGTATTCAATGTGATAAGAGGAGAAAATTGTCAAGGGTTTATGAACGAAATTGAGCTTGTTTATGTCGAAGAGCAATATGCCTAAGGGTGGAGATCTAAATTAGCATATAAATCAGTTCAATAAGACTCACAGCGATTTGCTCAAAGTGGATGTGAGGATAGAAGGTGAAGATAAAGTATTGATGTTGTATCTTCTTTTCCTTCTTCATTTGAACACTTGGCTATGACACTATTGTACGAGAAATCCATTCTATGCTATGAAGAGTTTTTGGAGTTCCTTAAGCTAAGAGACTCAACCAAGAGGACCATGAATTAGAGGGCTCGGTTTCCAAGGCTGAGCATAGGATAGGGAGATCCAAGGAGAAGTGTAAGTAGAGGGGTACATTGAAGTCTAGATCAATGCCAAGAACATTGAGTGCTTCAAGTGTAAACAAAATGGGCATTGCCGAGGGAATTGTCCTCTTTGGGAGAAAGAGGCAGACAAGAAAAACAAACAATTAAGCTTTGAAAGTGTGGTGGCAAATAATTCAGATGATGAAGAACTCAAACTTACTGCTTCAGGTAACAATTCTTTTCAGGATACTTAGACTATGAACTCTGGTTGCTCCTTTCAATATTGTTCGTATAGAGAGTGGTTTGATACCTACAAGAAATGTGATGGTGGGTAAGTAGTTCTTGGGGATGATCATCTTTATCCTGTAATTGGCATTGATACTATGAAAGTTAGAATGCTTGATGGCATTAATAAAACATTCAAAATGTTAGACATGTTTTAGAATCGAAGGAGAATCTGCTTTCTCTAGGTTACTTAGTCTTTTGAAGAAGAATTGCTTTTTCTAGATTACTTAGAAAAGACTTTGCATAGACTTTCAACGAATCTGGGACGTGGATCCTATAGGTGTCAAAGGGTTCTATGTTAGTTATGAAGGATAATTAAGTCGATCACAATCTATATCAGCTATTAAAAAGTACATTTATGGTAGTGTAGTAGTCACTTCATTGGGTACCAACACCGTTGACACTATGCTCTGGAATATGTGCCTATGTTCAGGGGAAATTATTAAAAGGGTTGAAGGAGTACATAGTTGATTTTTGCAAGTATTATGTTTTGGGTAAACAGTGCAAAGTGAAATTTATGTTGTCCTCCTAGAAGAGCAAAAGCATTTTAGGTTATGTTCACAATGACGTTTGGGGACCAACAAGAGTACCAACTAGGAACAGAGCTCAATATTTTGTTAGCTTCAACAATGACTACTCTAGGAAGCTTTGGATAAGGAAAAGTCAAAGATATTATCCAAATTCAAGCAATGGAGGGTAGAGGTTAAGAAATAGACAGAAAAGTCAGAGATATTATTAATGGACTAGAGGACAAGTCTAATGAGTTTCTGAACTTTTGCAGGTCTAAGGGAATTGTCAGACATTTAACAATTTTGTCAGACTTTGCAGTAGAATGGGGTGGCTAAAAGGATGAACATGATCTTGTTTAAGAAGGCTAGAAGTATGAAACTACATGCAAAATTGCCTAAATAGATGCAACTAGTGCAATCTATTATATTATTAATAGGCCATCTTCTACGAACCTAAACAGTAAAGTGGCCGGGAAAGTTTGGACAAGTCAAGAGGTTAACCACTCTATATTGAGGATCTTTTGTTGTCTAGCATACGCTCATAATCCTAGTGAGCTTATATCCAAACTAGACCCTAAATCCAAGAGGTGCATTTCCACTAGCTATGAAAAAGAGATTAAAGGGTTCAAGTTGTCAAATTCAGAGAACAAGAACGTATTTACGAGCAAAGATGTGGTGTTTAATGAGGCATCCAAGTTGAAGTACAAAGAAGATGGATAAAGCAGTAATGTTAACAAGAAGGGACTAAAGATGAAGGTGGAGCTTGGTAAGACTACAGGACTAGCACCAAAGGTGCCCTCAACTGAGTAGCATGATCAATAGCGGTCAAATGAACATAGTGTAGCTATAGATAGACCCAAATCATTACTCATGAATCACAAAGGTATGGATTTGAGGATATAGACTCGTTTGCTCTAGTTAGTGGTAGTGGAGATCTAAGTTCTTTCTAAGATGCAATGTCAAGTCCAGAGAGGTGGAGGGAAGCTATGATGGAAGAGGTGGAGTTTTTGCATAAAAATCGGATTGGAACTTCCTAAAGGAAGGAAAGTAGTAGGATGCAAATGGTTGTTTAAGAAGAAAGATGATATTTCATAAAGAGATGGCAAACGATTCAAGGCCAAATTAGTGGTAAAAAGGTACTCTCATAGGGAAAGGATACTATGATTAGGTGTTCTCTCTAATTGTCTGATATACCTCCATTTGAATTTTTAGTAGTCATGGTAGCTCAATTTGATTTGGAGTTAAGGGCAGTTGGATGTTAAAACAATATTTCTTCATTGTGGCTTCGAGAAACAAATTTATATGGAGCAGTCGAAAGGTTTCAAACCTAAAAAGGAGAATTATGTTTGCAGGTTGAGAAAATCATTGTACAGTATGAAGCAATGTTTTAAAAGGCTCAAACGAGGCTCGCCTCGAAGCAAGGCATACCTAAAATGCCTTGAAGCTCAATCTAAAATACCAAATCACAAAAAGGCTAAAGCATTGCATGCTAAGACTTATGCATTTATACAAAAAAGCACACCTTTTGCGCCTTTTTAGTCAAGGCTTACGCATTTTGAGTGTGTGATTCTCAAGTTAGATTTGGCTTGAAAACTTTAACTCCATGTTTATTGGAAAGGAATGTCATAATATAAATTTATTTTTAAACTTTTGAACCTCAACTTTTCAAAATAATTGAGTGTTGATTCTTAGATCTTGAAAATAATTTGAACTTTGTTAAGTTACAACTATCTCTTAACATGATTTGCATAATAAATTCAAGTTAGCAATTTTTGAATGGCTAACAAGTAGTTTGCAATTTATATTTTATTTTTTGTACATTATATTTGTGATTTTCTTCATTTTTTATTTATTTTAAATATGTGTAATTTATTTACATATTGTCATCTAAAAACAAAATTCTTAAAAGGCTTATACCCCAACGCCTTAAGGCTTACGACTCGCCTCATAAAGATAAAACTTCTCATCTTACGACTTTGCCTTTTAAAACATTGGTCTAAAGCAATCACCAAAGTAAGGGTACAAACACTTCAATTCATACATAATCAGTATTGGATATACCCACTGTTAGTATGATTGTTGTATTTATTTTAGAATTCTATCTGATGGTTTATTTATCCTTCTACTATTATATGTTGATGATATGTTGTCTATTGCAAGGAATATCCGTGACATCGATGGTTGAAAATACTTATTAAGAAAGGAATTTGAAATGATGGATCTTGGAGTTGCAAAGATCCTTGGGATGGAAATATGAAGAGACAAGAAAAATCAAAAGTTTTGGGTATCTTAAAAAGCTTACACATAGAAGGTGTTAGAGAGATTTAGTATAAGCAATCTCCAAGCCAATGTCATCCCCATTGGCAAAGCATTTCAAACTAATTTTAATACAATGTCCATAATCAAAGGAGGATGTGGAGGAAATGTCAAGGGTACCATATATCAATGTAGTGAGTTTCTTAATATATGACATGGTTTGTATCCATCTAGATCTTACACATACAATTAGTATGATGAGTAATTTATGGAAAATTCAAGCAAGGAGCATTAGAGTGCTTTGAAGTAGGTCTTTAGGTACTCGAAAGGCACCATAAATTTTGGCATCATTCAATTAGGTACAAGACAAGATTCAACTTTAGTAAAGGAATTTGTTGATGTAGATTATGTAGGAAGACATAAGGTCCATAACAAGTTACGTGCACACTATGGCAGGCGTCTCTATTTGTTTTAAATCCATATTACAGTTAGCTATTGCATTATCAACCACTGAAATGGAGTATATAGCAATGACTGAGGCTGCAAAAGAAGCTAAGTGATTGAAGGGATTGGTAGTTGAACTTAGCATAGAGTAGCAGACTATGCATTTACTTTGTGACAGTCAGAGTGTAATTCACTTAACAATGATTAAATCTATCATGTTAGAACAAAGCACATTATGGTCAGATATAACAAGATACGAAAGTTGATTGGTGTTAATGAGATTCAAAGGGATAAGTTGGCTACAAAAAAATATGTAGTTGATATTTTGATAAAAGTTGTTACTAAGGAGAAGTCCTAACATTGCTTGAACTTACTCCATCTTATTAGTTGCTGAATTAGTAATGTGTAACTTTAGGTGGAGGTACATATCTAAAAGCTCTAAGGAGGTGAATATCTTGTTGAGTTATGACTCATATTCAGAAGAATTTATCCACTTAAAGTTTGTTACAAGTGCGATGTTTCCATACCTCCTTGTCTTCGCCACACTATGGCAGGCGTCTCTATTTGTTTTAAATCCATATTACAGTTAGCTATTGCATTATCAACCACTGAAATGGAGTATATAGCAATGACTGAGGCTGCAAAAGAAGCTAAGTGGTTGAAGGGATTCGTAGTTGAACTTAGCATAGAGTAGCAGACTATGCATTTACTTTGTGACAGTCAGAGTGTAATTCACTTAACAATGATTAAATCTATCATGTTAGAACAAAGCACATTATGGTCAGATATAACAAGATACGAAAGTTGATTGGTGTTAATGAGATTCAAAGGGATAAGTTGGCTACAAAAAAATATGTAGTTGATATTTTGATAAAAGTTGTTACTAAGGAGAAGTCCTAACATTGCTTGAACTTACTCCATCTTATTAGTTGCTGAATTAGTAATGTGTAACTTTAGGTGGAGGTACATATCTAAAAGCTCTAAGGAGGTGAATATCTTGTTGAGTTATGACTCATATTCAGAAGAATTTATCCACTTAAAGTTTGTTACAAGTGCGATGTTTCCATACCTCCTTGTCTTCGCCCCCCCCCCGGCCTACATTTTGTTTAAGACAGGGATAGTGTAATTATGTTGTCATATGAGGGTATTTTGAGATTTTTACATGGGGCTATATATACATATTTGTGACCAAGGGTTAAAATCCCAAGATAATTTTCGTTCGATAATATAGTGGAAATTGTGCATGGGCTCCGTGGATGTAGGTACATTGTCGCACCATGTAAATTCGTTGTGTTCTCACATGATATTAGGGCGTGATTTCACAATATTATCATTGTTATATGAATGGATTGACATACTAACTCAAAAAAAGTTTATTCTAATCAAATTCAATGCAGTAGGCGATTAAAATGGGCGGAGAACAAGAAGAATAGCCATACAACTGGTAGATGAAATTTATTTTGGATGTAATGAGCAAAATTAAAACACATGAACAACCAAATAAAAATCCACAACTATCTCGCTAATATGTTCTTCATTCCTAGATTGAGAGTGATAGCGCAGGGTGATTATTTAATAATCAGTGTTGAATGGGATCAAAAGAAAAATATAATAGAAGAATTATTCAATGAACATACAATGTGGGCTTCGACAAATATTAATCAAAAATGCAAAATTTGCTTGGGAAAATGTGAAATTGGCATCACAATAGTAGATTCAGACTAGGTACTAAATAGGAAAAATGGAATTATCTTTTCTAGATATTATCTTTATTATGGTCACATTTGTTTAGGAGGGTTAAAAAAGGGCTGATGAGAAGGATGCACAATGATTTCATACACAAAAGGTGGTTGGAACTTGGAACAGCTGACCACACTCCAATAAAATGAATACTAACCATTACGAATAGAATTAGGTGTTTCATTTCTCTACAAAAAATCCACAACTTTAAGTTCTAAAAAAGGCCAGCATAGGAACACAAAATAACCGTGGCAAAATTCTATGAATCACCTACTCCACACACAAATCAATACTGGTAAGAAAGCCTACTATGCCCCTTCTTTTTTGATAAACCCTAGTAAGAAAGCCTACAATACCCTTTCTTTTGGATAAGCACTGTAGAGAATTTCCAAAAGACTTAACCCGTGAGCTAGCATCCTAAGACTTATATAACAGCTTATAACAGCAACTGCACAGAATCTTGGAAGACAAAAAAGTCAGGCGCAACTCAAAATAAATCTGAAAAGTCCTGCCCAGATGGATGAAAAGAATGGACTATGCAGTGAGAAAAGGAAAAGGATGGTCATCATACTCATCTAATGTAGAACTTGTAGGCAAACTTATTAATTTTTGAGGTGGTGAAATGAAAGGTGGTTGAAAGATTTGTCTAAACATAGAACTGAACAGCAAACCTGGTCATTTGGGGTGTTTTGCAAGCTTATTTTGCAGAATCCACTTTTATTAAATATATTACAAACCTTATGGTTTACACCAAAAGTTATGATCACAAATGGGCAAAGAATGAAGTCCGCGGACAGAAATTGTTGAAATGAAAAAGGAAAAAAAGGAAAAAAGATTAACCAAAATAGCAAATGAGTACACAAAGCATGTTGAAAAGTCATCAGAATGGGTTTCCTAGCGGAACAAGATAAGTGTCCTTTTAAGATGCGAATCTCTGGTGATCAAGAAAGCAAATGCAGATGGAAAATACAATTGGAAATTGCCATTCAAGTATGTAGTGCCACTCAATTCTCTATCAAATCATTGAATGACGTGCAGAACAGAAACGCAACAGTAGGCACCAAAATTTAAAACCTAGATGAATGTTCATCCAAGCTAAACCTGAAAGAAAGGACCAACTTAAGGTGTGTGCAGTGTGCAATGCATCATTCCATATTCCTCAAGTGCTTTCATTCACTGTGTTCTACGTAGCCATACATAATTTTGACACAAACGAATAGAAATGGTAAGAAGAAAATCCCTCAAATGAAATTTTTTTCATTGCTGGAAATTCGAGGGCTGTGTTGGCAGTTCTATCAGCCTACGCGGGTCCTTTCTGACCCCAGGCATCGGCTACAAAGTGTGGAAACTTACCCATCAAGCAAGAACATCATAAGCCAAGAACACACGCCCCTAATAATTTTACAAAACCACACAGACCTACTTAGCAAGCACCGTCTACGATAAGATCACATAGAACAAAAATAAATATGGTCCGCATAGAAATCCATGTACTTCACACCTTGCAAAACAAACCCTAAATTTATCTGGGGCAAACTGTACTAGATGCTAGGTCGTTTTCAGAGGAATTTCAGAAATATAGAAAAGAATAGCAATCGAATTTGGCATTTCCTTTCTTTTTTTCGAGTTTTCTCGGCAATCAAACGGAGTATTGAGCAATAATTGGAAAAATTGCGTGAATCTAGAACGAATTAAGGCACAACGCTAAGAGATTATATATGAATGAACTGGGTTGGGGTTCAGAGTTGAAGCACCTTTGATGGGGGCAGAGATTTTCGAAGAGGGTATGCCCGATGAGTGCCCAGAGTCACAGACACCCTCGCATCTCCTGCAATCGCCATGCTCGCGATTTCCCGACCCTCCTCAGATTGGGGAAATTCTAGGAAGTGCCTGCCTACTCACAGAGTCGCAGCCTCCCTCGCCTCAGGAACGAGTTTCTTCCCAGTGCTGAAAGTTGAAGCATCAGAGGATTTAGGACTGCAATTTACGACTGTGGAACGTTGGCACTGGCACTGGCACTGGCTAGTGGCAAACGACGTCGTTTTCCTCCTAATTGTTGTAATCTGCTGTTGCTCGTAAATTGACCTAGGCTAAAACTTTTAATGTGACAGTCCTAAGCTAAAAAAAAATAAGTCACCATAGAACTATATAAAATTATTTCTAAGATGCACAATCTCCTTTTAATTTTATGGCTCATTTTGATTCGCAAAATAACTATCCTTTAGGATGAAATAAAATATTATAAAAATTTTTAAAAAATAATAGTTAATCTTTATAAGTTTTTCATTATTTTATTTAATGTATAGTATAAAAAAATAAACTTCAAAAATAATTATTAATTATGTGACTTTGACATTATTATTATTTATTTTATGATATCAATATAATTTCTTATATAACTAATTTATTATTACTAAAATATTTTTAAGAATAGACATTTCGCAAACTAAATATAGGATTAATATCATTTTTAACATATTAAAATTTTTAATTCTAAAATATCCTTAAATCGATGAACATTTTAAGATAAATGATTACTGTTGTGGGAGTTTTCATTATGAACTTTCTTTGAAAATAAAATAAAAAATATATAATGAATAGTGGTCCACTACTCCAATTACAATGGGTGAATGATGGACTCCGTACAAAATAAGAGTAAATTTTTTTATTGTACTAGGTGGGTGAAATTGTGCATTTGTAGTTATGCTATATGGATAGAATTGTCTAATTGTTCTACCTAAGCAGGTCATTTTACGAAACATCTTCATATGGTCATCTGGTTTGTACATGAGAGATGTGTCTGCATCTACAAATTTGACTTTGCCTCCTAATTAGGGTTTGATCTATGACAAACCTAATCTACCTCTCGCTAGGGAAAGTCCCCCTATTCAAGTGGTTTGTATGGGTAGGCATATTCGACCATCAATTTTTTTTTTTAAAGTACAATTTTATAACAAACTTTATTCACACTCTAAATCCAAAAGTGGTTTTTTTTTTTAACTTCAAAATAAAAAATGAAGCATCATACAATACCAACTAAATTCACTTGAAAATGCCCTAATGTTTTTTTTAAAAAAATTAAATTAAATAATGGTGTCTAAAACTTTTTGGATACTCAACTAATCCACTGGAATAATGGATCCATCGTTCTACCATTTTTTATTTAAATACTAAAATATAATTTTAAACAAAAAATCATAATCCCTAAAACTCAAACCTGCCAAATATTTATAGCATAAAATGTTGAAGGAACCATTTGATTGTTTAGTTCATTCAAATTGTTCTGAGTAAAAAATAATTAAAGTTGTTATTGTTATGATTTATTATCATAATTATTAGAATAGAATATTATTAAGTAATATTTGAAAGTATGAATTTTTTATATTATATTTAGATTTGAGTGAAGTTAAAAATATATATTTTTATATTATTTTTTCTCTAAATTCACATAAATTCAAATTCAAAACTTAAAATTAATACTCTGGATACAAAATTAAAAGTTATTATGCTTTTCTTATTATTGTACTACTGTTCTCATTATTTTTTTCTTTATTATGACTAATTACATAATTTAAACACGAGCATTAAATATTCCTATGCAAGTGTAAAATTACAAGATAGCCCCCTATTAAGGTCAAACCATTCAGGGGCTTTCTGTAATTTCACTTTTTTTTTTTTTAATAAAAAAAAAAAACAGGTTTCCACGCTCTACTGCAGAATCTTCACAGC
The DNA here is from genome assembly GCF_029873635.1 of Malania oleifera. Taxonomy (NCBI): domain Eukaryota; kingdom Viridiplantae; phylum Streptophyta; class Magnoliopsida; order Santalales; family Ximeniaceae; genus Malania; species Malania oleifera. Next base: position 65,114,768 of record NC_080428.1, read on the forward strand.
AGGAGGCAAGTTGGCCGGCGGAGCCCACGTGTGCGGGTGTCGTCGCTCATCAGCGTCCTTCCAACGCAACCCTGAAGACATTCATCCAAATCCAACGTTCCCTATTTTGCGAATTTAACGGCTCAGATCCATCCGGATCTTCAGGAAGAGGTTTTATCCCCTACGTCGCGACCTCACCCTCCGCTCCCATCAGGAAGCTCACCCACACAGTCGGCCCGAGAAACAGCCGCCAGAAGTGCACGTGGCGGATGCCCACAGCCGCATCTGTATACACATGCGGCGCTGCGTCAAATATATGTTTCTTTTTCCTGAAATTGGAAACCCTAGACACCTTTATTCACGCAGAGAGATAAGCCTATATGTAAAACTCCTCTCCCTCTCCCTCTCCCTCTCTTCTGGTTCTCTGTGTCTCGTGTACTTCTTCCCTTCTTCTCATTCGAAGCTTTGCGAGAGCCATGTCGGACGAGGAGCACCACTTCGAGTCGAAGGCCGATGCGGGAGCTTCGAAGACATTTCCTCAGCAGGCTGGTACCATTCGCAAGAATGGTTACATTGTGATAAAAAACAGGCCTTGCAAGGTTTGATATTCGTTTTTTGATTTGTTTTTGCGTCTCCTTTATTTGTTTCTTATTTTGTTTTGATGCCCCGTTGAATCTGGAGTTCCAGGGCTGTGTAGATCTTGGATTTGTTCGGTTTGATTGTTAGGTTTTCTGATTTGGGAGGTTTAGTTATTCACATGATGTTGGATTTTTCATCTTCTTTTTTTTCACTCTCCGAGCGTCTAGGGCATTTGATGTTTGTTGGTCTTAATTGCTCCTGAATCCGTAACATGTTGATAATTTGTAGGGTTTGTACTTGCTGATGCGGAACTTCAAGATGATGTTCCAGCTGACACGGATCTTATGAAATGAAAAGTTGGAGTTTGGGTAGTTTCATTTGTAAGAAAGATTAGAGGGCTTCATTAATGCCGTGAGTAGCAGCAATAAGAGGCTGCTGTTTTGGGGTTTTAGGGTCGCATAGCACCAAGAAGAAGAGCAACTTTGGGTTTTTTGTTATGGGCTGTCTTAGGGCGAACAGCAGCAGCAGTAAGCTGCAGGAGGAGGTTTCGAGTGTGTGAGTTTAGGGTATTCTCTAAGAGGAGCCGTGACCAACCGTGAGCAGCAGCAGGGGCTGCTGGTCTGCTATTAGTTAGGGTAGCTGGGGTCATGTAGAAGCATTAAAAAGAGAGAGGAGAGGAGCAGCCAAAGAGGAGCCGTGAACAGCAGCGGCGGCTGCTGGTCTGCTAGTCATTACCGTGTATTAGGAAAATAGAGTAAAATGTTCATTTAATCCTTAGGAGTGACGTGCTTGAAAATTAAAATCAATGACATTGCAACACACCCGCATGAGGAGGCTTTGGTTTTTTTTTGGAGGGGGTTGTGATTGGGGAAAGGCGTTGGATAGGAAAAAGAGGGAGGTTTATTTTCGGATCTGCTGTTAGTTTTGCTGAACCATGACTAAACTACTGTTCATAGGTCGACAATTGATTTTTATTCCTTTAAGACTGGGTAACTACTCCTAAAAGCTGAAAATTTGTGAGAAATGTTTTCTGGTTTTGTGCTGGTGGCTCTGTGTGTTTTCTGGTTTTGTGCTGGTTTTGACCAGCATATCTTTAATATGTTTTTATGGTGGCTCTGTATGTTTTTTCATGAAGTTGTGGGGTCAGCGGAGAGTGGGGCGGCATGTGGCAAAGAAACAATAGTGTGCCTGTCTTTTCTTGGAGAATAGAAGCACTTATGCTTTGTGTCTTTGTTGTTTTCTTCAATATATTAAACTGAATATGGTACATGAGAAGGCAAAAATTTAGTACTTTAATATGCCTTGCGCTCGTGATGCAGTTTGTGGTCGGTAGTCCTTCTTCTATTAGTTAGGTTCACAAACCAGCAGAAGCCAAATCTGGCATGCAATTCTATTTTCATGTCTGTATTTTCTCTATTATTCAATCAGTTAAGCAGCCCTCAGATGTTTTGTTCGCCCATGCAAAAAGGTTCCCCTTGTCTTTGTTACTTGATCACCACGAGTTATTTGGTGAATATTCCTACAATTTTGTTCTGAGGAAGGCCAAATATTTGCCTATCCTGATTCCCATGTATTTGCCTGTTTTGAGGATTAAATGTAGTCCTGTTCTGAAGTCTCTTTGTTGACAACAGGTTGTGGAGGTTTCAACTTCTAAAACTGGCAAGCACGGCCATGCCAAGTGTCACTTTGTTGGAATTGACATCTTCAATGGAAAAAAACTTGAAGATATTGTGCCCTCCTCCCACAACTGTGATGTATGATCTTACTTGGATTAGTTTTTTCGTTTTTGTTTGTGTTATTCTAGTTTGCTGCATTTTGCTCACTAATTTTTCCTAGAAGTTAAATTCTGTGCTTTACATTGCAGGTTCCCCATGTCAACCGTACTGATTACCAGCTGATTGATATATCTGAGGATGGATTTGTATATTCTTACTTTCCCTTGCTTGATTGGCTGGTTGGTTCTGCCAGAATTTAGTTTAATGGGCTGGTTGATGTTTCAATGTTCCAGGTCAGTCTGCTGACTGAGAGTGGTAATACTAAAGATGATCTGAGGCTTCCAACTGATGACAATCTGCTCTCGCAGGTCAGTTGATGAGAATTCCTTCCACTTTTAAAAAAAAAATTATTTCCATTGATTTTTGTTTGCCCTTTCTTTTCCCTTTTCCTTTTGTTGGTTTTTCTCTTTTTTTTGGGGCGGGGGGGTTGTTGTTGGAGGATTGGTGTTGTCAAGAAGGTGTTGATTCCTTTTTTACAGCATCATTCTCCTGCTGATCTCTAGTTATATTTGTAATCTGACTTTACTACTGAGCTGTTTCTATGTTTTGTGGTAACTTTGAATATGGTAGTTTATGAAGACACAGTGCTTAGATATCCCTTTGTTTCCCTTGGATGTGTAAATAACAATGTTTTAAAAGGCGCAGGGGTAAGGGGAGGCATTTTACCCTCTGCGAGGTGGCGTAAGCCTTAAGTGGTTGAGGTGTAAGCCTTAAGGCGTTTAGGCGTAAGCATTTTGGGACTGTATTTTTTTAAATAATTATTAAATAAAATAAATTTATCTATAGTATAAAAGTGAACTGAAACAAATCAAAAGCAGCTGCAGCTTACCTTGAGTTTTAGAGACATTGGCAGAGTCTGCTACGAACAACGCTGGAGAGAGAGTTGAATACTTGAATTAGTTCAAGGAGATGGGAGGTTGGAAGGGGTTATCGACTCGTAGGAGAGAGACGAGAAGCTGGGAGGAGTCTTTGAAGCCAGACGCAAGCTTGGAAAGAGACAAGAGGTTCGAAGGGGTCGTCGGAGAGAGATGAAACGTCGAAGGGGGGTTTTGATGCCCGTCAAAGCCCTTTTAGTTTTGTTTACTTAATTTTTTTTTTTGTAAGTATTTTAAATCAGGCTGCTCCCAAAAGGTGTACGCCTTCCCTTACGACGCTTAAAAGGCGCGCCTTTTGTCCTGATGTGTATGCATTCTCCCTTGAGGCATACGCATTTTAGGATTTACACCTTTCAAGTTACGCCTTGGGGTGTTTTATACTCAAAATGCATCAGGCGGGCGTCACGAATGCCTTTAAAACACTGGTTAATAATGTAAGAGGAAGTGTGGGTCTAGGTTCTGCATCTCCAGTCACTGCAACAAAATACTTATGTTTAATTCTGGGAGAGGTCAGTTGATGTAAGGTGGTGTGCTTTTGAGCTAGATTTGGTTTTCTAATTTTATGGGAGTTTGAAGAGAGAAATTAAACACAACAATAATAACAAGCTCAAAGTGGGATTGGTTATATTTATCTTTTTTCTCCAATTCACGTGATTAAGGGCATTTTCTTCAATTAACTGAGATATTAAATCCTTTCTCACTAGGATAGAGAGGATCTTATTGAGCATCTCATCATTGTAGACACAAATTTGAAAGGGAAAATACACCTACAGTTTTCATATAGCAAAGGCCTCTTTATGTTTTAAAGCGGCGAGGGGTGAAGGAGACTGCTGCTAATTAGGATATGAGTGAACAGCTTTTAGCTATTATAGAGAATGACTTTGTACCCCTTCGACCCAATTGGGCATATTTTACTTTAGAAGTTTACTAGGTGCATTATTAGCAGTAGTAGGTGTAGCTTAGGAATGTTTCTGTTTCTCCTAATATAAATATTAGAACTAAAGCAATATAAGTGTCCAATTAATGCTCTCATATGGGATTCGTGCTCTAATATTGCTTGCATTGACTTAATATGATTGTTTTGCAAATCGCTGTCATCACTATTTCAACTTTGTGAATAATGACATTGGTATTTCAATTTCTAATAATCATGTCTCCAATTTTGACTAAATGCAGATCAAAGATGGATTTGCTGATGGAAAAGACCTTGTTGTCTCTGTAATGTGTGCCATGGGAGAGGAGCAGATCTGTGCCCTGAAGGACATTGGCCCCAAGTAATTCCCTTTTGTCGATTGCTCATAGTCTGGAACTCCAAACCAAGCAGATATATATATATTGTCTTACTGAAGAGTTTTATGTTGGTTCTCGAATTGGCAACTCATTTTAAGGAACCAATATTTATCTATCCGTTCCTTGTGGTGTGGCCTTCATTCACAACAAGACTTCTAGTCATTAATAGACCTTTATAATCAATATTTTTGTTTTCTTTGAGCCATGCCTTGTTTCATGAAAGTCCAGTCAGTAAGACTGTAAATACGTCTTGGCACTCTGTTGGTGCAAGCTTGATATTTATAGTTTGGTTTTAATTCCCTAATGGACTTTGGTCACTTCATCCCTGTCTGGATTGTATATTTTGCTCTCAATTTATTTGTTGATTTGGGGTGCTTTTTAAGATTGTCATTGATTTGATAAATGGATGTCACACTGTTGGGTGCTTGAAAAATGTTTAAACTTGATGTGAATGCAGCTTAGGAAATTCAGGTTGGGGTTAAGGACTTTGCTTTGTAATCTATGTCAGTTTGTTCCTAAATATTTTAAGGCAAGGCCGGAATTTTATTAGTGGATCTTGTTTTTAAGGAAGGAGAATTTGAAAATCATTTTTTTTTTTCTTGTTTTAAAAAAAAAATGTTTGTGTCGTATATTTTAGAGAATGCAACCTTTTGTTCAAAATGAATTGAAAATTGATTAGAGTTGAAGATCCACGGTGAAAAGTTGAAATTCTGTCTTGATTTATTATATTTTGTTATTTTTTTTCATAATCGATAAAGGAAATATGAATTTTTCATATGTTCTCTCTCCTTATATTTTTAATTCTCAGACTATGCCTTAATCTACATTAAAAAGCAATCTTGATCGGCAGCTGCGTCTGCATTATTGCCTTCGTTTCAATTTTTGGGAAAGCTGTAACTTCATAGGTTGGCGCAACATTTGTTAATATATTGATTTTTATTCTGTTTAATATATATGTATATATATATATATATATATATATTTTCTAGTTTTACCAGATCAAAAATTCTTGATACATGTTTCTAAATATGAGTTTCGTCTCTGAGAGAACTGAAGAATAAAAATGATTACTCTGATATAGGGGTGTGTAATTGGTCGGGCCAATTTGGTTATTTAATTAAATTAATTAATCTTTTTTTGATTAACTGAATAGACTGAATTGTATCCCATCGAATCAAATTTTTGAATAATTTGATTAATTGAATTTATTTGAATAAAATTAAAAATAATTATGAAACTTCCCAGAAAAGAGCAAAGCAATGTGAGGAAGATGATGAGAGCAAGAAGGTGAAGTATTATTGAGATTATTATTATTAGCAGCAGCTTCCTGTACTTGTATTTGAGAATCTCAGCTCTCATGGCATTAAGCTCCATGACTGGATCTGGGACTGGAACCCTGGAAGTGTGAACTCACCGTCACCGTCTGCTGGTGTGCGCTGCATGCAAAGTTGCGATGCGAACTCACTGAAGTGCCTTATTGCAAACTTAGGAAGGGAAGAGGGAAATGGAAAATTAGGAATGGCCGAATTGGAATGGCACCTAATCAGGCCTGAAATTGAAATCGTAAATCATATAATTTAATAATTTATATTTAATTATTAATTATTAAAAATCGAATTACATTTTTCCCATAAAAACAGAATACCCAAAGTAATCCCATTCCAAAATCGAACCAAACCGACTGAACTAGGTCAATTAATTTGGTTAAAACCAAATTATGTTCATCCCTAGTTTGATGGACATAACATGCATTATAGTTCTCTTAAAATCAAATGTTACTGAAGGCATTTAATCGGCATGTTTTCTGAGAATAACTCCCATTCGAACTGCCATATCATGTACTTCACTTGCAAATGACTAGTCATTCCCCCTTGATTTGGAAACTATTTTTAGCTCAAGAAAAATTAAAAATGAACCTGACAAAAATATATATTCAATCTTCAATAGTGAACAAATCCCAATCTTGACAATTTAATCACTTAACTACAGCAATTCCGGTGCCCAATAACTTTCCCATTGACACAACATGCTAAGACAAAAATACTCTTGCCTGGTCCAACTTGTCCAATGATCATCCTGCTTGCATTCAATGCTTGTCTTCATGATTCAAGGACAATAGCAGCTGGGATCCCTACTTTCCCCACATGTGCTAGAGTTTCTGGTAGTCAGCTCTTTGGCCGGAAAACTTGATGACTGTGCCAAGCCAGTCATCGGGAATGTTGTCTTTCAATTCCCCATTTAGCGCCCTTTGAGAGTGGCTTGTGGCTGCCTGCTTCCATAAAAAGAAGTCGGTACAACACATCCTAACTATATAAAGTTAGAGCAGAATATGTCTTAGAAACTCATTACCTTCACAATGTAGACATCAATTCCAAGTTTTGCAATCACTGCAGCTTCTGATATCTTAGTCATCATCCCCCCAGTAGTATCGTGGCCTGCTACAGTGATCTCAACTGTTCACCACAGTATACTGAAGCTTAGCAAAAGTCTTTGTTGTTTGAAACATTGAATTGAGGTGGTGCATGAACTAAAACAGCAACAGTTAAGCTCTCATGTGAATATTTTAAAAACTAGATAACAAATATACTCACTCAAATGCAGCCCATGCTAATGAACTAGCTCCAATAGCTGGTATGATGTTGGGCTCACACACATGCCTCACAACTACATTGTACAATTGTAGTGTAAGAACTGAAACAGTCAGTCACTAACCTTGCTCATTCATGTTTTGTAGTTTGGGTTTCGCAATAGACCAGTTTCCATCTTCATCCACGGCTGTTATACTTGAAAAATCAGTCATACTGGTCACAGCTGATGGATAAACCCAAGTGCTAGAGTCATCCATGTACAAAATCTAGGGCCAAAAAGTACTTGCTCACCAATCTCCCTCAGTAGAACTGCATCTGGCTGGGTTGGTGGACGATCATACACACCCAAAACATCTGTCTTCACGTGTCAGATGTGACAAGCAGTTCAAAATTAAGGTATCATTCTTAGCATGCATCGAAATGTAAAAGTGTAGACTAAATGAATCTGGAGCCAGATGTGAGAGCACAATGCATTTCTGCATTTGGTGTGATGCAGCACAAGGAAATTCAGTTTTTGATCTTGTACTCCTAGGGAGGTTTTCTTAAGCTCCTTGTATTTCTTTTTCTCCATAAAGAAATCTTTTCCCTTTTTTTTACAATATATATATTATATATATATATATATATATATATATATATATATTAGCTTCACTGCTCTCTGGCTCCAATTCACGTCTGTATCCAAGATACAGAAGTTTGAAAATGATCTATTCCATGGACTGGATACAAGAAAAACAACGTATTCAGGCTTTAATTGCTCTGCAAGATGACTTATAATTACATCCCCGCTCAATATTGTGCAGCCCTGATCAAATAAAATGATAAGTACATATCAATTTTCAATTAACAAAATGAGCAAAAGCTGATCAACTTTACTCAGAGACACCAAACCTGTGAATCATCAAGTACAGCATCTCCATGTAGAACCTAGACAAGAAAATGCAATAAGGAAAATAAAAACCAATGTAACATGTGAATGTGTTGATATAACAGTACAGCTTGAGACATACAGTTGTAACAAACTTATGCTGCTTTTATTTTGTTAATTTTATATGTATAGAATGCCTTAGAATTCACTTCACCAGTTGTAATGATGATGCGTTCTAAACATGTTCAAATCTAATATCCAGTGCTCCATAAAAGGAATATACCTAGTAAGGAGCTCATGCTAATTAATGGTGTATATTCATGCTCCAACAATTGACTCTTCCGAACTCAACAGATGCACAGAACCAGCAAAATAATACAATAAGTTCACCAAAAATAAATATTTATTTAATGATTTAGTCATCCTGTCAAGGATCAATCTTTTATGGTTATTAGAGGTGAAGAACATATGTTATAAGAGTCCAATATTTCATTTCTCTGATTGGGATTGATACATGAACCATCCATTTAAAGGACTTTAAGGCCTATATCAACAGCACCTGCACATAGGGAGTCCTTATGGGTACTTCATAAACATGAGTAGACACCAACTTGACCCAAAAACTTGAGCCCATTGAGTCTTAGCTCCAACCATGTATATAATCACTCATCCTCCACTCTATTTTTCTAATGTGAGACAAACTCATAAATGAGATTCTCAACAATCTCCCCTTCGCTTGTAAGTTCCAACTACTTCTCCTTAAATGAAAGTCATTGCTTGTCATGCAACCAATTAGGAGGTCATTACTCAAACCATGGGAAAGGCATGAAACCATGGGAGTCCACACATCACCACTCCTCTTCCACATTTCTGCACCCACAGGAACAAATGCATTAACACTCAAGCCCAAATTCGAACTCTCCTCCTTGAGTGAAAACTGGTCATCGTGGAGAAGCCCAATTCTCCAATAAAATCCTTCCATCTCCAGATCCTATTTAGATCCACCTACTAGGTGTAGATGATCCTTGTTGCTCTTGGTCACATGCTTAGTCCTCCAAATGTTAACACATATGAAGAATTAGTTCCACACCTCAACTTTATGATGTTGCTCGCCTAGAGTTAAAAATCATTGACTCTAATACCACTTGCTAGCACTAGGTGAGTCCTTATGGGCACTTTATATACAATCTTGACCCAAAATCCTAAGCCTATTGTGTCTTACGCCCAACCATATACATAAACACCATACTTCAGTCTATTTTTCAATGTAGGACAAACTCACAAGTGAATTTTCGACAATTCTTGACATATATGCCATGCATATCTAGCAGCAAAATTTACCTTTCCAAAAAGTAATAATTTATCTTTATTTATTGTCAGTCAATGTTTTAAAAGGTGAAGGCATAAGGCAAGTCGTTTTAACCCTTAAGAGGCAAGGCGTAAGCCTTAAGGCATTGGGGCATAATCCTTTTGAGGATTTAATTTTTAGATTAAAAAAAATACGTAAATAGATAATACATAATTTAAAAATTAAGAAAAAAATTAAGAAAAACACAAAATATGTAAATAGATAACATATATTTTAAAAATTAAAAAAAACACAAATATATTGTAAAGAAAATTAAACATACTTTGCAAACTACTTGTTGGCCACTCAAAATTAACTAACATGAATTCATGACATAAATCATGAAAAAAGATAGCTATACTATTACAAAGTTCAAATTATTTTCACGATCTAAGTTACAACTTAGTTTTTGGAAAGGTTTGGGTTCAAGAGATTTAGAAATCAACTTATATTATGACATTCATTTATATAAAAATGTAGTTAAAATTTTCTATGCAAATCTAACTTGAGTCTCACAACCCAAAATGCGCAAGCCTCAACCAAAAAGGCGCAAAAGGCGTGTATTTTGTACAAATGCATAAGCCTTTGCATGTAATGCATCAGCCTTTTTGGAATTTGGTATTTTAGATTGAGCCTCAAGGCATTTTAGGCATGCCTTGTCTCACGGTGAGCCTTGATTAAGCCTTTCAAAACATTGTTGTCAGTTGATATGAAATTGCAATTAATCCATTTCTGCAAATTCAAATTTCATTGAAGGTTACCCGTTCCTCAAGCCCCTCCCTCAGTATGTCCAATTAGTCAAAGTTGGCAATTCCTCTTTTTTACAACTGGCAAGAATGTAACCAAGGTCAAGGTCATCAGAAATCAACATGCTGCCAACAGAAGTTTTGATCCAGTTTTACTTTGATCCTAATACAACATGACATTTGGCAATCTCTGAAGTTTTAAGCTCGTATATAAAGAAATTTTTTTTCTCTTTTCCTCTCTCAACTCAAAGATCAGTCATTCCCTTACTCTCTGCTATTAAAAAAAGCAAATCAATCTGCCTTTTCTGGGTAACACCAATTTTGTACATCCTTGAAAATAACTAAATAAAAATATTTTCTGTTAGAATAAAATATGGTGAAATAGTAATCTAAACCAATTAATGCTACCAGTACCACCACTGCATAGAATAAGAGTGATAATGAATTGGATGAATAACTTAAAAAAATGTGGTAAGGTGCAGTAAATGGATAACTAAAATGACAAGCTTTGCATTCGTCAAACCGAGACGAGGGTAGGACTAAGCAAGCTAAGGAGTCCTTTAGTATATCATGAGGCACATCAAACTAGAATATGATGCAAAATTAATACATACTAGTTTCTCATTATTATAGTTATATTCTTGACACACTTTTCAAGCATGTTTGTGATTCCCTGCTTATTGAGTACTGCTGACATCCTCGAGGCCTTTTCACTTAACAAGCAAATGGGTGAAAAAGAAAAGCAAGGGAGGACAAATATAGAGAAGATTTCATTCAATTTCATATCATTTTGAAAGCTTCAATGATCAAATACCATCAGAATTTACATTTTAGCTCCTAATTCTGCATCACAAATAGGGGCTTTCTGAACACTCATACAAATAATATAACAGTTATAATTTATTTTAAGCTCTAAAGAACTCATTTTAAGTAGAGGAATACTAACTTACGGGCACAAAACCAGCAGTAATAGCCTTAGCTACCACAGAGACATCAGCAGAGGCTATCTGCGAAAAATATCAGAGCCCAGATTTCAAGTTTCAGGGGTTCAGTTATAAGTAAAATAAAAGGAAAAAAAAGAGAGGATAAAAGATAAAAGCACATCAAGTGCACATGCATACACACAGAAAACACAAAAGACAACACACACAAGCACATATGCACAGAAGGGAGAGATCTTAATAATTGATGCATATAACATATAAATAATATTTCTGGGAAGTTCTAACATTTCTTTGACAGGTTGACCATCCACATGAAAATGGAGGCAGTCCAACGGAAGGAATACCCTCTGCAAGAGAAATGCAATACTTGATTAGATGTAATGCACTCTAGTTCCAAAAGTAATATAGCTAATGAAGAATAGAGCTGCATAAGGATATGCAGCAACCATTAGATCAGAAGATCAACTGCCTAAGGTCACATGTAATTGGGATTTTGAAAAGGTGAATAAGCAACTTCATGCAAATTCAAATGCCATGCACAGAAGTGAGGTACTAATTAAGCATAAAATATAAAGCATTGAATAAAAAGATTAATTAACATCTAATAATTATGGCTAATCTGAATTACATAGAGGTGCATGACCAACTTTATGCAACTTCAAATGCCACATAAAGAAGTTGATTGTACATGTGATTCTGGCCCAAATAAGCTCTTGGCTGAGAAGCCGTGAGAGCAGTACAAAAAGAGAAAGACAAGAGGGCAATGCAATGATTCCTCAAAGCATTATTTCTTATCCATGAAATTAAACAGCACTGTGCTTTACATGAAACCTGAAAGAAATGGAGATGAGAATAATGAAGTGGAAACCTAAGACAGTTTGAAACAAACAATATTGAACTATTTGCCAACCAAATTGGTGAAAGCTGACTCAGCGCCAGACATTTAGCTTCCTGCACCTTACTGGAAGACAGTCCATACTTTGCTCCAGATGAGTTCAGTTTCTCAAGAAAGAGTTGACCAAACAAAAAGAGTGATTAGTAAACAAGAACAATACCTCTAGCTAGTGCCCTAACTATTTCAAGATTCAGTGATGTAACCTGCAATTATGGAAACAATCAGAAAAGATTAATATGGGACCACAAGAAGATCCTTGTTCCAACAAAAATTTATAAGAGAGAGAGTACGTTAGCTTTAGAACAAACGAAACAATATATGAGGGTGAAAAAATTAAAGAATACATGGAAGATTTTGATTCTTACAGGTTAAGGAAAAAAGCTGGTTTTTATTTATTTATTTTTTAAAAAAATGAAGAAGAAATCTGGTTGCACCGGAGATTATGAAAGCAATAATGGACCAGGAATTATCTAACATAGATCAACAAGTGAGGTGATTTATTTATCTAAGACAATGCCTTCTCAAATCTATGCAATGGCCCCACATAAATCCATGGAAATTACTCCCATAACAAAAGGACAGATAAAAATGTGATAAAATCTTGCATGGTTTTCAGAAACAACACAGGGACACTGGGAGAAGATTTTTACTCCACCTTTATTACACATAACAACTTGCGCACATTAAAGAAAAAATACTGAAGTCGTGAGCCTTGTTTCCATATTAGTTTACTAACATTTAAGTTCTTTAAAATGCAACATTAAAGTGAAGCATCAAGTGTTGAATACATTCAACACGTTGCAGAACAAGGTGATATGATGTACATTGCAGGCATGTAAGGGATGTAAAGGTAACCAAGAAGTGTGTTGCTCTCTAAAGCGTTTGGAGCGACAGTTGCTATAGTACATCACATAATAATGTATGCAAAACCCAATGCACAAAGTGGCCGTGCATATCAGGGTCTGGGAATGGCATAACATAGACAGCCTTACCTCCACATTTGGAGAGGCTATTTTTGTGACTCGGACTTGTGACCTCCAAGTTTGGGAATAACCAAGGTCTTAAATTTCAATTTCGACTCAAATTTCGAAGCTCCAAAAATATGGAAATTTCAACAAAAATTTCTATTTCGATATCAATTTCGATTTTGATTTGAAAAAATAACAAAAATTAGTAGTAAAACATGGAATTCTTTTATGAAACCTTAAAAATAGTTAATAGATATATTAATGTAAGTTTTAGGGCTAATATATTACAAGTTAATACATCTATGTTGTGTATGGGGTGAAAAAGTTGTAATATAATGTGTATCAAACATATTTGTAAGATAGTGTGTGTTAAACTATTCAATTAATACAAATGAATTTCATATACAAATAATGATAAGAATTTCATATACAAATAATGATAATTTAGACATGAATGGTTAAATAAAATGTTGTAGTAAATTTATATGAATTTAATGATAATTTAGATATGCATGGTTAAATAAAATGTTGCTATAAGTATATTTTTTCATATAATTTCAAAAGTACTCACAATAATCTTTTGTTCAACAAAAAAAAAAACAAAATAAATTAAGAGAGAAATTTCACTTCACTCCTAAATGTCTCATTTGAAATATGAGGAAATTTCATTCTATAGTTAAAATTCGACAAGTTTCGCTGAAGTTTTGAGATTTCGATAAATTTTAGATGATTCGTTGAGATTCTGAGAAATTATGTAAGATAGAAATCAACTACCATTTCGATTTCGAGGGTGACAGAAACCGCAAATTTCGATGGAAATTTCAACAATTTCGTGGAAATTTAAGACCATGGGAATAATAGCCTTATCATTAGGTCAAAGCATGCCTTCAATAGTAAATCAAACAATAGGTTGGCATAAATTTTAACATAGCAAAATGGTTATCCAACTTATCACAATGGTGTTGACCGTTGCATGGGAAACATATGCCTATAATAGAAAGAATAATAAAATTATTATTATATAATGCAGATCTATAGTAGACTATAACAAGTAGCAAGCATACTAGCTTGGATGTACATTGTAGTAGCAGATTATTTTTGCAAGCATTACAATAAGCAGAACAGTGGTAATATTACTCTGGGCATCATAGTGTACCTGCATTCTCGCAGCATATAATTTCACCTTTTTTATTTCCCTTCCAATGCTGGACAGGGATGAGGCAGGTGGGTCAGTGGTTGGTGAACAGCATGGCAAAACCCCCCACAATCACAAAAAAAAATAAAAAATATTGTTTCCGATATATTTCAAATCCATAGAAGGGGGGGGGGGGGGCGAGGAGAAAAAACAATTCATTTAAATTAAACTATGTAGAAAAGGCCATTGTTATGCATCTCTACAACATGTAGACTACCGTAGGCAAGAATGCATTTAGGCCCTATTTGGAACTTCGCAAATATTATGGAAAAGGAAGAAAAGTCTGAACAATCCACATGTATAGTTATCAAGTAAGAAGGAAAATAAAATATACAATAATCAATTAACTAAAATTTGATTTTACAAGTCTTTAAACTATAGTTTTTCTCAATCTTTAATTGCAATTAAATAAATTTTCATTCTAAAATAAAATGAAAAATTAATTTTCTTTTCTTATTTCTTTTCTCTCCTTTTGTCAAACAAAATCTTTGATCCAAATGGAGCCTTAGAGTTCTTTTTTTAAAGTTCTTGTGTGCATGCATGCGCATGTGTCAATTTTTTAAAAGGCATGTACTTCAACCCTAAAGAATAGAGCTCAAGTCTGCAGTGTGGGTGCTATGCATACAAGAGAATAAATACTAAACCATGATCATGATAGCTTAAAAAGCAAGTCTTTACATGCTACAAATTCAAAAGTGTGCTGCAAACAAAACTGAGAAGCTTAGAGGCCCCAAACGCTTAGAAGCCCCAACTTGGAACAGTTTCAAGAAAATTATTTTGTTAAAAGATGAGATATTAATAACATATTGAATTTCATATAAAAATAGCTGGCAGTCTGAATTGGCCTCACATCCTAGCATTATACCTGGTTTATCCAATTTCCTTTGTATAACCATGATACTAGTTTCTTCACTCAGTTCATAAGGGGAGTAAAAACCCCAAAGAAGGAAGGAAATCATCAAGTGAGTCACCCTGGGGGTTGGCCCTTAGGACATGAACATGGTTCACGCATGCACAACCATGCCAAAATCGAAAAATAAGCATGAAATCCACTAATACATGATTTTTAATGAATTTTAAAGGCCTTCATTCAACCTACAAATGTTTTTTAATAGACATTATGATTTTTATATTAATTTTAGTGCACTGTTTAAAAAAAAAAACATAATTTTTTTTATTATTTACATTACTTTAATGAGTAAAAAATGTAGAAATGTAACTAATATGGAATTGTAAATCTTAACCAAATAAATATGGAATTGTAAATCTTACAATTTAATTATTTAAATGGTAATATACTTGAACTTGAGTCACTTAAGAGTTGAGACTTGACTAATTGTGTACAAATTAGAATTTATTATAAATTGTAGATCTTCTATTAAATTATTAATTGTCAAGGTATTAAAATAAATAAATATGTAGAATATTAGCTAATAATTTTTTACTAAATTTGTAAGTTTCTAAGTTCTAAGTTCTAGGTTTTAACTCTCTAAGAGTCAAGTAACTCTATAAATTTTATATTTTAAAAATTTTATACTAATTTTTTATTTTAATTAATAAATTCTACTTATACAATCGTTACTAATTTACAATTGTTAATTTATATTCTAATTAAATAATAAATAAACTAAATTTATATACTAATTATATTTATAAACTGAAATTTTAAAACAAACTGAAATTTACAATTTATATACTAATTAAATAAACTGAAATTTACAATTTACATAAAGTATAAATTGAAATTATAAAACAAACTAAATTTAAAACTGAAATTTACAATTTATATACTAATTAAATAAATTAAAATTTAAAACAAAATGAAATTTACAATTTATATAAAGTATAAATTGAAATTATGAAACAAACTAAATTATTAAGTGAAGAAGCAACATACCCATTGGCCACTACCCAGTTACCACTTACCCACACCCGACTCCCACGGAAGCTGCGAGCCTGCGAGAGAGCTGCTGCAGCTGCAACCTGTAGGCCTCCAAATTTTGGAGGATTCGAAGCTGATTTTTGGGTTCTTACGCTAGACGAAGGAGACGAATGACGAAGGACTGAGGGAGACAAAGCTGATTTTGGGGATTTTAGGGATTTCGTAGCTTCAGATCAATAGATCAAAACTGTATGAAGGAGACGAAGACTCGAAGAGTGATTCGAGTGAAGAAGGAACTCAGCTTGCGGAGCACGACAGATCTGGGTTCGAAGGCTCGAAGCTGCTTTTCAGTTCTTCGGAGGCTTCAAATGACGAGATCAGACGGAGGAAAGACGCACAAAATGGAGCTCGAGGAGATAAGGTACACTATAAGGGGCTGTCGGTCGTAACGTGCGTAACGGACGTTATGTGCTGTAACAGCCATTACCCACGTGAATTTTCTACTCACCGCTAATGCAGCTTGTAACGGTATCGGCCACCTATTTTTCCATTACATGACGGCCATTACGTAGCATAACGGCCATTATTCAATACCATGGACATCAAATCACATCAAAAGCTTGAGGTGTGCTACTATTAATATTTGAAGTTTGAACACATTCTAGCCCCTATAATTTTTTTGGACACAGGAACTGTACCTGCAGAGAGCATGTTAAAAGCCAAGGCAGGTTATTAACTAGAGAATTAGTGTCTTACAAACACTTAAACATGCATGAAACCTTCTAGCCACTGCAAGAATAAGGCAGCTTAGAATAGTTGCTGAACAAGTGAATATCAGCAATTAACAGAAATCAAAGCGGTATAAATCTTACAGAAATGCGTGTTGCAACAAAACCAGCCTTGACAAGAGGTTGATTCAATCCTCCCTTATGAACACCGGATCTGCTAGCTTGAAAGTGCCCAAAAGAACCTGGATCCAGCACTGAACATTGTGAACTCAACCCTCACACAGCTTTAGAAAATTAGAAGTTAGAACTGGCAAAATCACCTTAATAAGCTTACCCTTTATTGTACAATGAGTCTAAAAAATAAAAGCCAATAGGTTATACACTTGTACTGTTCATCCTAAAACCATCATTCTTCATCATACATACAATCAAATACATATAAAGAAAACCATCATTAACTCACTAACCCAGTTCATTTTCAATGTCCCTAACCCTACGTTCCTAACATATCAAGAAATGCTGCAAAAGTAGCAAGAAAATTCGTATATCAAGCTATATAACTAACCCGCGCCATGAACGACAATAAAACTGCTAGAGTCCAACGATGATTGGACTCTGAAATCATCCGCATTTGAGGAAATTTCTGACACTCCAGGTCGCCTGCTCCAGTCCATCCCAAGAACCTTTCCGGAGCAAGACTCAGGAATCATCGCTTGCCTCAGCTGCAACGAAACTATACCAAGATTTTCTTCATTTATCTTCTCTATCTCGTTTTTGCAAGTAACTGCCGCACCTCCTAAACTCATTAGAAACCGTGTATATCAGAAATCCATGCACATCTACAGCTACTGTTTTACTTAGCATTTTTCCCCTTTTTTTTTTTTTTTTGAGTAGCTGCCAAGACCCAGAAGCCATGCGATTGAAAGCAACAAAAGCAGTTTAAGCCACTTAATCAAACAGTTTATTGAACATTGTTCGAGAAAGTTAGGGATTGACAGGTGAGGAGTAGAGAGAAAGGAAGCAGAGAGATAAGGCTGAGATTACAGAACAGACCCAGCTTTACGATGCAGCGGATGGGTTTCGTCAGGGCAAGGCGGCTCGCGGGGGTGAGTTGATGCTGTGTTTGATTCAGCTCCTCCATGGCACCCTGTTCTGCTTCCTCTATGGTTTGATTTCTGTATCCTGCTCCGCTGAGAGATTCGAGAACTGAGGAAGAAGAAGGGGAAGCGCTCTGTTTTTTATTTGGGCATAAGACACTGTTGGCTGAAAAAAGACGCTGTGGTTTTAAAAATTAAATGCACCACAACGTTTGACTCTTAAACATACTTTTTTATTAATAAACTACCAAGCTTAGAAATTCAAAAAAATCGTTAAAATTTTCATATTTTTTTTATTAATCAACCACAAGTCTCTTTCTATCAAGGAAAATGGTGGAAGAAGGGTAGGCAAAAATTTAAAAATCTTGAAAATATTGTAAATGAAATAAAGTGAAAATTATAGAAAAATTAAAGTAAAAAAATTTGGAGTTATAGAAATTTAACAGTTTAGTTTTTCAAGAACTAGATGTTGCTAATTATTTTTTTTTATATCCATTTTGATTGTAAAACATGTCCTTATAGAGGTAAAGATTATATTGACATCTCAAAAGTCAATTCCATAATGAACCATTAATAGTCATCCACATGTATAATATACACGTTTTACAACACTTCCCTTGGATGACTATACATCATGAATATGTCTCGTTAAAACTTTTGTTAAGGAAAACCCTTTGAAATAAAATCTTAACAGAGGAAAAAAAGTACAATATTCATACTTCCCCTAAAAATACAATCAATTAAGAAATGTTCTTAAGTTGTCGCATTCCAATGTTATATATATGATTTTTGAAAATTCAAGTTGACAATGCTTTTGTGAATATATCTGCTGAATTGATACTTGAACGAATTTTGCAAATGTCAACATCTCCTTTCTTCATAAATTCATGAGTGTAAAAGAACTTTGGTGAAATATGTTTAGTTCTATCACCTTTTATGTACCCACCTTTGATTTGTGCAATACATGTTGCATTGTCCACGTATGATATTGTTGACTTGTCATTCTCTAATGATAATACACTTGTCCCTTTAATGTGTTGGATTATAGTTCTTAACCATACACATTTACGACTTACTTTGTGAGCTGCCAATATTTCTGAATGATTTGAAGAGATAGCAGTGGTCGTTTGTTTTACAGATTGCCATGATATAGCAGTATCACCACATGTAAAAATATAGTTTGTTTGTGTTAGAATTTGTATATTCCCAAAAGAGGGGTGAATTGGAATTTTAAACTTTTCTCTTAGGTTGAACTAGATGTTAGCTAAATATTAGAACCTAGGGTGCAGTTCAAAATACGCCGATAAATATACTATACAGAAAATTAAATCAAGTGCATCATTCACATAATAACATAAACATACGGTAAATATGAAGTGCAGAAATACGAACAGACACATAATATGTTATCGGGGTTCAGCCAACTATGCCTACGTCCCCGCCTCTGACTCGCAAGCTCGAGGATTCCACTAATACCTCACTTAAGGATGAAGCGGCACCGATTACAACCAGGTCAGATAGCACAGGGCTAACCGCAACCTTAAGTAATTCAATTAGCGGGGCTGACCTAAACCTACACGCCTTAATAGGATGACACACCTAACTTTCCTAACCGGGTTTAAGTTAATTCAAGACTCTTCTAGGGCTAGTCTCCCTCTTCAGGCCCGTGCCTGGAATACAACAGTTTTGCTCAATAAGTGAAACGGTACAGTGATTATGCTTTCGTGTAAAGCAGATGTGTACCCAGTTACGTTCAATCACATACACCACCAATGATATAATATGTAAGCTCAATGTGGTCTAATAGGTCAACTCTCAAATATATTTTCTATTAGTGTAATGCATACGTGAGAGTGTCAATCAAGCAATTTTTGTATCACAAGATATTCAATAAGTACGTTCACACAAAGATGTCAAGTCTCAAATATTTCAATCAATAGGATGTCTCAATCGTGCAGATATCAAATAATGTATATGCTTGGTTTGCAAAATATATTTAATCTTTGTATCAGCAAATAATATGTAAGTCAATAAATATTGCAACAAAGATCTTTATCTCATAAACAAATATCTCTTCAAATATATTTTTCAATATAAAGCACACTAGATATTTGAAAATGATTTTAAAAGGATTTTGCAAACAAAAACAAATACAATTTTCTCAAGATGTTGCAATGAAGGTGCAATCTTAGAAGATCTAACAAATTCTCCTTATGATAGACTTATTAACAAAGTCTCCTTATGATAGACTTATTAACAAAGTCCCCTAAGAGTCTTTAAAGTTTTGCTATTAATAAAAATATATCAAAAAATTAGAGCAAGGAGAGCAAACCTATATGCACAACCACACTTAAACACACTTACAAAGAAGTTTCAGTAGTAAGATCTGGTAATAATAAGTGTTGGAGGCTCAAAGATGAGTATTATGGGTTTTTGGATTTTCAAAGAATTTCTCCCTAATCTAATCTTCTAATCTCATACTAATTTGCACAAATGATCACATATATATAGACATGGGACAAGTTATGACCGTTAGGGACCTATTGGGTATTATTAGGAAAGTTTAATAACATTTCAAATATTTTAACCCTGTTTAAAAAATGTTTAACCGTGATAAAAATCAGGGCAACCCGAGAGCTCCGGTCGACCATAACAGTTTTGATCGACCAGATCTCAGATGGTTCAGTCGACCGGGGCACTTTTGAACTAAATGGTCGGTCGACCAAAAGTGGGCGATTTCCCATTTCTTCGAGGTTCGGTCAACCGGGCCATTTTGAACTGGCTAGTTCGGTCGACCAGATCGTTGGGATTTTTCTCGAGGACTCTCGGTCGACCAGGTAGTTGGTATACAAATTTTGCTCGGTCGACCAGATGATCAAAGTGTTGGCCTCAGGGGGTTTTTGAATTATACTGGTTCGATCGACCAGGGCCTTGGTCAATTGTTGACTCAGGCCTATTTCGGTCGACCAGGATAGAATGAACTGCCTTGGTCGGTCGACCGAAAGTGCACAATGTGTGCATTTCGGTCCTATTTCAATACACATTTACCCTATTCAAGTTCCTAATACATGCAAGTGCAAAGGTGAGTGTCCTAAGGTCACTTTGGGTCCAAAATAAAGACACCAAAAGAGTCCAGTGTCGGTCGACCTAAGGTCATTTTCGCATTACGATTTGTTTGAGCTTACATATTATCATGCATGTGATGTGTGTGAGCTTATTACAAACTAAATCCTATTTACTATTACAAACCTTTTGCACATGAATTAAATACAATACAATTAATAAATGGGTCTTCAGCTTTAGTTCCTCTTTGTGCACATCTCGATCTTAACAATTTTGGTTCCTGCATAAAACCTCAAACACTTATTAGATACAATGAGTACTTGTCATAATCAAAACCGGGCGTGACCTATAAGGTCAACAGTTTGTGATCGAGTTTTATGAGGATCAGAAAGATATCCAACATCAGCATATCCTTTCAACACATAATTTACTCCCTTTGGGTAAAACAAACTCATATCAAATGCGCCGCGGAGATAACGAAGAACATGTTTTACTCCATTCCAATGACTCTGAGTTGGTGTAAAACTAAATCTTACCAAAAAATTTACTGCAAAATCTATATCTGGTCTAATGCAATTTGTATGATACAAGAGTGCTCCAATTGCACTAAGATAGGGTACTTCAGGACCAAGGTTTTCTTCATCATCTTCTCGAGGACGAAAGATCCTTTTTGACATCAAGTGAATGAACAACCATCAGGGAGCTTAATGGATAAGACTTATCCATATAAAATTGTTTCAAAATTTTTTTCTACATAAGATGATTGATGAATAAGAATTCCACTTGTTAAATGTTTAACTTGAAAACCACGATGTGACGCCCCAATTTTTGTACCAATTTTTTTATCATGAATAAAAATTAAATCATACACATCACATCAGCCACGTCAACACCTCTGATACCACTCACATGACCCAACCTGCATTAGGCACCTGGTAAACGGGCATTTCATTTATATTAACCTAACAGCGGAAGTCATAAAATACAAACTATTCAAAATACAATACCCAGAGTATCATTATACATAAACATATACATTTCTATCATACCCAACAACACAACCCTAGGGGAATTACACCACCCTAGTCCAACACTCACCCTGTATATTAGGGTATCCGCTCCACTCTATTTCGGAGCTCTATCACCTTGTCTGTCTCTGTTCCTTGAAAAGTTTAGATAATTTGGGTGAGACACATCTCAGTAAGATGGAATAAATTACTTACAGTGTGTGACAATATGACTTCAGTTATATCAAAATACTCATTAAAATGATTTTCATCTGAGAAAGTATACAAGTTTATTTTCATACTCGTATAAATATACATCACAAGCTTTTAAAAGCTTTTAATTTCATTTCCAAAATCATTTGTACATAACTCATGTTTACCAGCGAAGTTCTTAAGAATAAGGAAGCTTGCCCGCCCATACAAGCAGCTTCCCTTTGTCTTGATATCGTTTGCAACCTTACCCAATTACTCGGGTTCAACTGCAACTGATAATTATCAGCGCACTCACCTTACTCAGTAAGCCCTCAGGTAGGGAGTTTTACTTCTCCTCATTTATTTATATTATTAACTCACACTATTTCTTCCCTTATTTTCTTTCATTGCATTTCCATTTTCATTGCATTTCCATTCTCATCTAGCTTATGAGTGTCCTTGTTAACCAATTTACTCGTGTCTGTAACTCATGGCTGCCATGAGGATATTCACTATGTCATGCTTCACCCCATGGTCAGGGTTTTGCGATCTGAAGGCTGAATCTAACCGCAGTTGGTCGACTCAGTTAGATCAAAATATCATATCACATATCCCGTATCTGTAGTACAATTGGTCGGTCTATAGCCCTAATTCGGACTTAAGGGGTACAACAACTTTACTATATAACTCATTCGACTGTCACGCCACACGCTCCATGAGTCTGTGTGGTTGCACTAACACCACTAGCAATGATATCGTGTTCAATAACACAATCGATCATTAGGATTTCCATATCCATCCATCAGGGCTATCATTACCACATACCCACAATCATTATGCGATATTGGCATTTCATCAATCATATTTCCAATGATCCCATTGCAGCTTTCGCACTTTGCAATGTTCACATTTCCCAGTATACTCATTTCAATATTTACATTTCAGTATTCATATTTCAACCCCCACATTTCAATGTTCATATTGCAGAATTTACATTGCAATATTCCCACATTTCAAAATTCATTTCATAGTAATATATATATCTTTTCACAATCATTTCATTCTCATGTTAGCATATAACTCATTTCACGTTTTTCAATACTTCTCAACATACTCAAATCAGTATTCATACTTTCCTAATTTCATAAAAATCATTTCTATATACGTATTTATATATCAATTTCATCATTTCCAACAAGCATATCGATAGTTCTCATTTTATCATTTTCTTAGAAAATACTCCTCATCAAATTTCACATTTTTCAATATACATCATAAGCCACATAATTTTCATCTAATATTTATAATATACTAATTTCACAGGGAAAGATATTATAGCTTCATTTTTCACATTTTCATTCAATCAATAATATCAAAAATACTGCTATAATTTATTCCCCTTACCTGACTTACTGAGAGTCTCGTTAAAATCCAAATCCTACGCCCCTGGCGCCCGAAACTCAAATCTTGTAATTCGCGTTTTCCCCGGATTAATTAACTCATTTCCTAAAATAATACCCATATAACCTTCCTTAAGCTCCATATACTCCAAATTAACATTTAAACTAATATTTAACACTCTAACTGGGTCCCAATGTAACGTCCCTCAATTTCTTAACATAAAATATCACATACTAAATAAAATGGTCAACCCGAACCCGTGGGTAGCGGGGACACCTGTCATACACAGCGGAAAACCTAGCAGCAGTACACATAAAATCTCAAACATCCAGTCATAAAATATAATACCAGAGCATTCTATACATCCTCACATACATCCAAATATCTCTAGGGTCAAACACAAAATAACTCTGACACTATTACAAAATCTTACCCTTCTCATAGGGTAATCTCACTAGCTCAACGGCGGCCCTGACCCGCCAGTCTCTCAGGAGCTCCTGAAAAATTAATTAAGTTTGGGGGTAAGACACTTCTCAGTAAGGGAAAATAAACTAAATACAGCTGTGTGGCAACATGAATATTTAATGCATTTGTACGTATACAGTACATTTCATAATTCTATAAACATAATCATATCGTACTGGGTAAACATATATTTTCACATCTGTTAACAAATCATATCATATATAAAGTCATCTGTTATAACTGTAGTACTGAAAACAAACCCAGGATGAATAGCTAGCTGGTGTCATGTATTACCCCCCATGACGGATTGTGCAGCCCGAAGGCGGGACCCGACAATGGCTGGCAGACCACTGCCGAATCAAATATGTCTGTAAGTACGATGAGCCCGCCACACCCTGGTCCGGACTGCCAGGTGGACGTCCACACTCTACTGAAAGCCACATCGACTATCCATCTCCCATCCCCTCGTGGGACGATAGCACTAATAAGGCCTCGTGCCAAAATGAACCCATAGCTACGGTACCGAGCTCCTGGTCTGAACTAAACTAACATCCTGGTTGTGAAAACATATAATACATGATCATACGTAACATCATTACGGCCTCGTGCCGAAAACATAGATACGGCCTCGCGCCGAAATCATACATATGGCCTCGCGCCAAAATCATAGTAAATATGGCCTTGCGCCAATAATATAAATACGGCCTCGTGCCGATAGCATAGATTCGGCCTCGTGCCGATAACATAAATACATGGCCTCGCGCCAATAACATAAATACGGCCTCGTGCCGATAACATAAATATATGGCCTCGCGCCAAAATTGTTTCAGGTATATATATACTGAAAATACATCATTTATCACAACATAACTCATATTTCCATAAATGCTTGGTTCGTAAAATCTTTCACATCATAATACATTTCACATAAAATAATATTCATGCCACACATATGCTGTTAAAAGTCATACTTCATATTCTAAAATCGTGAATTTCTTACATCTCATACATACATATACATTTTAATCATCATAGCAGTATTTTCCCAATCGTACATTTCATTCGAAATACACAATATAACATATGTTTTTCTGAAAATAAATTTACTCATAATCAATAATAATTTGTATGGAAAATTACTGTTTTAGTTTATTCCCTTACCTGACTATTAAGAAATTCCTTAGGACCCAAAATTTCACGCCCTTGGCGCCCGAAATATAATTCCTGCAATTTATAGTTTCCCCCGATTAATTAATTTATTTCTCCACAATAATACTTATCTAGCTTCCCTAGGCTCCAAATACCTCAAATTAATATTTAAACTATTATTTAATATGCCTACTTAATTTTTTCAAATTTTGCCTGCGGGTCCCAAAATTATACCCGCGGCGCTCACCCGAACCCTAAATTTCAGAAATCTTACTTCAGTCTCAGATGCTTAATATTTTAGCATTTTTAAATTAATGAATTTCAGAAATCTTACTTCAGTCTCAGATGCTTAATATTTTAGCATTTTTAAATTAATGCTAATTAATTAAAAATAAGCCCCTTAATAATCGTCGTACCCCAAATTTGGAGTTTTGGCCCGACACCCCCACGAGAATTCCGTCCCACTAGACTTGTAGAGAATCATCCCTAGATTCTCGTGGTGGTGTCCGTTCGTCAATTGGGCTTATATTTTGCAAGAAATTAAAGAAAAATGGGGAAATGGCTTACCCTAGGGAAAACGCTTACGCCGCTCCTATCACCGATCCGCTTCGGTAGAAATGACGGCAGCAGCGAATGGAGTCCAGTGGTATCTTCAGATTTTCGATCGGGCAAAAATCCGTCACGAAATCAAGGAGAGAGGGAGAGAGAACGTGAGGAGAGAGAAAAAGTTCTGAGAGTTGCAGGTCAAAAGATAAATAAATAAATAAAGAAGAAGAAGAATAAGAAGAAGAAGAAAAAAAAGTAACTTGAATCTCCTGAAGCTTGCTGAAGCTTTAGGAGGATATAATAATAATAATAATAATAATAATAATAATAATAATAATATATTTAATTAATAATAATAATATATTTTATTAATAAATAAAAATAAATTTTAATTAATTTTTTTTTCTTTTTTTTTCTTTTTCTTTTTAAATCTGATCAATTAATTAATTAATTTTTTATTTTTTTTTATTTTATTATTTTTTTTTTTTTTGGAAATCAATCCACTAATATTTTATATTTCTTTTTTTGGGTTTTTACACCCAAAATTACACCCGTGGCGCTTACCCGAACCTTGAATTCAATAACCCTAATTCAACCTTAGAATGCCCAATATTCTAACATTTATAATTCTATATTAATTAAATAATAACTAGCCCCTTAATAATCCTCTTATCCTAATTTTGGGGTTATGCCTACGACGACCTCACGAGAAATCCACTCCAGTAGACTTGTAATGAATCATCTCGGTGGTGTCTGATCGTCAATGAGGCTTAATATTTACAAAAAATTGAGGTAAAAGTGACAATTTAACTTACTCCAAGAGATATGCCTATACCGCTTCTACGAAAATTCGCTCCGATAAAAATGACGGTGACGGAGAATGGAGCCTAGCGGGATTTTCTAATTTTCAATCGGACGAATATCAGTTGAAAAATTGAGGAGAGTGGGAGAAAGAATGAAGGAGACGAAAGGAGAGATGGCATGAGAAGCAAAGTGGGGGCGTTCTGCTTCTTCAAAAATTTTGAAATCCTGAAGCTTCTTTGAATATATATATAATATTACTTAATTCATAAGTCTTATTATTTAATTAATTTATTTATTATTCAATTTAATTTTAAATCTTAAATTATTTATTTATTTATTTATTTTTACATTCCCAAACATATCATTTTCTAGGGCATTACATTCTTCCCTCCTTATAAAAATTTCGTCCTCGAAATTTATTGAATAGAACCCCAAGTAAAACTCATCACTAACCTAACAAGTTTTGAGTTAATCTTGTAAATCACCCTATTAGAATTGGTAACTAACATAAATCGATGGATTATACATTTTGTCCTAATACATCTTGCTTCAGCACCAACACTCGACAACTTCAATTTTTACCTCGAGTTTTCCAAAGATCTAACACTAACGTAACCTTAGAATAATTAATAAATAACTATCCTTTGATTATGACATGGCCCAAAAATTTTGTATTAGTTGTCCAGAACCCACATTTCTTGTTTTGTATATAATTGATGCTCCCATAATATTTGTAAAATTAATCGCAAATGTTGTTCATACTTTTCCTGAGTGTTTGAATACCCCAATAATCATCCATAAAAATTACAATAAATTGATCCAAGTATGATGGAATGACTTGATTCATTATATCTATGAAAATGCAAGGTGCATTGATAACCCCAATTGGTAACACTAGAAACTTATAGTGACCTTACTGTGTACTCAATTTTGTCTTTGGGATGCATAATTCCCAAATCTTAATTAGTGATAATTTAATTGCAAATCAATTTTAAAAAAAATTGGGATTTTACCACTTAATCAAATAATCCAACAATATCTGAAAGTCAATACCAATTTCAACTGTAATGTGATTCAACTTCCAATGATCAATGTATAACCCCGAGTCCCCATTATGTCTCTTAATAAATAACACAGGTGCAACCTATAATGATATACTAGGTCGAACAAATTCCTTGTCAAGGAAATCTTCTAGTTGCACCTTAGGTTGCCTTAGTTCAATTGATGTCATTCTTTTGGAAGCAATCGACGCAGGCTCCGTTCCTAGCACCAAATCAATGTTAAATTCAATTTCCTCTTGGGGGTAGCTCTGATAATTAATTTGAGAAGAATATCTAAAAATTT
Source organism: Malania oleifera (assembly GCF_029873635.1). Classification (NCBI taxonomy): domain Eukaryota; kingdom Viridiplantae; phylum Streptophyta; class Magnoliopsida; order Santalales; family Ximeniaceae; genus Malania; species Malania oleifera. Next base: position 65,142,496 of record NC_080428.1, read on the forward strand.
ATTACCTATGGGTAAAGAAGTTGGGATTCGTTAACTCGTATATTTCTTTCATTGCTCCTACAAACCCCAAACATGTGCCCAAATTCTATCATTTCACTAGCACTCAAGATGTCAAGTATGAGAGGTTGTTAGTTGGAAAGAAAACTCTCACTCCATTTGGATTTATGAGTACTATTTTCTTTTAAAAACAAACAACTAGATGAATGATCAATAGATAACCACCAATGGTTAGCCTCATCTTTAAACAGAGAACTTGTAATAGTGACTTATACTCATCAAGAACTATATTTTCTAGTACATCTCAGACAAGGATGTGTAATCATTTACCCGTTAGATCAATTGTATAAAAGGCACTTCAAAACTCTCACCATAACTTTGTAATTCGTTTGAGTAAAAATTATATGAACTCCCAAACATTCCCTGAAATTCTAATCACCCAATTTCTTTTCAATGTCAAACTAATGCATGGGCTTACACTTTTAAATCAAGGTAAGGTATCATTTCCCTACCAAACTAGTTCCTAGATTTTTTTTTTCATTGCTTCCAACATTTTTAAGATTCCACTTCTAGCATATGTTGGCAAATGTTGAATATCAAAATATAGTTGGAAAATATCCTTAATGAAAAACAAGGATTGCAATTATGGCAAGTCTAAGTCCTGGTATACTGACTCAAGCCAACCCTAACCTTGCTCCAGTGACTAGACAAATATGCAATAAACACGTGTCTTGGTTTTTCGATATTAAATACAGTAAGAACTCGACCCGAGAATTTTGGATTAAATAAATGAGAAAAGGGGAAGGAATTTAAAAAGGTGAAAATAGCAGGGCTCGTCGACGAGGCTCCTTTTCTCGTCGACGTAGCCCCTTCTAATTCAAAGGTTCGTCGATGAGTGAATACCAAGAGATTTTGGGAATTCCAAAATCTCGAGCTCATCGACGAGGCCACGCTATCGTCGATGAACGTCCCTCTTCTGCTCGTCGAAGAGTGCTCCAATTCGTCGATGAGGCTGGCCGAGTCGAAGGTCTATAAGTTGAATTTTCATTTGCTTAATGGTTAAGAAACATAAAAATCCTCTCTCTTTCCCTAGAACTTGAACCACTCTCTCTCTCTAAGGTTTCAAGTCGTATGTTACCCAAATCAACGAGTCGACGTTGCTACAAGGATTAGGAGGAGAATCTCTACAATTATAGCAGATCAGATCTTTGTTTTAAGGATTTTTGGGTTTTGTTTCAAAATTGAGGAAAGGGTCTAAATTCGTTTTCGGTTCAATAGATTTGTAATAGGTAGGGTTGTATTGAAGTTGTTCCTCAGTTTTTAGGTTTTGGGAATTCGGTTCACTATTTTGGAGCTCTTTAATTCATGTATTGATTTTCGGGGAAAGGTAAGGGGTTTATGTTTATATTAGTTATTTTGTAATGTGAATCGGTAAAACTGTGGTTTATGAATATACGGATGTTTTGATTACTTATTTGGGAAAATCTATTGGGTGAAATTATGGGATTTTCGGGTTTACGATTTTTGGTAAAATTGGGGGTTTCGGGTATCATCTCCTTTTCTGTTGGAAAATTTTATATAGAGATGACTGTACCTTTGATTATGTTAAAATGTATTTTCAAAGTATCTGATATGAGATTATTTGTGTACCGTAGGTTGTGAGTTGTTGAAATGAGATATAGGAACAAGAGTTCCAAATTGTTTCAGGTTTTGTGAAAAAAGCTGAGTCGATTAACTATTGTAGGCTTCCAAGTCGGAATTAGCCCAAACACCGAGGATAATTGAAGGGCGTCGGCTTATCCCCGAAGGCTGAGATGTGAAGGCGGTCAGAATAATACCATAGGCGGAGAGTGTGAAATATCACTTTCTATACCGGTTGATTACCAAAGGGTGTGGGTTCACCATGTTAACATTGGTACAATGTCGTGGGAGCTTATGTTATGCCAGGTTATTAGGGGCACCGTGTAATGCGGTCGGCTTAGGTCGAAGAGTGTGCTGACACTAAATAGACCTATCATGTTTGGTGAAATATACTGGAACTATATTGTGAAAATACTGGAATTGTGAAATGTTTAAGTTTTACTGTTGAATTAACACTCATGTGTCCGCACACTAATATAATTTGTTTCTCCTTTACTGAGAGGTGTCTCACCTCTATCATACAAATGTTTTTCAGGTCCTTTGTGTAGTCGACACTAGCGCCTAGAGTTTCAGGAGCATGGTGGTTGGTTAGTATTGTCTAAGTACTTGGGTAAGTACTAATCTTAGGCCAGGTTGTCATTTTTGGGTTAGGTAGGCACCCGGGGGTATATGTTGTATTATGAGACTAGTTCCTGGTTTTGTATAGACTCTGGTATGGTATTATGATGTAATAGGTTGAATTATTCCGTTGCGTATATTGTGTATATAATTGTGGATAGGGTATACGTGAACCCTACATGGTCGGACCCTTACATTGTGTAGTATCATGGATGGTTGTATGATACAAGGACATGCTAGGTTACTAAATCACACCCTGGGGCCCATTATCGGGTTCGGGACGTGACAACTTGGTATCAGAACTAACCAGGTTGTTAGGTCTTGTATACTTGGTTAGGCTTGATTAGGTGAACATACCAGAGTATAAGAATGTAGGGAATGGGTAGAGTAGGTCGAGGGTTGTCTTGTAGCTAGAAAGGGATTCATTGACAGTGTTCTGTGTTTTTCCTAAAATAACAATTTTAGTAAAACCACGGCAAACCATTGATGGTTTTGTGTTTGTGTGGTAGGGCAGACCTGGACCCGAGAGTCTAGAAGTTAACATTATTATTCAGCAATGATTGTGTTAATTGTGCTATGATAGAGAAATACTAATATATTCCTATACTATTTTCATAATAGATCCCCAAGGATAGCAACTGGGATAGTAGCTCGGAAGGGATTGTGAGTGAAGGGTCTCCTTCTATACCTTGGGGATTAACCAGGCAGATTATGCGGGAGATCGGACGAAGTGTTAGGGGACTGGAGCGTCCACCTACAACTGCGGGTTGCACCATTGAGAAGTTCAACCGCATGCATCCTCTGACGTTTACTGGAGGGTCTGACCCGATTGTGGTAGAGAACTGGGTGCAGAAGACAGAAAAGATAGTGAAAGTTCTGCACTACACCGATAAGCAAAAAGTTCTCTATGCTACGTTCCAGCTGGCAAGGGAAGCTGAGAGATGGTGGACGGTTGTGAGTCTGCTTTAGGAGCAGGGAGCCGATTCATCAGGGATGATGTGGGGCCGTTTTAAGGAGGTATTCTTCAAGAGATACTTCCCAGCTTCCACTCGTGATGCAAAGGTAGACGAATTCTCGAGTCTGACCCAAGGGACCCTAATAGTGCAGAGTTATGCAGCTAGATACATCGAGCTGTCTCACTTTGTGCCATGTATGATCGCAAACGAGTACAAAAGGACTCGGAGGTTCGAGAAAGGTCTGAGGAAGGATAGACTAGTGGGAATTCTGTAGATTCGGGAGTTTCCTATTCTGGTGAATAAAACCGCCGTGGTTGAGGCTGGTCTCTCGGAGGATAAGGTGGTACAGGATCAGAAGAAGAGGTCGGTGCCTTTTGGTGCTCATACTGGTTCTCGTCAGGGGTGGTGGAAGAAGAGGAACTATGGTTTGGGTAATCACTAGGGTACGGAACTGTAGGGTCCATAGGTGCACCGATCTCATGAGCTTTGTACCAGGTGCAACAGATGGCATGATGGTGAATACTAGCCGTTTGGGGGTAACTGTTACCGTTGTGGCAAATCGGGCCACAGGATTCGAGATTGTTGTACGCAGATGAACGATTTGCCTACACAGAGTCAGAACCGAGGAAAGGATCAGGTACCTCGGGAAAACTTTCTAGGAAACAAAGCTCAGTCGAGGGTGTACTAGCTTGCTCCAGCTGATGCAGAGCATGCTGGCAACATGGTGACAGGTACCATGTTACTACTTTCAAATAAAGCTGTTGTTTTATTTGATTCAGGAACAATCCACTCCTTTATATTTGCAAACTTTGTGAAACTGTGTGGGGTTGAAACCCAAGTGATGGATGAGGGATTGTTTGTGGCTACACCGTTTGGGAGTGTGGTGATCTATAGGAAGATGTTAGGGAACTGTCCAGTGGTAATTTAGGGAAGGTCGCTACCAGTGAATCTGGTGGTGTATGATATTTTCAGTTTTGATGTTATATTGGGGATGGATTGGTTATCCCCTAGTTTTGTTGTGACTAACTATCGTAGGAAAGCGGTGGTGTTTAGACCTATTGAGGAATAGGAGTATGAGTTCGTAGGATCGTGTGTGCGTTCGACGCCACATATTCTATCGGCGATCCAGGTAAGAAGGTTACTCTTGGATGGGTGTCAGAGGTATCTAACTTGTGTGGAGGAACCACCTTGGGATGATCTGAAACTTGAAGATATTCGAGTGGTTAATGAATTTCCGGATGTATTCCCGGAAGACTTACCCGATTTACCTCTTGATCGTGAGATGGAGTTCGCTATTAAATTGCTGCCAGGCAAGGCGTCAATTTCTAAAGCTCCATATTGGATGACTCCACCTGAACTTAAAGAGTTGAAGGAGCACTTATAGGAACTACTGGATAAGGGCTTTATTAGTCCTAGTGTTTCACCCTAGGGAGCTCCAGTATTGTTCGTGAAGAAGAAAGATGGGTCAATGAGGATGTGCATTGATTACCGTGAGATCAACAAGATAATAGTGAAGAACCGATACATGTTGCCTCGTATAGATGATTTGTTTGATCAGTTGCAAGGAACGCGGGTCTTTTTGAAGATCGATCTACGGTTAGGGTATCATCAGGTGAAAGTTAAGACCGAGGATGCTGCGGAGACTACTTTCCGAACTAGATATGGTCACTATGAGTTTCTAGTCATGCCTTTTGGGTTGACTAATGCTCCGGCAGTATTTATAGACCTGATGAATAGGGTTTTCCATGAATACCTGGACCAGTTCATAGTGGTATTCATTGACGATATTCTGGTATCCTCTAGGAGTTTGGAAGAGCATGAAAACCATTTGAGGTTGGTGCTTCAAGTATTGCGGGAAAGGAAGTTGTACGCTAAGCTGAATAAATGTGAGTTATGGTTGAAGCAGGTCGCATTTCTAGGCCATGTCATGTTGGGAGGTGGTATCTCAGTTGATCCAGGTAAAATTGAAGCAGTGGTTGATTGGGTGAAACCAAAGAGCGTGCAGGATGTTTGGAGTTTCCTAGGACTGGTTGGGTACTATCGGCGGTTCGTTCTAAGTTATCTGGCCCTTTGACATGGTTAGCAAGGAAGGATGTGAGATTTGATTGGACCAAAGACTGCAAGTAGAGTTTCTAGGAGTTGAAACACCGACTGGCCACTGCTTCGGTTTTAACCATCCCATCTAGGGATGGTGGTTTTGTGATTTACAGCGATGCATCTCTGAAAGGTTTGGGATGTGTGCTGATGCAATAGGGGAAAGTAATAGCTTATGCTTTTCGGGAACTCAAGGAGTATGAGAAGAATTATCCCACGCATGATTTGGACTTGGCGGTAGTGGTGTATGCGCTAAAGATCTAGAGACACTATTTGTACGATGAATAGTGTGAGATCTTCACGGACCACATGAGCCTCAAATACTTTTTCACACAGAAGGAGTTGAACATGAGGTAGAGAAGGTGGCTAGAACTGATTAAGGACTACGATTGCACCATTAGCTATCATATAAGGAAAGCTAACGTGATAACTGATGCGTTGAGTTTGAAGTCAAAGCACACGTCAGTATCGACAGTAGTAGGTCAACATCATATAAGATGGGATCTGGAGAGTCTTGGCGCAGAGTTGGTGGATGGTAATCATCAAGCTTTCCTTGCTATCTTGGTGATCCAGCTGACATTACTAGAAAGGATTAAAACCGCGTAGGCTAATGATGAAGAGTTAGTCGAGGTTGTAGAGAATGTGCAGCAGGGGCTGGCTGCAGATTTTAACATCTTTGAGAGAGGTGTATTAAGGTTTGGAACCAAAATGTGTGTCATGCCCCAAACCCGCGGATGGGTCCCATGTGTGATTTTAGTAAGCTAATATGTCTCTGTATCATTTAAAGCATACATGTTACTATACTAAATGAGGGTTCGACCCCATGGGGTACACGTAAACACTATACACAATCACATACATGTCCATACACCAAATACAAAGCGAAAATGTTCTTTCTATATATACATCATACCATACAACGTACCATACCAGAGTCTATACATAATTAGGATCTACATTCCAAAATACCAAACATACCTCGGGTGTTTACAAAACCCAATAATGACAACCTGATTACAACATTCGTACTTACACAGGTACTCTACGTAGCTAACTGACACCCACTCTTCCAGACACTAGGATGCTAGTTTCGGCTACCCGAAGGACCTGAAAAACATTTTTATATTTGGGGGGAGACACCTCTCAGTAAGGAAGAAAACAGGTTGTATCAGTGTATGTCATACAAGTGTTATTTCAACATAAAACATAACACAATACAATTCCAGTATATTCACAAATCAGTTCTAGTACATATGATACCAAACATATGGTCAATGTCGTCACACTTAAGCACTTGATACCCTGCAATAACCAAAGCCTCATAGCGATATCATTGCCAGTATGGTGTCCACTCACACCCATCGGTGACCAGCCGGAACAAATAGACGATATTTCACACCCTTGGATATTAAGCCGGATACTCTCGCTCATGATAATTAGTTGAGACATGGCGTTAGCGTATGGTAATTAGCTGCCTCTACTTGATTTACAAAACCTGAAACAATTTTGGAACTCATTTTCCTATACCCATCAGCGTATGGTAATTAGCCGCCCCTAGCTATTTACAAAACCCTGGAACATTTTACATACAACATTTCATTCCACACTTATTTGAGTATACAACAATCATATCATTTTCAATTCGAGTAGTACAGTTTAATATAAATACAGGTACGGTCATCTTAAAACTACAGTTTTATACAACATACAATTTTCCAATAGAAATAGAGATGATAATCGAAACCCCCAAATTTTCTTAAAAACTATAACCTGAAAATCCCGCATTTTCACCTAATAGATTTTTCCAAATAAGTAACCAAAACATACATACAATCATAAACTACATGTTTATCGATTCCGATTTCCAAAAATAACTGATATTAATAGAATCCCCTTACCCTTTTCTCGAATACCAAAATACGAACTCTATGGCTCCAAAACTATGAACCGAGTTCCCAAAACCTAAACATCCAAGAACTATACTTCACTATAATTCTTACTACTACATATATACCGAAATGAAACTAAAATCGAACCCTTACCTCGGTTTTGGGTCAAAACCCGAAAATTCTTGAAACGAATTTTCGATCCACTAAAAACATAGAGATTCCTCCCCTAATCCATGCAGTAACGTCGGATTGTCGTTTCAAGTGACGAACAACAAAGAATCGAAGAGAGAAGGAGAGATTTCGCTGGTGCTAGTGAGAAAGAAAGAGAGAGAGAGAGAGAGAGAGAGAGAGAGAGAGAGAGAGTTTGAGTTTACTTAGCCTCTAAGCAAAGAAATAGGATATTTATAGCCCCTTTGACTCGCCCAACCTCATCGACGAAACAACGCCTTCCTCAACGAATCATCCACACATTTCATTGATGAACCGGCTCCTTCGGCGACAAACCCTATTCTTATTTTTTTTACAACCCATTCGGTATCTCTTCGTCAACGAGACTCTGAATTTTGGTGACGAAGAGTGTGAGGGCCTTCGTCGACAAGAACAATGGTTTTGTCGACAAAGCCTGCAAAATTTACTTTTTACCTTTTTGTTATTTATTCAATCTATATATCTTAGGTCGGGTTCTTACACTGTGTGTTCCAAACGATGAGGAGATAAGGAGGATGACTGGAAGAGGCGCATCGTTCTTTATACATGATACGTCCGGGTAGCACAAAGATGTATTGAGATCTGCGCGATTCTTTCTGGTGGAGTGGCATGAAAAGGGAGATTGCTCGATTTGTGGAGCAATGTCTAATGTGTCAGCAGGTAAAGGCTGAGCATCAAAGGCCAGCAGAGCCGTTGCAGCCATTGAGTATCCCAAAGTGGAAATGGGAGCATATCTCCATGGACTTTGTCATCAGGTTGCCACCAGCAGTTCATGGGTAGAATGCAATCTAGGTGATCGTGGACAGGTTGACTAAATCTGCTCACTTTGTATTGATGAAGGTTAGCTACTCCTTGAGTAGGCTAGCAAACCTATATATGTAGGAGATCGTTAGAATGCACGGAGTACCAGTGTCCATTTTTTTAGATCGAGACCTGAGATTCACTTCTTAATTCTAGAAGAGCTTACAGGAAGCACTGAGGACGAAGCTTACTTTCAATACAACATTCCACCCCCAAACTGGCGGACAGTCAGATAGGATGATACAAATCTTGGAGGATATGTTACGAGCATGTGTGTTAGACTTCGGCGGTAGTTGGATGCGGTTCCTATCATTGGTGGAGTTCGCCTATAACAATAGTTTTCAAGCTAGTATTGGTATGACACTGTTCGAGGCATTGTATGGTTAGAGATGTTGGTCTCCTTTGTACTTGGATGAGGTCGGTGAATGGTAGATATTGGGTCCCAAGCTTGTATAAAAGGCTTTCGAGAAGGTTAGATTGATCAAGGTTAGAATTAAATTAGCTCAGAGTCGGCAGAAGAATTACGCGGATGTTCGCCATCGAGAGTTGGAATTCGAGGTAGTTGTAAGTTATTCCTGAGGATTGCTCCGATAAAGGGAGTGATGAGATTTGAGAAGAAGGGTAAGCTGAGCTCGAGGTATATTGGCCCGTTCGAGGTATTTGAGCAAGTGGGTTCGCTGGCCTACAGAATTGCACTACCCCCAGCGCTCTCTCAGATCCACAATGTGTTCCACGTATCTATGTTAAGGAGGTATGTCACGACCTGTTGTTTAACTTGGTTTTTTTTTTTATATACTGTAAAATTTACCATGCTCTGATACCAAATTGGATTAAACCCAACCATCAACCTAAGCAGCAAGAAGCAGAAATCAAATAAACATAACCATATGTAATTATATACAATACCAGAGTGCTAAAATGTTTCCCAAAATATACATATATGACTGTTTCCCTAAAATACCCTCAACTGGCTAGGGCTATACAAAAATACTCACTCTGCTGTCAGGGCAATACTGAGGCCCCTCTATCTGTGAGCCTAGCCTGCTCGCCTACCTGGATCACCTGAAAAATGTTAAAGTAATGGGATGAGCCAATGCTCAGTAAGACGAAATATGCTATTGCTAGTGTGTGGCAAATGAGTTACAATACTATGTAAATCTGTTGTTATATAATCATGTATAAATAAATCTGTAATTACAATACAAGTAATATAAATCACCATCCTTTCCAGGTTGCTTAGCATATCTATACTTTAGGTTTCTACTCAAAATACTTCTAATGTACATAAGTATATTCTCTGTCTCTGTAAATCTATATATACATAATAATAACTGAAAACTTCCCTGTGACTAACTGTATGCCATGATTTAACCCCTCATGATAAGGTTGTGCGGCCCGTAGGTGGGATCTACCCTGACTGGCCGACCAGGGTAAACCACTATACTCCCTCAGTCAGATCGGCCACTCCTCAACCCATATCTGATGGGGAGCCTGTTCACATATGGGCACGATCGACCTACTACCACGTATTATCTGAATAGGTGGTTGCACTCTGAACTGAATATCTGAAGCTACGGTACCGTGCTCTATTGTATGGTCCAACAGGGTCTGATACTATATAAAATATTTCTATATACAACTATCTGATTTACCATGATTCTAGAATAACTATATTAACCATGACACTGAAATAAATTGTAACTGTGTCAACTGTATTTTTGAACTGAACTGTAATCTGTAAGTCATGGTACTAAAAAATGTATAATCATAGTACTGAAAACTGTATAATCATGGTACTGAAAACTGTATAGTCATGGTACTGAAAACTGTATAATCATGGTATTCTGTAATTAATATAAAACATATCCACTTGCTGTATATTCTGTAAAACATACCCTGAAAATGCTGTAAATATGCTTATGTACTATATTTATATTCTCAAGTCACACAGTAATTTAATACATAATATTCATAATTAATAAACTGTATAAAGTCCTGCTGTGAATAATAACCTAGTAAAAATATACATTTCATACTGGAAATCATTTTAGAACTACCTAGCATAACATATTTCCCTTACCTGATTTCTATTAAAATCCCCCTACTGAGACGGGTCCTACACCCACAGGATTCTCCACTCAACACCCTAAAAACCATATATCCCAGAATAAAATGTCACTATTTCTACGTCTACAGGATTTCTTACAACTACTGGAAAGTCAAATTCCGAATAAAAGACCTTACCCTAGATTTGGGATGAATTCCAACTTTGTCCCACCGACAATCTGCTCCGGCAGACTTGCAGAGAACTCTGCCAGGAGCGTCGTGGTGGCCTCCAATCATCGATTTGGCGATTGTAAGAGCCGAAATCGAAGAAAGAAGAGGAAGGAATCGTAGGGTAAAGGAGAGAGAGAGAGAGAGAGACTGCGGCCGAATTTCTACGATTAAAATCAGTTTAGGGCTATTTATATTGCAGGATTCGTTGACGAGTCACGTCACCTCATTGACGAGTCCTGTAAAAAGTTCATCGACGAACCTGCACCCTCATCGATGAATTTTAGACTTCTAGAAGTCCTCTTGGCATCTTCTTGTCAACGAAACTTGCCCTCGTCGACGAGACCCTCTTGTACCCTCGTCAACGAATCCCCTGTGTTCGTCGACGAAGTTGACTGCCTTCTTCTATTATTGTTTCCATTTCTTTCCCTCTTTATTATTTAAATACTATTATTCTTCGGGTCATTACAAGATACATGCCGGATCCATCACATATGATTAGTAATGAATCTTTGCAGATTGGGGATATGTTGGCGTATGCGAAGATACCCGTTCAGATTCTAGACCAGAAAGTTCAGAAGCTGCGAACCAAGGAGTTACGGTTAGTGAAAGTACTTTGGCAGAATCACGCAGTTGAGGAAGTTTCTTGGGAATTAGAGACGGAAATACGACGGAATTATCCAAAACTATTCTGAAGAGTGATGTTTACAAGAACGGTTTGGGTAAGTATGTGATGTATCTGTTATTCAGAGTGATATGCGGTTAGTCTCTAGGAGAGTTTTGTGATATTGTGAGCTCCTGACACGCTCTGTTTGTAACCACAGTATTCTTCTGCCATAAGTGAGGGTATGTAATATATATTGTGACGGGGCTGCGATGTGGGTGGCCGCCGGCTTTTTCTAGAGTCGGGTCTGCATTTAGGTAATTGGTGAGTTAACGAGTGAGAGATTGCAAATTTCAAGGACGAAATTTTTGTAAGGAGGGGAGGTTGTAAGAACCAAACCCAGGAAAAGGGGAAGGAATTTAAAAAGGTGAAAATAGTAGGGCATATCGACGAGGTTCCTTTTCTCGTTGATAAAGTCCCTTCTACAGCTTGACGATGAAATTTAGAGGTTCGTTGATGAGTGAATACTATGAGATTTTGGGAATTTTGAAATCTCAGGCTCATCAACGAGGCTATGCCGTCGTCGACGAACGCCCTTCTTCTGCTCGTTGACGAGTGCTCCAATTCGTCGACGTGGTTGGCCGGGTCAAAGTTCTATAAGTTAAAATTTCATTTTCTTAATGGTTAAGAAACATAAAAATCCTCTCTCTCTCTCTCTCTCTAGAACTCGAACCACTCTCTCTTTCTGAGGTTTCGAGCCGTCTGTTACCCGAATCAACGATTTGACATTGCTACGTGGATTATGAGGAGAATCTCTACAGTTATAGCAGATCAGATCTTCATTTTGAGGATTTTTGGGTTTTGTTTCAAAATTGAGGTAAGGGTCTGAATTCGTTTTCAATTCAGTAGATCTGTAGTAGGTAGGGTTGTGTTTAAGTATTGTTCCTCGGTTTTTAGGTTTTGGGAACTCGGTTTGCTGTTTTGGAGCCGTTTAGTTCGTGTATTGATTTTCAGGGAAAGGTAATGGGTTTCTATTTATATAAGTTATTTTGTAATTTGAATCGGTAAAATTGTGGTTTACGATTATACGAATGTTTTGGTTACTTATTTGGAAAAATCTATTGGGTGAAATAACGGGATTTTCAGGTTTATGATTTTTGGGAAAATTGGGGGTTTCGGGTATCATCTTTTTTTCTATTGGAAAATTTTATATATGGTTAAATTGTAATATAGAGATGACCATACCTTTTGATTATGTTAAAATTTATTTTCGAAGTATTTGATATGAGATTATTTGTTTACCTAAATAAGTGTGGAATAAGCTGATGTATTGAATGATATATTTTTTGAAAAAGCGTGCCAATTAACTATCGTAGGTTGTAAGTTGTTAAAATGAGATATAGGAATAGGAGTTCCAAATTATTCTAAGTTTTGTGAAAAAGTCGAGTCGATTAACTACCATAGGCTGTCGAGTCAGAATCAGCCCAAACGCCTGAAGCACGTCAGCTTATCCCCGAAGGCTGAGATGTGGAGGTGGGTTGAAATAATATAGTAGGCGGAGAGTGTGAAATATCACTTTCTATACCGATTGATCACCGAAGGGTGTGGGTTTACCATGTTAGCGCCGGTACAAACGCCGTGGGAGCTTATGCTATGTCAGGTTATCGAGGGGGTGTGTAATGCGGCTGGCTTAGGCCAAAGAGTGTGACGACACTGGATAGATAGATCATGTTTTGTGAGATATACTAGAACTGTATTGTGAAAATACTGAAATTGTGAGATGTTTATGTTTTACTGTTGAATTAACACTCATGTGTCCACACACTAATATAACCTATTTCTCCCTTACTGAGAGGTGTCTCACTCTAATCATACAAATATTTTTCAGGTCCTTCGAGTAGTTGACACCATCTTCCTAGCATTTCAGGAGTGTGGTGGTTGGTTAGCATTGTCTAAGTACTTGGGCAAGTACTGATCTTAGGCTGGGGTGTCATTTTTGGGTTAAGTAGGCGCCCGGGGGTATGTGTTTTATTATGAGACTAGTTCCTGGTTTTGTATAGACTCTAGTATGGTATTATGATATAATAGGTTGAATATTTCCATTGCATATATTAGGTATGTAATTGTGGATAGGGTATATATGAACCCTACGGGGTCAAACCTTTACATTGTGTAGTATCATGGATGATTGTATGATACAGGGACATGCTAGGTTACTGAGTCACACCCTAGGGCCTATTTTCGGGATTGGGGTGTGACAAATACAATACAGATGAAGTTGTTTAGTCAGCTATGATCAGTGATCGGATATTATCTGGCAGCATACATCTTGTGTGAAATGGACTAGGAAGGAAAGGGTGATATTCATTTGTACTAAAGAGCTGCTAATGGTAGAAGGATTAGATTCTGAAGATGGCTTCAAAAGCCATAATCAATTGTAGATAACCACATAAGATTTCACATGAAGTTATATATAAGTTAAATCCCAACTAACCCGATGCCTAAGCGGTTAAATTGGTGTCCCATTGCCAAGTAGGATTCGCACGGATATAACAAAAAAATAAAAAATAAAACTCTAGGCCCTAGCATACATGGTTTTCCTTCTGGATAGCAGATTGCTAAAAGGTCCAAGTATCATTATGATTTTTCTTCTAGGTAAGTTTCTAAAGATGATTCTGTTAGGTGTTATTTGATTCACAGGGTCTTTGGGGATACTTGGCAATGCGATGCCCATGACATCTTATTCTCATGTTTGTTTTCAGATTATGATGATAACAACTTTCCAGGGAATAAAGAATTCCCACAAAACATGGAAGTCCAATTGTTGCCCATTTAGTACCTTACATTCTTATGGGCATCTTAATTTCAGGACTAAATTGTCCCCACTATTTTGGCCGACTTATGGAAATATGAAAATATGTAGTCGATGCACATTCTCATCGACCCACCTTTCTTTTTCCCAAACAATACCGGCGTTCCCCAAGGTGAGACGTTGGGCCTGATAAACCTCTTATCCAACAATTCTTGCAACCGCTCCCTCAACTATTTTAGTTATGTCGGTGTCATTCTATACGACACTTTAGAATTCAATGCTGTCCTCAGAATCAAATCAATAAAAAATTCTATCTCACATTCAGGAGGTAGTCTCGGCAAATCCTCAAGGAATACATCAAGAAAATCCCTCACTACCAGTATATCCTCTAATCACAACTCCCTTTCTAGTACCTCCTTCACACAATTCAAATATCCTTGGCAATGCTTTAGCAACAACCCCTTCGCCTGAATGGCGGGTAACAATCGTGGTAGAGTGTACACACATGACCCCACAAATCTATACTCCTATCCTCTTGGAGGTTTGAAACTACCTCTTTCTGATAATAATCAATACTGGCATAACTAACAGCTAGCCAATCCATTGCCAAGATCAGAATAAACCTGTGCCTATAAAGCACTACAAGACCAGCAAACAATATCCTTCCCTAAATATCCACTGGACAATCCTTAAACACCTTTCTACATTTTACCATTGTTCCTATTGGTGTGGTTACAAATAATTTGGTGTCTAACAATTAAGTTTCCATCTTACACAGTCTGATATATTCCCAAGAAATAAACGAACATATTGCTTCTAAATCACATAAAACAATAACTTTAACTAAAATTATAACTATGATTCTTGTCACCATGTCTCATGCCACCTCAGCATCTTCCGGTGTCAATACATAAACTCGTGTCGGAGCAGTATTCCTCTGTTGTCTACCTCAAGGTGCTTGAGTGCCTCCTCTATATGGTCGAGGAGCAGCCGCTATCGCTGGCAGCGCCTAGTAGTTTCTCGCTATGTGGCCCAACTGGTGGCATCGGTAGCATATCACCTTCCAGACCCGACACTCTTTTGGGTGTCTCTTATAGCATAGGGAACAGAGATGCCTTGTGCCACTCGGTCTCCCATTCCCTGTCTTTGGCCTACACTGCCACCATGTCTTCTCCAAGTCCCCTAATTAGTACCTGCCTGAAATTTAAGAGGCATAGATCTCTTCTTCTAGTTCATATTCATAAACTCCTTTGCATCACAGCAGAGACTTGCCAATATATCTTCCATCTCTTGGATCCATTCCTCTGCAATGATTTGATCAACTCTCCCTGCAAAAGTCGGGGGATTCATGTGGATAAATTGCTCGAAAGTGCAGCCTGGGTTAGCTGGTGGGCAATCCTGTCCCCTATAGTTCCACACAATCCTTGCCATGACTTCCTAGCTTGCACTACGCAGCACCTATTCAAGGTCTCTGCCACCTATGCTGGAAGCCCCCTCGTTCCCACTACTTTCAGTATTTACGTTGTTATTCCCGGGGTCTATCTTGAAAAGGGAACAACCAGTCTCAAAACTCAATTACTATCACGCAACCAATACACTTATCAAAATATAACTCATGAAACATTATTCTATAACCATTCATCCTAACATCCTCAATCCCAATTTAAGATTCAGTCCTATCACTCAGAAACAAGAACCGGCGATAGCATCCATGGTTTTCCTGAAATCGTCACCCTAGGAAAAACACAGAAACAATCATGAAACTCCTACCTCCAAGCTGCTTGATAGAACCCTAAATTCCCAATCTCATCCTCTAACAATAACTAATTCATATCTCACACCACCCATATCTTATTCTCCCCATAATCCATTCCTATACTCAGGTATTGTATTCCGCTGTTACTAAAGTCTGCAGAACCTAGCAACCTAGGCTTTGATACCAAACTGTGATGCCTCGATTTTTGTACCCAATTTTTTTATCCTCAATAAAAATTAAATCATACACATCACATCGGCCACGTCAACACCTCTGATACCACTCACATGACCCGACCTGCATTAGGCACCGGGTAAACAAGCATTTCATTTATATAAACCTAGCAGCGGAAGTCATAAAATACAAACTATTCAGAATACAATACCCAAAATATCATTATACATGAACATATACATTTCTATCATACCCAAAACAACACAATCCTAGGGGAATTACACCTCCTTAGTCCAACACTCACCCTGTATATCAAGGTATTCGCTCCACTCTATCTCGGAACTCTATCACCTAGTCTGTCTCTGTACCTTAAAAAGTTTAGATAATTTGGGTGAGATACATCTCAGTAAGGCGGAATAAATTACTTACAGTGCGTGACAATATGAGTTCAGTTATATCAAAATACTCATTAAAATGATTTCCATTTGAGAAAGTATACAAGTTTATTTTCATACTCGTATAGATATACATGACAAGCTTTTAAAAACTTTTAATTTTGTTTCCAAAATCATTCATACACAACTTATGTTTACCAGCGAAGTTCCTGAGAATAGGGAAGCTTACCCGCCCATACAAGCAGCTTCTCTCTGCCCTGATATCGTTTGCAACCGGATTACTTGGGTTCAGCTGTAACTGATAATTATCAGGGCACTCACCTTACTCAGTAAGCCCTCAGGCGAAAAGTTTTACTTCACCTCATTTATTTATATTATTAACTCACACTATTTCTTCTCTCATTTTATTTCATTGCATTTCCATTTTCATCTAGCTTATGAGTGTCCCTATTAACCAATTTACTCGTGTTTGTAAGTCATGGCTGCTTTGAGGATATTCACTACGCCATGCTCCCCCCATGGTCAGGATTGTGCAGCCCGAAGATTGGATCTAACCGCAGTTGGCTGACTCGGTTAGATCAAAATATCATATCGCATATCCTGTATCTGTAATACAACTGGCCGGCCTATAGCCCTGGTCTAGACTCAGGGGGCACAACAACTCTACTATACAACTCAGTCGACTGTCAGGCCACACTCTCCACGAGTCCGTGTGGTTGCACTAACACCACAAGCAATGACACCGTGCTCAATATCACAACTCATCATTAGGGTTTCCATATCCATCCATCAGGGTTATCATTACCACATACCCGCAATCATTATGCGGTATTGACATTTCATCAATCATATTTCCAATGATCCCATTACAACTTTGCACTTTGTAATGTTCACATTTCCCAGTATACTCATTTCAATATTTACATTTCAGTATTCATATTTAAACTCCCACATTTTAATGTTCATATTGCAGAATTTACATTGCAATATTCCCACATTTCATAATTAATTTCATGGTAATACATATATATCTCTTTTCACATTCATTTCATTCTCATGTTAGCATATAACTCATTTCATGTTTTTCAATTCTTCTCAACATATTCAAATCAGTATTCATACTTTCCCATTTTTATAAAAATCATTTCTATACACGTATTTATATATCATTTTCATCATTTCCAACAAGCATATCGATAGTTCTCATTTCATCATTTTCTTAGAAAATACTCCTCATCAAATTTCACATTTTTCAATATACATTATAAGCCACATAATTTTCATCTAATATTTATAATATACTAATTTCACAGGAAAAATTATCATAGCTTTATTTTTCACATATTCATTTAATCAATAATATCAAAAATACTGCTATAATTTATTCCCCCTACCTGACTTACTGAGAGTCTCATTAAAACCCAGATCCTACGTCCCCACCCAAAACTTAAATCTTGCAATTTGTGTTTTCTCCAAATTAATTAACTCATTTCCCAAAATAATACTCATATAACCTTCCCTAGGCTCCATATACTCCAAATTAACATTTAAACTAATATTTAACACCCTTACCTAGTTTCCTAAACTATGTCTACAAGGTCTCGAAATTACACCCGCGACGCTTACTCGAATCCTGAATTCAATAACCCTAGTTCAACCTCAGAATACCTACTATTCTAACATTTCTAATTCTACATTAATTAAATAATAATTAGCTCATTAATAATCCCCTTATTGTAATTTTGGGATTATGCCTACGACGACCTCACGAGAAATCCACTTTGCTAGACTTATAGAGAATCATCCCTAAATTCTTGTGGTGGTGTCCGATCGTAGGCTTAAGATTTAAAAAAAATTGAGGTAAGAGTGAGAATTTAGCTTATCCCAGGAGATATGCCTATGCCGCTCTTACGACAAATCCGCTCCATTAGAAATGACGGTGGCGGAGAATGGAGCGTAGCAGTATTTTTTGATTTTCGATCGGACGAATATCAGTCAAGAAATTGAGGAGAGTGGGAGAGAGAACGAAAGAGACGAAAGGAGAGACGACATGAGAAGCAAAGTGGGGGCGTTCTGCTTCTTCAAAAATTTTGAAATCCTAAAGCTTCAGCTAAACATATATATTTAAATAATATAATAAGAATAATAACTTTTAACCTATATATATATATATATATATATATATAATATTAATAACTTTTAACACACACACACACACACATATATATATTATATTACTTAATTCATAATTCTTATTATTTAATTAATTTATTTATTGTTCAATTTAATTTTAAATCTTAAATAATTTATTTATTTTTATTTTCTTTTTTACATTCCCAAACATATATTTTTCTAGGGCATTACACAAGACAAAATTTTGTCTTCCCAAGATCCTTCATTTCAAATTCTTCCATTAAGTAGTCAGCAGTCGTTGAGATCTCTTCTGGAGTTCCTACTATGTTTATGTCATCAACATAAACTGCGACTATAGTAAATCCAAAATTTATCTTCTTGATAAATATACAAGGATAGATAAGATTATTTTCATATCCAATTTTCAACAAATATTCACTTAGACAATTGTACCACATTCGTTCAGATTGTTTTGGATTATATGCTTCAGGCATTTTAAATCCTTTAGGGATTTTCATTATCCAATGAGCCATACAAGTAAGTTGTTACTACGTCCATGAGGCAAATATCAAGTCCTTTAGAAACCGCTAAACTAATCAGAAATCTGAAAGTAACTGCATCCATAATAAGGGAATAGGTCTCATTATAATTTGTGAGAAACCTTGTGCTACAAGACGCGTCTTGTATCTCACAATTTCATTCGTTTCATTTCTTTTACATACAAAAAACCATTTATACCCAACAAGTTTGACATTCTTAGGTGTTTGGACTACTAGACAAATACCTTACGTTTGGCTAATGAGTCTAACTCAGCCCG
Organism: Malania oleifera; assembly: GCF_029873635.1. NCBI lineage: Eukaryota > Viridiplantae > Streptophyta > Magnoliopsida > Santalales > Ximeniaceae > Malania > Malania oleifera. The sequence goes on from NC_080428.1 coordinate 65,161,664, forward strand.
TATTGCTTCTTTCCATTTTAGTCAATCATTTCGATATTGACATTCTTCTACAGCATGAGGTTCAGGCTTACTATCATTAATAATTTTTGAAGCAATCACATATGCAAACACATTGTCAACAACAACTTCATTTCTTCTCCGCATATTTTCAAATTTTAATGAGATCTCATAATTTTTCGGTACTAGAAACACTTCTGGTGTTGCTTCTATAGAAATATGGGATTGTTGATCTATGTGACGCCCCGATTTTCGTACAATTTTTTTTCCAATAATAATAAATTAATGAAATATTCACTCGTCATCCACAACATTCACAAATCGGTCACGTCAACAATCCTATTATCATTCATACGACCCAACCCACATTGGGTACTAGGTAAAAAGTTATTTTATTTATAAAACCTAAGAGCGGAAGACAATATATTCATATCATCCAGAATACAATACTCAGAGTATCTATATACACACATATACATCATTATCACAAACTCAAAAACTACTCAACACTAGGGGAATTACACCTCCCCTAGTCCAGAAACTCACCCTGTGTATCAGGGTCTCAGCTCCTAATGGTCACGGAACTCTATTGCCTGATCTATCCCTGTTTCCTGAAAAATTTAGATAATTTGGGTGAGAGACATCTCAGTAAGAAGGAATAAATTATTTACAGTGTGACAATATGAGTTCAGTTATAACATGCTTTACTCTTCAAAATCACATTTCACATGAGAAAATACACTGACAAATATATTCTCATAGTCATATAGATATACAACCCAAGCTTTTATAAGTTTTAAAACCATTTCTTAAATTCAATAATTTCTAACACATATTTACCATGAAGTTCCTGAAAATAGGGAAGGTTACCTGCCCATACATGTAGCTTCCCTCTACCCTAACACGTTATGCAGCCAAATATGGCCACATCTGATACCTACCGGGGCACTCACCTTACTCAGTAAGCCCTCATACGGAGAGTTTCACTTCACCTCAATTATTAAAATTATTAACTCACATGGTTTCATTTCTCAATTTTATCATTCTTTATTTCTCAATTCCCATTCTTTCTTTCATTTCTCATTTTAACTAATTTTATCATTCTTTCACTTTTCGTTTCCATTTTACTTTCCAGCTCATGAGTATCCTCAGTATCAAATACCAACATTGCGTCTGTAACTCATAGCCACCCTGATGATCTTTCTATCCACGCCATGCTTCCTCCCATGGTCAAGGTTGTGCGGCCCGAAGGCTGGATCTAACCATGGTTGGCTGACTCGGTTAGATCAAATATCATATCACATATCGCGTCTGTAGTATGACTGGTCGACCTATAACCCTGATCTAGACTCAGGAGGCCCACAACCCTACAAAATGGCTCAGTTGATTGTCACGCCACACGCTCCAAGAGTCCGTGTGGTTGCACTAACACCACTAGCAACGGTACCATGCTCAATATCATAACCATCCAACAGGGTTTACTACCACATACCTGCAATCATTATACGATATTGACATTTTATCAATCACATTCCAGTATATCCCAATTCAGTTCAATATAAATATTCTCATCATTTTCTGTGCACATTTCATCATCTCGTAATAATATATATCATATTTAACGTATTTTCACATTTTTCCAAAATACTCATACCAACAATTTGTACAAACTCATTTCTCATGCAAATAATTTCCACTCACATATAAATATCACATTTCGTTATTTTTCACTAATCACATCAATCATTCTCATTTTAATATTTTCTCAGAAAATATCCATCGTTATATTTCACATTTTTCAACACATGTCATGTGCCACATAGTTTTCATCTAATATTCATAACATATTATTTTCACACTCCAAAATATCACAATTTAAACACTTAAATGCCGAACAATTTATCTGATATTTATATCATAATAATTTTCAGACAAAATACCATAAACACATTTTCACATATTAATTTAAATAGTAATTATAAAAATACTATTATAATTTATTCCTCTTACCTGGCTTACTGAGAGTCTCGTTAACACCCAGATCTTACGCCCTTGGCGCCCGAAACTCAAATCCTGAAATTCATATTTTTTCCAGATTAATTAATCTATTTCTCCAAAATAATACCCATATAACCTTCCCTAGGCTCCATATACCTCAAATTAATATTTAAACTAACATTTAACAGCCCCACTTAATTTTCTAAATTTTGTCTGCGGGTCTCAAAATTACACCCGCAGCGCTTACCTAGACCCTAAATTTCAGAAATCCTACTTCAACTCCAGATACTCAACATTTTAGCATTTCTAAATTAATACTAATTAATTAAAAATAAGCCCCTTAATAACCCCCGTACCCCAAATTTGGGGTTTTACCCACGACGGCCCCACGAGAATTCCATCCCACTAGACTTGTAGAGAATCATCCTTAAATTCTCGTGGTGGTGTCCATTCGTCAATTAGATTCATAATTTGCAAGAAATTAAAGAAAAAAGGAAAATTAACTTACCCTAGGAGATATGCCTACGCCGCTCTTCTCACCAATCCGCTCCGGCAGAAATGACGGTAGCGGAGAATGAAGTCCAGCGGTATCTTTCGATTTTCGATTGAGCGAAAATCCGCCACGTAACTGAGGAGAGAGGGAGAGAGAATGAAGAGAGAGAGAGAGAGAGTCTGCACGCAACAGGAAGAAGAAGAAGAAGAAGAAGAAGAAGAAAGAACCAAAAAAAGAAAACTAAAAGTAAAAAAATGAATCTAGCTTCAGGAGAATAATAATAATAATAATATATTTAATTAATATTAATAATAATATATTTTATTAAAAGAAATAAAAATAAATTTTAATTAATTTTTTTCTTTTTTAAAAAATTCGATTGATTAATTAATTAATTAATTAATTTTTTTATTTTTATATTTATTTATTTATTTATTTGGAATCACTCTACTAATCTTCTATATCCCTTTTTGGGGTTATTACAATCTATATTTCTTTTAACCTCTTCTTGAGTGTTAATGACCTCTTTTGGAGTGTCACTTTTATTCATTTCCTTTTCTTTCGAGGAATAGTATCCTTTGCACCAATTGGTCTACCACGCTTCTGACACATTTTAGATTCATTAGATGCTATTCTCATTGGGTGTTCTTCAAGAACAATCGATCTAACAGGAATATTTGCGGCTGGAACATGTGATTGAGTGACCCTTTTGGTGTTTGTAAAAACATTTGGCAATTGATTTGCAGCATTCTGCAAATGAATTATTTTTTGAACTTCAAGTTCACATTGATTTGTGCGTGTATCAAGATTAGACAAAGTTAGTGTGTTCCAATAAATTTCTTGTGTTTTTAATCCTTTACCTTTTTCTTCTCCTAATGATGGGAAAATTGATTCATCAAATTGACAATCTAGAAATCTTGCTCTAAAAAGATCACTTGTTAGTGGTTCAAAATATCTAATGATAGAAGGAGAATCAAAACCAACATAAATACCAAACCAACATTGTGGTCCCATCTTACTTCGTTGCACAGGTGCAATAGGAACATATACTGCGCAACCAAAAATTCTAAGATGAGATATATTAAGTTGGTGGTTAAACACGAATTGTGAAGGTGAAAACTTGTGATATGGAGTTGGTCTAATTCTAATCAAAGAAGCAATATGCACTATAGCATGACCGCAAGTAGATGCAAGAAGCTTTGATCGCATAAGCATAAGTCTAGCAATAAATTGTAAACGCTTAATGAAGGATTCCGCTAAATAATTTTGTATATGAACATATGCAATAGAATGTTCAACACTTATTCCTATTGACATGCAAAAGTCATAAAATGCTTTTGAAGAAAATTCACTTGCATTATCTAAATGGACAGTCTAAATGGGATGATCAGGAAAACTTGATCATAACTTTATTATTTGAGCAAGAAATTTAGTAAAAGCAATATTACGAGTTGAAAGTAGACAAACATGTGACCATCGAGTGGAAGCATAAATTAAAACCATGAAATATCGAAATGGTTCACAAGATGGATGAATTGGGCTACAAATATCTCCTTGTATTCTTTGCAGAAAAGATGGAGACTCTAAAGGTAATTTAGATGGATAAAGTCTAACAAGTAGTTTTCCTTGAGCACAAGAAATACAAAAATAATCACCAAGTAAAAGAACTTTCTAATCTTTTAATGGATGTCCATGTGTATTTTCAATGATTCGTTGCATCATAGTTGAACCAGAATGACCAAGACGATCATGCCAAAGTATAAAACTTCTAGGCTTGGAGCACTTCCAATTCATAAAATTTGATTCAACCATCCTTATTCTCTAATCAAAGACGCAACATGCATTATAGCATGACCCGAAGCATATGCAAGAAGCTTTGATCGCATAAGCATAGGTCTAGAAATAAATTGTAAATGCTTAATGAAGGATTCAGCTAAACCATTTTGTGTATGAACATGTGCAATAGAATGTTCAACACTCATTCCTATTGACATGCAATAGTCATAAAATGCTTTTGAAGAAAATTCACCTGCATTATCTAAACGGACAGTTTGAATGGGATGATTAGGAAAACTTAATCTTAACTTTATTATTTGAGTAAGAAATTTAGCAAAAGCAACATTACGAGTTGAAAGTAGACAAACATGTGACCATTAAGTGGAAACATTAATTAAAAGCATGAAATATCGAAATGGTCCGCAAGATGGATGGATTGGACCACAAATATCTCCTTGTATTCTTTACAGAAAAGATGGAGACTCTAAATTTAGATGGAGAAGTTCTAACAAGTAGTTTTCCTTAAGCATAAGAAGTACAAAATAATCACTAGGTAAAAGAACTTTCTGATCCTTTAATGGATGTCCATGTGTATTTTCAATGATTCGTTGCATCATAGTTGAACCAGGATGGCCAAGACAATCATGCCAAAGTATAAAACTTCTGGGCTCAGAGCACTTTCTGTGCATAAAATTTGATTCAACCATCCTTATTTTTGTGAAATATAAGCCAAATGAAAAACTTGAAAATTTTTCTAATATGATCTTCTGGTTTGAAACTGTAGATGTAATAAAAAGATATTCTCTATCTCCTTCATTTTTTGTTTCAACATGATATCTATTGTGACTTATATCTTTAAACTTACTAGATTTCTTTGAAATCTACTAGAATACAATGCATCATCAATATACAATTTTGATGATGTAATAAAAAGATATTCTCTATCTCCTTCATTTTTTGTTTCAACATGATATCTATTGTGACTTATATCTTTAAACTTACTAGATTTCTTTGAAATCTACTAGAATACAATGCATCATCAATATACAATTTTGTCCAATTTGGAAACATAATGTGAACTCTTCCAGAGCCATCTATTACTTTTATAGAGCTAGATATTGGATTAACATTAATTTCAGCTAATGTTAATTGCAAGAAATATTTTTTAACACGAAGAATTGTGTCAGTCGTGCCACTGTCCACCAAACACATGTCATCCTTGTAACTACCCAAATAATAATGGTATTTAAATAATAAAGAGAGATGGGAATGAAAACAGAAATAGAAGGAGACGACAGGCTTCGTCGACGACATTACACTTTGAATATAATAACTCAAAAATTTTTACACAGGGTCTCATCGACGAACACAGGGAGTTCGTCGACGAGCGCATAAGTAGGTCTCATCGACAAAGCCACGTCTCGTCGACGAGAAAATACCGAGAGAGGTTTTGGGGACAGTCTGAAATTCGTCGACGAGGGAGGAAGATTCGTCGACGAAATTCCTTAAAGACTCGTTGACAAGATGATTTGTCTCGTCGACGAATCCAGGGCTATAAATTGCCAAAACCAGGATTTTTCAACAAAATTCTGGCGCAAAAGGCTCTTTCTCTCTCTAAAAATGCCTCTCCCTCCTTCTCTCTTTTATCCCAGCCCCGTTTCACGCCGAATCATTGATCTGAAGCCACCACGACACTCTTGGTGAAGTTCTCTACAAGTCTGTCGGAGCGGATCGTCAGTGGAAGAGGTTTGAAATTTGTCCCAAATTCAGGGTAAGGTGTTTTGTTCAGAATGTGATTCCCCTACAGTTAAAGAAATGTTGTAGGTAAGAAAATACTGATATTTTGTTCTGGAGAATGTCATTTTTAGGATGTTGAGTGGAGAACCCTGTCAATGTAGAGTTAGAGTACAGTAGGGACTTTTCAGATTTAAGGTAAGGGAAATATGCTATGCTAGGAATTTTTATAATATTATTAGAGATTTCACACATATGTATATACCAGCTTATTACCCAGTTTTACAGCATATGAGTTTTAAATGCTTGTGTGGCCTGAGTAGATATTTATGTGATGAAGAACTTATATAGTTTTTACAGTATGTCATACTATACTGAATACACAGATATATACAGTATATTATAGATATTTATCCAAAACAGTATATTACAATTTTACTCAGATCAGTATGTTATAATTTTATACAGATCAGTATATTACATATATTTATTCAGAATAGTATATTACAGTTTTACTCAGATCAGTATATTACAGTTTTATTCAGAACAGTATATACAATATTTATAGTATGCTATATTTCCTATTACCATAACATACAGAGTATACAGATAGAGTATATAGACAAAGTATACAGATAGATATAGAGATATAGCATCAAGATGCTACAAATACAGCATACAGAGATTACAGTATTTATAGTACAAAAGATAGTGTTATGGTAATTTTGGAAACATGATGAAAACAGTAAAAGAGTATACATGTATAAATATATTATCAGATCCCTGAGGAATGATTACATACAGATACAGATAAAGAATATAGAGCACGGTACCGTTGCTATATATAGATAGAGTGCAACCACATATCTCAGATAGTGTGTGGGTACCGTCTAATCGCGCTCGGAGAGAATGCAGCTTCCCAGTACGCTGGGTTGAGGGGGCCGATTAGACGAGGTAGCAGCCAGTCCCGAGTTTAGGAGTGGATGCAGTTTGATCAGGCTGAGATAGTGTAGAGTATGATGACTTACTTGGAGGGCTGACCTGGTTAAGTCCCGCCTATGGGCCGCACAACCCTATCATGAGTGGTTAAATCATGACATACAGAGTCCCAGGGAAAGAGCACTGTTATGTATATGTATACAGTTTTACAGCTTTTGTCATATATAGTATGATATAGCAGTATGAATGATATAAAGTTCAGATGATACAAATGTTTTAAGCTACTATACATATGTTTTATAGATTTGCCAAATCATGCAGTTATATATATTAATGTTATAATTTTATGACTCGGTCGCCACACACTAGTAATAGCATATTTCCACTTACTGAGCGTCGTCTCACCCTATTACTTTATCATTTTTCATGTGAATCAGTTAGGCGAGTAGATCAGGCTTGCGGATAGGGAGTTTATTTGATTACCCTAGTTGTAGGGTGAGTTTTTGACAGAGTTTTGTATCTTTGGGGTAGATGACACTGAAGGGAATTATTTTGCATGACTATGGTCTGTATATACTGGATTCTGGTATTGTATAGTATATGTAGTTATATGATTTATGTTTCTGTTGCGTAGATATGTTTATTGTATACAGGAATACCCCAGTGTCCTTTAGGGTCTGAGATTTCATAGCAGGGGTATTAGAACAATTCATGTGAAAAAAAAAAATGTCTTAATTTTAAGGTCATTACAATCCTCCATTTTATCAAGTTTATTTTATATGATCTAGTAAATGAAAAGTAAAATTTAAGAATTAGGAAAGATAACAAAATATTATCAAGCATATTATATGTAAAACTTTTAATAAAAAAATTACATAAGTTAATTTTTCAAAAATAACATAAACATAAAGATAATTTAATAGTAGACATTTTCATTCCCAATCAAATGATCAATTTTGCCACTAGGATCCACAAAAAAATCAGAAACATCAAAATCAATATCCAAAGAAGACTCATACTTAGCATCAATGGGTTCAGACAAATTCACTTCAGCAATTTTTCCTTTTCCTTTTAACGATGTCTTGTAAAGATCAACTAGGCGTTTAGGAGTGCGACATATTCAAGACCAATGACATTTTGTTCTTCACCTATAGCAAATATTGTCATTATTTTGTACTTTGTTATTTTGTTCAGAACTTTCTTTATTCTTTGCCCATTTCTTTTGAGTCTTTTCAGTACCGTTGCTTTCAAACTTTGAAGGATGATCATCATGAGTCCAACAATTTTTCTTATCACAACCCCTTTTACCACCACGACCTCATTCATGACCTCAAGAAAAAGTCACATTCACGTCAGGGAATAGTGTTGAGCCAATTGGACGAGATCGATGATTTGTCAATAAAAGCTCATTAGTTTGTTCAACCACAAGTACACAAGAAATTAACTCAGAATATTTTGTAAATCTACACTCTTGATATTACTGCTGCAGGAGCACATTCGAGGCATGAAAAGTCGAATATGTTTTTTCTAACATATCATCATCGGTAATTTTTTCTCCACATAATTTCAATTGAGAGCTAATTTTGAACAAGATTGAATTATATTCACTTACAGTTTTAAAATCTTGCAGTCGTAAGTGTATCCAATCATATCAAACTTTTGGAAGAATTACCATTTTTTGGTGTTCATATCTCTTTTAAGTTGTTCCAAATGACTAATGAATCCTTAATAGTAAGGTACTCAATTTGCAATTCTTCGTGTAAATGGTATCGAAGGAAAATCATTGTTTTTGCGCGATCTTGCAAGGATGCTTGATTTCCTTCTTCAATTGTACTTCAAAAATTCATAGCATTAAGATGAATCTTAGCATCAAGTACCCGTGACAGATAATTTCTTCTAGAAATATCAAGGGTAACGAATTCAAGATTTGTGAGGTTTGACATCATAAAGTCACTTTGAAAATATATAAAATTCAAAGTTAGGTAAATATTAAATAGAAGTGTTATTCTCACATATATCCCAACATATAAATATTGAGGGACATGTATTCAAGATAAGAGATATAGATAACATATAAATATAATTTGACGAAAAATTAAAGTTATATAGATAACAAATGTTAAAGGAAACAAAATTCTTACTTTAGAATAATACCAACGAAACTTATTATACCATTTAAACTTAATCGTACTGATAATGTGTTATAAATGAAATAAAGAGGAATATAAAAAAATTTGAAGTTATAAAAATTCAACAGTCTAATTCTTCAAAAACTAAATGTTACTAATCATCTTATTATATCATTTTGTTGTAAAGCATGTCCACATTGGCATCTCAAAGGTTAACCATATAATGAACCATTATGTGAGCATACCAAAGGTTGTAACCTATTATCTAAATAGTCCTTCACATAAATATACATATTTTACAATAATATATATATATATATATATATATATATATATATATATATAAAGCTTAAGGATTATGCCCCTATATAGGGTCTTTCGATCTTGAGTTTTTTTTCTTTTTATTTTTTTAAAAAATAATTAAATAGTACCTTTTTTGGGAAAATATTTCTCGAAATGACTCTGACGTAATCTTACTATTTGGTCCAGCAAGATTTGCATGGATTAAAAGCATCAGGCAGTTCATGGTGTACTTCTTGAGCATTGGTGCCTGCAGCACCAGCCAGAACAACTTGTAGATGCTGATGGCTTTCTCTTTGGGTTTCCTTCTCGTTTCGGAATGATGTCTGCCCAATTCAAGGCCTTCTTTGATGCCACCCATAAGCTCTGTGCGTGGCGGGGGCGACGGTGATTACGTTATACAAGGGGTCGATGATATACAATCTAGCGTCGTCGCTACACCAAACGACGCCGCTTTTCTTGGCGCTGGGAGACGCAAAGGGTAAGAACTGGACATTGGGGTGCATATACCTAATTGGGCATTGCCTGTCGTGGTCAGGTTGACTAGTGCTATAGGTGCCAGTGCTCAAGAAGTACACCATGAATTGTCTTATTCTTCTAGTCCATACAAATCTCGTTAGATGGAATAACAAAATTTGACCGCCACGCGTCAACATATAAATTCCCTTTGCTGGTTAAATCTCGCTACTTGGTCTAACGAGATTTAAACAAATCTCGCTACTTGGTCTAACGAGATTTAAACAAATCTCGCTGGATCAAGTAACGAGATTATATCAGGACTATTTTGAAAATTATTAAAAAAAAGAAGATATTATTTAAAAATAAACTGAGAAAAAAATGATAAAGGTTTTTTCTCAATTTATTTTTTTTAAAACTCTTCCCATCTTCTTCTCATCAATATTCTATCCGCAATTATTTAACAAAACTCTCTGCCTCTCTCAGTCACTGCTGAGGCGTGAGAAGAGTGTGTCGGTTAAAACATTAACGCCTACGACGGTGGTAGGATTTAGGATTGACGGTAGCCGATCTATGTAGCCGCCGCCGGCGCCGCCCCCACTTTGTTTTTCCATCTAATATTAATAAATAAGAAAGAGAGAGAGGTTTGGCATTTTTGTGGTGGCAGCTGGCAACTCCTCGCCGTCACCATTACAGCCTGCAGATAGATAAGGACGCGCCAGCAGATCCTAATGACACCCCAAACGTCATTTCTGAAGTCGTCGGGGACATTATTGCCATTTAACTTCCCCCTATTTCTGCCCTCACTCCCCTATTTTTCTTTATTTCATTAAAAATAAATCATTATATATCTATAAATTTATTATTTAAAAAAATAAAAGGAAAAATCCGTAGGCCTTTTTTCGTATCTGCAGCGTGGACTTTCAGATCCTCTTCCCCACAGCTGAGAGAGAAACACTAAGAGAGAGAGAGAGGAAGAAGGATTTCTACTTCTGCAACTCTTTTGTGCTTCTGAAAAGCCCTACGATGGACGGTTTGGGTTTGCTCTTGTGAACGCTAATTCCTGCTCCCCAAGGCTCTCTTTCAACTTCAAGCTTCTTTTCATCCATGGCCGAAAACGACGTTGCTTCGCCTTCCTTCCTGGCGACGTCAATGGCTTCTTCTTCCTCTCCTCCACCCCCTGTCCCTCCTTCTTCTCGGCCGACGATTACTCTCCCTCCCCGCTCTTCCATGGAGACCCTCTTCACCGGCGGGCTCGGCGCCAGCCCCGGTCCCATGACCCTGGTCTCCTCTTTCTTCGCCGACAACGACCCCGACTCCGACTGCCGCTCTTTTTCCCAGCTCCTCGCCGGAGCCATGGCGTCGCCGCCGGCCCAGAAGCCGCCCCCTCTTCCGCCGCCCTATTCGGCGCAGGGTTCTTCCAAGGAGAAGAAGTCGTCGGGCGATGATGCCGACGCTGATTTCCGGTTCAAGCAGAACCGGCCTACCGGTTTGATGATTTCTCAGCCGCCGGTGTTCACGGTCCCGCCTGGATTGAGCCCCGCCACCCTGCTTGATTCGCCAGCTTTGTTTTCCGGTGGTCAGGTAATTTTAGAATTCTTCTAAACAGAGTGTTTTAGCGACAGTTGCAGCAGTCTTTATTACGTCGATTCGTGGGACATCTGAAACCACTTGTTACTTTTTGCTCTCTCTCTCTCTGTCTGTCGGTTTGGAAATGGTGCTTGGAGTATTGACTTTAGTGAAACAAAGAAGAAGTTAATTAATGTGTTCGTGGTAATTAATGAGGCTGCCCATAATATGTTAGTTTTTTTTTTGCGGAGGCTGCGATTTCATTTTTCTGAATGTATTTGGATTTCATATGTTGTATTGAGCCATGTTCCATTTAGCACAATTCCAAATCTAAGGTTTCAACTCTATGATCTCAAGCTTGGTATTAGTTTCCGGGGGGATTTTTATTGTGGATGATGGGCGTGCAAATACAGAAATGAATAAATACGTTATTCCAAATCAATTACTATATTAGGAAACTGAATAGTGGATTTTTGTGATTGTGAGTATTGGGTGGTCTAACAAATATGAGTTTAATACTCTTCCTAATCGTGCAATACGTTGACCGTTTATTGGAAGCTTGGATTTTGGGTCATAAATCGCAATATAAGATTGGGTTGATTTTGCTCGAATTCGCATAATGCCAATTCCAATTCCAATTCCAAAATCTATGCTCCCAAACACAACCTAAGGCATCAAACTCTGGAATTGTGATTGGCATTCAAGATTCCAATATCCATGATAAAACTCCAACCAATGCAATTGAATGCAATCTGTGCTATTCAGATGAAGAATTGACATATCATGACCTAAATGAAGCTGGTATGTCCTGCCATTAAACTTTTTTGCTAGTACTAATGGCTTGTTTGGTTTAGCGGAATAGTTATTCCTTGGAATAAGATGGAATATAGTTTAAATTTTGGGAATCAAATTTAAGGGAGTAGTTATTTTAGTTATTCCTTGTTTATTCTTTATTATGGACTCATAAAACATTTCACATTTTTATTTGTTTTACAATAACATAATTTCTTATATAACTGATTATAATTAACTTACTAAAACTAATCTATTCCTGAGAATATGCATTTCGCAAATCAAATGTCATCTTACTTCTACACCTTCTTAGGGCACAAATTCCCATAATTCATTTAACACTTGTTGCACTTCTAGAGAAGAAAGATATCTTGATATAAAACATGGTATCCCACTGATAGAAGAGGATAATTATTTCCATTTTTAAAAATATGCAGCATTTTTTTAATAGAGTGCGTTATTGTCATCATGAAAACCACAGCATGTGTTGAAATCCTGAATATTATACTTCAATAATGTCTCTTAGGTTGTGTTTAGGAGCATGAATTTGAGGCTTGGATTTAAGCAAAAACTCAGTATGTTTTTATTGCATTTGATCCAAATCCACATACATCCAAATCCAATGTCCAAACTCCAAGCTCCCAAATATGGGGTTAATATATTTTATGCTTTCTATTGAGTGGCATGTAGGTTTTCATTTATTAAATTATTGTCTTCATAACTTGAGAATAGAGAGAGGATTGAGATGGGATGGATTGTGGGGTTGAGAATCTAAGGTTGATGGATTTTTTTCATCCACAAAAAACATTTAACCATGAAATTGTAATATTTGACAAAATTATGGGGACTTTGTGGACATCAAGTGCAACCTGGTCTTTTCATTAAATAGTGAGGGCTTGTGCCATTTATTCATCCATTTTATACAATAGAACAATAGGAATCAAACATTTTAATCACTCACTATGAATGTCTTCCCATGGTTGCTGATCAAAGTTTTCCTGTTGTGAGCCATGCTTAATTTTCTCGTGCATGCAATTTATATCTTAATCATTATGAATGTTTTCCAATGGTTGATCCTTGAAGTTATCTTGTTGTGATTTGTGCTTAATTCCAATGCACACAATATACAATTTTGGAAAGAATTAGTTGAGTTGATCTGTAATGGTGGTGTGTGCTCCCAACTTTATGATTAGGGAGGTGTGGCAAAGGATTAGCTTGCAACCTGAAAATTTGAGGATTGATAGAAGTAGCGGCACTTTTTAGTTAGTATTGAATGAATTTGACTATTAAAGCTTCACAAATGGTTTCTGTATGATGCTTCACAACAGAAAGGGGTGGTCCACCAACTGGAAAACTTTCCAATTCATCCATAGGTAGGGCTCTCATATAATATGAATGGACGTAATTTGTATTTTGATAAATGGTAATGTCAAATGAACATTTAGATTCAAAGTCCATTCTTATATCAGCTATTTATTTTTGTTATTCTTGATATTTGTATAGGGTCCCTTTGGAATGTCTCATCAGCAGGCGCTGGCACAAGTTACAGCTCAAGCTGCACAGGCGAACTATATGCATGTTCAAGCTGACTACACATCTTCACTGTCCACTGCACCTTCTACATCAATGATGCAAGTTTTGTCATTTGCTTCTAGTACAACTACACATCAGCAGATGCCGTCCATAGCATCTGATCCAACATCTGAGATGAAAGAGTTATCAGAATTTTCTCAATCTGATCAAAAATCCCAACCTACTTCCTTTACTGTTGATAAGCCAGCCAATGATGGTTACAACTGGCGGAAATATGGGCAGAAGCAGGTGAAGGGGAGTGAGTATCCTCGTAGTTATTACAAATGCACACATCCAAATTGCCCTGTGAAGAAAAAGGTTGAGCGTTCTCTTGATGGCCAAATAACTGAAATTATCTACAAGGGCCAACATAACCATCAGCCACCTCAGACCAACAAACGTTTAAAAGATACTAGAAATGTAAATGGACATTCAAATTATCAGGCAAGTTCTGAATTGGTTTCACAGGTTCAGACTAAGAATTTGAACAAATCAAAAGAAGATGTAGCTGCTGCTTCTTCAGTGTCTAAGATGGATCAGGAATTCAGTCAAGCTACACCTGAACAGTTATCTGGATCTAGTGACAATGAGGAAGTGGCTGACAATGAAACAAGAGTAGAAGAAAGGGATGAAGATGAACCTGATTCCAAGAGACGGTAGGCTTACCTAGATAGGAGTCTGATCTTACAGTTTTTCATGTCTATGATCAGTTTATTTTCTTTTATTAATCAAATCTTTCCTGTAATATGCAGCAACATGGAGGGCAGAGTTTCAGAGCCAGCTTGTTCTCATAGGACAGTCACTGAACCTAGGATAATTGTGCAGACAACCAGTGAAGTTGATCTTTTGGATGATGGTTATAGGTGGCGCAAGTATGGGCAAAAAGTTGTCAAAGGAAATCCCTATCCAAGGTAGCCTCTTGTTTGTGTGATAGAAGTTGTTTTCTTATCAGTTTATAATAAATTGTCTGCTTTTGACAATCAAGTGTATTACAAGATTTTTTCCCTTATGCACCAAATGATGTACTTCCTATCCCATCACATATCACTTGTGCAACATATAATCAAAATAATAGTATTTGCTTACATAAATATTCTCAAATAGTGTTCCACCATGCTTACGAGCATTTTATGTTTGGATTTTGTATATTTCCTTGAAGATTGCAGCTCACACCCATTCAAAGTAACATCATAGCATTGTGGGAAAATTAAGACCTGAAAATTTTTGTCGCTATAATTTATATAAGTGAGCTTACAGTTGGGGCAATAGAGTGCCCCTACCTTCTTTACGTATGATCATTGTTGGCAGATCAAGACGGAAAAGTTCTCTTACCTATGTATCATTGATTTAGATATGGATCAGTTGAGTGCTAGTAGCTGTAATTGCCTTTTCCTGGTAGCTGTGTTTGCCAAGTAATTGATCTTTGAATGCACACATTTTATAAAAAAATATTTTTTTACATCTCTTATAGGATTATGTGACAACAAACAGAGTCACCTATTGTTAGAAAGTTGGAAACTATATTAGAGAAGCAAAATTGTATATTGATGAGTTCTTTCTGTGCATTTGCATTCTGTTTATTATTCTCTTATCCTTTTAGTGAACTGTAATTTTAATGTGGAGATTATGACATTGATTCTGGCTTCCTCTTTTTCCCTCTTCTGCTTTGTCATATAAGCTTCACCAAATTGGAATTTAAGAAGTTTTAATAATCTGAATGGATATGCAAAATTTTAGATGACAATCCCTGTGGCATGAACTCAGTAAGGTATTGACATCAGATATTTCAGGTCACGAACATTTTTAAATGACAACTGATACTTGTCTGTGGATATTTGTTTTCTTTATTGTTAGGAATTGAATCATCGAGAGAACTTGTTCAGTCTCTATCAAATCCTAGAGTACCCATTGTTATATTTTCCTCATCCTTGGTAGTTGAGTAGGCAGGAGGCCAAGGTTAAAAACCTTATATTGTCTTCCTGTGTGGCAGTGGTGTTGCTACTAAGATAGTGGCAAGTTGATACTGGTACTTCCTTTCTCAATTATTTTTTGGGCTGACAGGGGGTCTGCAATCTTTGGGACATCTAGTGCAGCAATCTCCTGACATGGCTGTCTACTTGAACACAGGTTTGATCCCAGTCGAAGCTACATTTCTTAATGGGACGAGAACATTTTGGTACTAGTGGAGCTGATGGTGGCATTATTGAGGAAATTTTGCACGCAACCATGGTGAGCTGGAGTTGGAGGCTGTGAATTAGGGATGGTGGTGGTGCTTTTGGATTTTGTATTGAGCAGTTGGGATTTAGGAGGTATTGGGAATGTTTGTTATATGTGTAGTCCATGATAGTGATATGGTGGTAACTGGATGTTGTATTGCCAATGGTGGCTGTTTGGTGGAGGTAGAATGTAAGATGGTGGTTTAAGCAAATAGGTTTATGAGCTGCTCCCAAATGACACACCAAAGGCATACATAGCCCTAATATGACAAAAAACTTCAACTGATTATATAAACCTCCAAAAAAAGGAGATTTGATATGCGAACTCACGTAAAATTTACTCTAATGTTGCAAACTCATAGGGTGCATGCCTGCAAGAGTGATGGTTTGAAAGCGGGTATGATTTTATCTTGTCTTCTTAGTTTTGATAATGATCAGTTCATGGTATTTGTTGGGTGAGCCATGGTCCCCCCTTGCTTGACACTCTCTTAGCAGAATGTGTGTTTGTAAGAGATTTGGATGCCCCTTTGAGAAGCACCACATGGTCTGTCCTCTGTTTTGTAGTCCCCAGCTTCCTTTCATTTAGGGAATTATAGTGCTGACAAATAGACAATAGTAATAGGTGTTATACTTGATTCAGTTGATTATATATTTTGGATCAAGATCCTCTAGATATGCGTAAAGTTGAAAAGATTGCATTTCTCCCTACTAAACTCTTGCACAGACATAATGGTGGATGTGACATTATCTGAACTGTTGAAAAAAATTTAGATGATTCAGATTTCCAGAACTCTAGGTAGAGTAAAGAGGATCCATATCCATACTGATCATTGATGATCTCATGCATAAAAGATTTGAATACTAAATTGCTTTCATTCAAATCAAATTCTTTGGTAGTAAAACTAGGGAAACAAGAAGGCAAAAGCGGTAACTGCTCAGTACTCATTATTACCAAAATCTTGATCTCAACAAAGAACAGGGGCAGGGGCAGGGGCCTGGGCGGGTGAGGGATGGGGGAGGAACAAAACCTGTCTTATGATTTCCTTTGATCAATATGGTATTCATCTTCATAGACAATATTCTGTGTGGCTTATAATGATCTGTGCAGCACTTATTTGCAATTATGTATGCCCCTTAATTAGTAGTTTGTTTCCATTTTTTTTTTTTGTTATTCCATGTATTTCTAAACTCCTATAGTAAGTTCGTTTTAGCTGCTGTTTGCTTCAGTGGATTGTTTCATGACATTCCTGATGCATCTTTTTACTGTGTGCAGGAGTTACTATAAATGCACAACCCCAGGGTGCAATGTCCGTAAGCATGTCGAAAGGGCTGCAACAGATCATAAAGCCGTCATAACAACTTATGAGGGCAAACATAATCATGATGTACCAATGGCTAAAAATAGCAGCCACAACACAGCCAACAGTAATGCATCACGGCTAAGACCCCCCAGTTTGGTACCTGAC